>NC_064629.1:328839571-329156302 GCF_023864275.1 Schistocerca cancellata
GATCTACCCATCTAATCTTCAGCATTCTTCTGTAGCACCACATTTCAAAAGCTTCTATTCTCTTCTTGTCCAAACTATTTATCGTCCATGTTTCACTTCCATACATGGCTACACTCCATACAAATACTTTCAGAAATGACTTCCTGACACTTAAATCTATACTCGATGTTAACAAATTTCTCTTCTTCAAAAACGCTTTCCTTGCCATTGCCAGTCTACATTTTATATCCTCTCTACTTCGACCATCATCAGTTATTTTGCTCCCCAAATATCAAAACTCCTTTACTACTTTAAGTGTCTCATTTCCTAATCTAATACCCTCAATATCACCCGACTTAATTCGACTACATTCCATTATCCTCGTTTTGCTTTTGTTGATGTTCATCTTATATCCTCCCTTCAAGACACCATCCATTCCTTTCAACTGCTCTTCCAAGTCCTTTGCTGTCTCTGACAGAATTACAATCTCATCGGCAAACCTCAACGTTTTTATTTCTTCTCCATGGATTTTAATACCTACTCCGAATTTTTCTTTTGTTTCCTTTACTGCTTGCTCAATATACAGATTGAATAACACCGGGGAGAGGCTACAACCCTGTCTTACTCCCTTCTTAACCACTGCTTCCCTTTCATGTCCCTCGACTCTTATAACTGCCATCTGGTTTCTGTACAAATTGTAAATAGCCTTTCGCTCCCTGTATTTTACCCCTGCCACCTTTAGAATTTGAAAGAGAGTATTCCAGTCAACATTGTAAAAAGCTTTCTCTAAGTCTACAAATGCTAGAAACGTAGGTTTGCCTTTCCTTAATCTTTCTTCTAAGATAAGTCGTAAGGTCAGTATTGCCCCACGTGTTCCAGTATTTCTACGGAATCCAAACTGATCTTCCCCGAGGTCGGCTTCTACCAGTTTTTCCATTCGTCTGTAAAGAATTCGTGTTAGTATTTTGCAGCTGTGGCTTATTAAACTGATTGTTCGGTAATTTTCACATCTGTGAACACCTGCTTTCTTTGGGATTGGAATTATTATATTCTGAGGGTATTTCGCCTGTTTCATACATCTTGCTCACCAGATGGTAGAGTTTTGTCAGGACTGGCTCTCACAAGGCCGTCAGTAGTTCCAATGGAATGTTGTCTACTCCGGGGGCCTTGTTTCGACTCAGGTCTTTCAGTGCTCTGTCAAACTCTTCACGCAGTATCGTATCTCCCATTTCATCTTCATCTACATCCTCTTCCATTTCCATAATATTGTCCTCAAGTTCATCGCCCTTGTATAGACCCTCTATATACTCCTTCCACCTTTCTGCTTTCCCTTCTTTGCTTAGAACTGGGTTTCCATCTGAGCTCTTGATGTTCATACAAGTGGTTCTCTTATCTCCAAAGGGCTCTTTAATTTTCCTGTAGGCAGTATCTATCTTACCCCTAGTGAGATAAGCCTCTACATCCTTACATTTGTCCTCTAGCCATCCCTGCTTAGCCATTTTGCATTTCCTGTCGATCTCATTTCTGAGACGTTTGTATTCATTTTTGCCTGCTTCGCTTACTGCATTTTTATATTTTCTCCTTTCATCAATTAAATTCAATATTTCTTCTGTTACCCAAGGATTTCTACTAGCCCTCGTCTTTTTACCTACTTGATCCTCTGCTGCCTTCACTACTTCATCCCTCAAAGCTACCCATTCTTCTTCTACTGTATTTCTTTCCCCAATTCCTGTCAATTGTTCCCTTATGCTCTCCCTGAAACTCTGTAAAACCTCTGGTTCTTTCAGTTTATCCAGGTCCCATCTCCTTAAATTCCCACCTTTTTGCAGTTTCTTAAGTTTTAATCTACAGGTTATAACCAATAGATTGTGGTCAGAGTCCACATCTGCCCCTGGAAATGTCTTACAATTTAAAACTTGGTTCCTAAATCTCTGTCTTACCATTATATAATCTATCTGATACCTTTTAGTATCTCCAGGGTTCTTCCATGTATACAACCTTCTATCATGATTCTTAAACCAAGTGTTAGCTATGATTAAGTTGTGCTCTGTGCAAAATTCTACCAGGCGGCTCCCTCTTTCATTTCTTAGCCCCAATCCATATTCACCTACTACGTTTCCTTCTCTCCCTTTTCCTACACTCGAATTCCAGTCACCCATGACTATTAAATTTTCGTCTCCCTTCACTATCTGAATATTTTTTAAATTTCATCATACATTTCTTCAATTTCATCATCATCTGCAGAGCTAGTTGGCATATAAACTTGTACTACTGTAGTAGGTGTGGGCTTCGTATCTATCTTGGCCACAATAATGCGTTCACTATGCTGTTTGTAGTAGCTTACCCGCACTCCTATTTTCCTATTCATTATTAAACCAACTCCTGCATTACCCCTATTTGACTTTGTGTTTATAACCCTGTAGTCACCTGACCAGAAGTCTTGTTCCTCCTGCCACCGAACTTCACTAATTCCCACTATATCTAACTTTAACCTATCCATTTCCCTTTTTAAATTTTCTAACCTACCTGCCCGATTAAGGGATCTGACATTCCACGCTCCGATGCGTAGAACGCCAGTTTTCTTTCTCCTGATAACGACATCCTCTTGAGTAGTCCCCGCCCGGAGATCCGAATGGGGGACTATTTTACCTCCGGAATATTTTACCCAAGAGGACGCCATCATCATTTAATCATACAGTGAAGCTGCATGCCCTCGGGAAAAATTACGGCCGTAGTTTCCCCTTGCTTTCAGCCGTTCGCAGTACCAGCACAGCAAGGCCGTTTTGGTTATAGTTACAAGGCCAGATCAGTCAATCATCCAGACTGTTGCCCTTGCAACTACTGAAAAGGCTGCTGCCCCTCTTCAGGAACCACACGTTTGTCTGGCCTCTCAACAGATACCCCTCCGTTGTGGTTGTACCTACGGTACGGCTATCTGTATCGCTGAGGCACGCAAGCCTCCCCACCAACGGCAAGGTCCATGGTTCATGGGGGGGGGGGGGCGCTATCAACATACGTCTCAGAAATGGTAACCGTTCGCTCATATTATCACCACTAAAAGTCTTCATCATGTCTGCGCATGCTTGCGAAAACACTGTTAATCATACAAGCATTCTTGGTGTTTGGAAAGAGACCACTGTCTAAGCACAGACAGGAAAATCACAACAATTACACAAACAGAATTCGAAGCATTGCCCTACAGAAGAGAAAAATGTCTGGAATTTTCGGTGTCCTACAGCTCTTGGTCTGAAGACGTCCTAATACCACGATGGCGGATGATGGACAGCATCCCGCAAGAGATGGATGGTCTGTTTCAACTTGTCTTTGAACACTTGAACAAAGAAGACATCACGTTACTCTCAGAACTTTCCATAGATACCTTGCCCGAATCTTGTTCGAACTACTCTGTAGAAGCTCCTATGTCCTTGCACAAAGGATGTCTTGTGAATGAATGGAGCATTCCAATTAGCTCTTACTGAATTTACCTGTCAAACTGCTGCTGCTGCCGGTGTAGGAGCACTGTCCGCCATTTTTTTCTGCAGACGAGACTCTCAATGGCAAAACTAATTGTTACAGATGGCCATATTGCAGTGACAGGTAAACCCTGCAAAAGATCTTCAGATATGGAAAGACAGTTCCTCAATTACACAGCTCTGCTAATGTCGAAGAAAGCTTGAATATTTCAGCATGAACCCGATCTACAACCCAGTTATATCCCCACATCACATATCAATGTAGTTAAAACACAGTTCGTATCCTATGCCATTCAAAATCACCACTTCTGCATCCTGCATACAGGTACCGACCACCAAACACTCTTACATATACTACAAAGACAGATAGCATAAGCACATAAGCAGTATATACTAACAGCTCTAGATATTTGCAATGAGGTCGGGTGGTCAGCCATTGCAGCAGACGGTCACAAGTCATCTGCCCCCCCCCCCAAACACACACTGGTCCGACGTGTAACCAGAGCACCATCAGAGGACCAAAATCACTTTCCAAACTGTTGTATGGAGGCTGGGTCGGTTCACCTCGACACATAGGCATTACTATTTCTGACCCCGACCTGCTTGCTTGCTTTCTACACCCATCTCCAGACTCTGGAATGGCAAGAACATATGTATTTCACAAGGTTTACCAGGATATCATATCACGCGATATTTCTCGATATCAAGCACATAGCAATGTCGCTTGCATAGCAGTATCGCTTGCACAGTATAATTCTGAGTTTATAAGCTGGAAATTATTTCCCTAGAAACCCAAAACCTTAGCGAAGTGCAGTGAGGTGGAACGTGCTGTAAACAACAGAGAACGAAAAAATTATCTCGTCTGCGAGTAGCTTTATGTGAAAACTCGAAAAAAATAGAGGAAACTGATAACTCCACTAGCGAACACTGATGCTGATGATATAATAGATTCCAAGTCATCCCTATAATTTACTAAGTCAACTACGGTGTTTCTCATGTCTAGAGAACCAGCATACGTGTCTTCCACCCGTCTTTCACCTCCTAGATGCACACAACACACACCACAATCGATGTTCTCCCAACCAAATAAAGACGGGAAATGTGCAGAAGCAGTTCACTGGACAATTTACATGGCAGGTAATAATGCTCCAGCGTAAACACATGCCCGTATTGAATCTTCTCAAATTCCTATGGAGAACACATGCGATCACAATGGCTGTGCCACACATTATGAGTGTTCGCTATTCAGTCATCTAGAGGGCGACAAGGTTAGGTCAGCTATATTCCTGTACCCCAACCGGCCTTTCCATTCGGACGGCTCCTGCCATAAGCCATAAACTTCAATTGTTCCTCCCACTGGCCACCGCCACTGTGCACCATACACTCCCACACAGTTATATTACTAGGAAACCGGACACACATTCATTTGATCGCTGTTCTTACAATTAAATATTATGATTGCAACCTCAATTGGGCGACATTCAACAATGAGTGAAGTATCAGAAATACCGTCTTCTGACGACTGTGGCTCTGGAAATAGAAATATCTGTACCATTCCTACGTCTTGACAAATTTTTCCAAGTAAAAAAAAAATCTGTAATTCCCTTTGTCACTATTGCAGTATTGCACGTCAAAGTCATCCTTCCCTTACGACAGGACATGTCCAGTTCCTTTGCACATGTCGGAACACACACACACACACACACACACACACACACACACACTTTATAAGCCTGATACTCAAGGCGAATCTATCACGCATCCCCTATTACTAAGTATAATACTTGGCCAATAGCTGAATGCTGCCGATACGAAACATTACTGAGCGAAAATCAGCGATGGGTGGACATGTCTCATAAGCTTTTCTTGTGTGTAGTACCACTGCGTCTTAGATAGAGAGGCGTAATCGTCTTGGAAGCCGCTAAATGTTAAAAACACGATCGTAACGTTCATCTTACTGTCACAATCGGTCTTGGTTCTAAGGTGATCACAAGTATTACTAACGATATCCACGTTAAAAACTATACAAGCCTTATAAATCGGGGTATGAAATTACCTCCGAATGAAGTGCTTTTTCCACACAAATACTGCGTCACTGAATATAGACGGTGATCGCCAGTGTGTATATTAACAGACCAACAGTGTGGTTAACACATCGCTGACAGTGTAAGCTCGTAATAAAATTACCGAATTTAGAAAGTGATTCGGCTAAGGAACTTGGTATGAAGCAGGTGTTTGCAACTCCCTCACGCCGCCACTAGATATTTCTCCAGTATTTGTATTTCAATACCACATCAGAGTTTCTGCGATATATCCACTGGGTTATAGGTGATGGTTGATAGACAATGATCACATACAGTAGACGGTGTGCTGATAAAGGTCTTAAGAAATGTAAACAGGCTTTCCAGATCTCTAGTGTTATGCTTTCCAGAAGAAATTCTGTCTGCGATTTCCAGTCAAGTCTTTCCATGTAACATATACCTGTGTTGGATTCTATGGAGAAGTCTTTTAATGATCACAGCCACTATAGAATCATGTTCGTGGCACTCTCATATCTCAAACCGAGTAACCTTTTCCGAACCTGTCTGCTACAATAAAATTCAAACATGGCTTTAGATAGCCCCTATGCATCTTGTAACTGCTCCTCACACTTTACCCTGCTATCGGTGCAGCTTTACACATGTGACCGTTCCAGTTTAAGTCAGAACTAAGCAGAATTCAGGGAGAGCTCTATCTACCACATTCTGCAACCAACAAACGAGATAGGTTAATAATTGGCTCCTTTTACCGACCTCCCGACTCAGCAGCATTAGTGGCAGAACAACTGAGAGAAAATCTGGAATACATTTCACATGAATTTTCTCAGCATGTTATAGTCTTAGGTGGAAATTTCAGTTTACCAGATATAGACTGGGACACTCAGATGTTTAGAACGGGTGGTAGGGGACAGAGAATCGAGTGACATTATATTGAGTGCACTATCCGAAAATTACCTCGAGCAATTAAACAGAGAACCGACTCGTGGAGATAACATCTTGGACCTACTGATAACAAACAGACCCGAACTTTTCGACTCTGTAAGCGCAGAACAGGGAATCAGTGATCATAAGGCCGATGCAGCATCCCTGAATATGGAAGTAAATAGGAATATAAAAAAAGGGAGGAAGGTTTACCTGTTTATTAAGAGTAATAGAAGGCAGATTTCAGACTACCTAACTTATCAAAACGAAAATTTCTGTTCCGACACTGACAACGTTGAGTGTTTATGGAAAAAGTTCAAGGCAATCGTAAAATGCGTTTTAGACAGGTATGTGCCGAGTAAAACTGTGAGGGACGGGAAAAACCCACCGTGGTTCAACAAAAAAGTTAGGAAACTACTGCGGAAACAAAGAGAGATTCACTGCAAGTTTAAACGCAGCCAAAACCTCTCAGACAAACAGAAGCTAAACGATGTCAAAGTTAGCGTAAGGAGGGCTATGCGTGAAGCGTTCAGTGAATTCGAAAGTAAAATTCTATGTACCGACTTGACAGAAAATCCTAGGAAGTTCTGGTATTATGTTAAATCTGTAAGTGGCTCGAAACAGCATATCCAGACACTCTGGTATGATGATGGCATTGAAACACAGGATGACACGCGTAAAGCTGAAATACTAAACACCTTTTTCCAGAGCTGTTTCACAGAGGAAGACCGCACTGTAGTTCCTTCTCTAAATCCTCGCACAAACGAAAAAATGGCTGACATCGAAATAAGTGTCCAAGGAATAGAAAAACAACTGAAATCACTCAACAGAGGAAAGTCCACTGGACCTGACGGGATAACAATTCGATTCTACACAGAGTACGCGAAAGAACTTTCGCCCCTTCTAACAGCCGTGTACCGCAAGTCCCTAGAGGAACGGAAGGTTCCAAATGATTGGAAAAGAGCACAGGTAGTCCCAGTCTTCAAGAAGGGTCGTCGAGCAGATGCGAAAAACTATAGACCTATATCTCTGACGTCGATCTGTTGTAGAATTTTAGAACATGTTTTTTGCTCGCGTATCATGTCATTTCTCGAAACCCGGAATCTACTCTGTAGGAATCAACATGGATTCCGGAAACAGCGATCGTGTGAGACCCAACTCGCTTTATTTGTTCATGAGACCCAGAAAATATTAGATACAGGCTCCCAGGTAGATGCCATTTTCCTTAACTTCCGGAAGGCGTTCGATACAGTTCCGCACTGTCGCCTGATAAACAAAGTAAGAGCCTACGGAATATCAGACCAGCTGTGTGGCTGGATTGAAGAGTTTTTAGCAAACAGAACACAGCATGTTGTTCTCAATTGAGAGACGTCTAAAGACGTTAAAGTAACCTCTGGCGTGCCACAGGAGTGTGTTATGGGATCATTGCTTTTCACAATATATATAAATGACCTAGTAGATAGTGTCGGAAGTTCCATGCGGTTTTTTGCGGATGATGCTGTAGTATACAGAGAAGTTGCAGCATTAGAAAATTTAAGCGAAATGCAGGAATATCTGCAGCGGATAGGCACTTGGTGCAGGGAGTGACAACTGACTCTTAACATAGATAAATGTAATGTATTGAGAATACATAGAAAGAAGGATCCTTTATTGTATGATTATATGATAGCCGAACAAACACTGGTAGCAGTTACTTCTGTAAAATATCTGGGAGTATGCGTGTGGAACGATTTGAAGTGGAATGATCATATAAAATTAATTGTTGGTGAGGCGGGTGCCAGGTTGAGATTCATTGGGAGAGTCCTTAGAAAATGTAGTCCATCAACAAAAGAGGTTGCTTACAAAACACTCCTTCGACCTATACTTGAGTATTGCTCATCAGTGTGGGATCCGTACCAGGTTGGGTTGAGAGAGGAGATAGAGAAGATCCAAAGAAGAACGGCGCGTTTCGTCACAGGGTTATTTGGTAAGCGTGATAGCGTTACAGAGATGCTTAGCAAACTCAAGTGGCAGACTCTGCAAGAGAGGCGCTCTGCATCGCAGTGTAGCTTGCTGTCCAGGTTTCGAGAGGGTGCGTTTCTCCCGAGGAGATCACGAATGTAAAATAGGTGAGATTCGAGCGCGCACGGAGGCTTTCCGGCAGTCGTTCTTCCCGTGAACCATACACGACTAGAACAGGAAAGGGAGATAATGACAGTGGCTTTCCTCAGCCACACACCCTTGGGTGGCTTGCTGAGTATAAATGTAGATGTAGATGTAGAATGTAGAAACAGGCTAAGCTGAGTTAGTGCGACAGGAACATGTTTTGAACATTCGGTGGAAATGGGGACATGTTGTCATAGATCTGCCAACCGTGTATGATGTGTAAGGTCAGTGCCAAACAAAGCCTTCCTCTGCAACATGACGTAGTACAAAAGGTAGTATGAACAGCTACAGTGGTGTTCTTTATCTGAAAATTTAGGAAGACTCAATATCGTACAGGTACTGAGTTCGAAGCAGGATATTACAATTTCTGGGAGTGGTTCTAAGGTGATGGATGAGGTGCCTCATTAGGACTATCAGGAGGTATGCATTCGCTGTTATTCTGGGATATTTTGGTAAACAGTTTGTGAAAGCATTGCCAAAAAACTTCTATAGAACGTCCAGAGGGAGACATGGCTCTTATTTACATAGACATGAGATGTCAGTATAGCACTGGCGACCTTTTAGCTGCACCTGCGAGGGTGGGTTGCTAGCCAAACATCTCGGTTGTCAATTAGACTGGCACTGGACCCACAGGTACAAATGGGATGGGTCAGCCACTTTGGCAAGGTAAACACATGTTTTGACAGGAATTTTTCAGGTGTCAAGTATTAAAGGGATGCAGCTGCCTCTTGCTTTTGTTCGAGTTCGAGGATTAGTGTCACCTCCAATCTGTCAGTTGTGGGACCCAAACGTACACCTGTGCATGGCTCAGCAGCTGATGGCTGCGTTGCCGCTTTGTGGGGACCGCCTTTGTACCCCGACTCCTGGCAGCATGTGCGCTGGCATTCCGTGGAGTCGAGTGGATGGAGCATGATTTGTGATAGAAAGATTTATACTTTATAATTACGTGCGATAGGTGTTTCATGATGGTTTTCCCTGCTTTCGAAAAAGGAGAGAATGATGAGCAAGAGAAATCCAACCCTGGCAAACTGAATTTGTTATATAGAAACAATATACCCTTGAATTTCCTGTCATAAGATCCCTGCCTGTCCACTGCAGAGCTGCCAATTTCTGGGTAGAGGAGGAGAGTGGGAGAGGGGTGGGGGGATTTGTGGAGGTGAGTTACCAGAGCGGAGGGGTTAATTAATTGATCAATTTAATTAAGTTCAAATGTACAAATGTATGTGGAATCTTATGGGACTTAACTGTTAAGGTTATCAGTCCCTAAGCTTGCACACTACTTAACCTAAATTATCCTAAGGACAAATAGACACACCCATGCCCGAGGGAGGACTCGAACCTCCGACGGGATCAGCCGCACAGTCCATGACTGCAGCACCCTAGACCGCTCGGCTAATCCCGTGCAACTAATTAAGTAGTCAATCAAATTGATAAGAGTGAGAGGGGGCTATCTGGATAACTCAGACCTGAAAGTGTACCTGTATCAGCGAGGGAGAGGGGGTGGGTTGGAGGTTTCCTGATGGGTTGAGTGGCAGGGGCGGGAAACAATAGGTTAAGGATCTCTCAATCAAAGGAATGATTATCACCAGGGGTCATAATCCTCTTAGCAGAACAATAGGTTAAGGATCTGTCAATCAAAAGAGAACTATAGGTTTGCTCCTGAGAGCATATGCGCCCCTGATGTAGGCAACTCGCACTAACAAAGTGCACTGTAATGGATGTAGCCACTCTACTCCCATGTCGAGCTGGATACCCCCATCAGATATTATATACACCAAGAATCCTACCTCATTGCGTCCAGACTCTGACTTCATTAAGTTAACTGACTACTTGATCCTTGAAAGTATTAAGTAACTGATCTAAAATGGTATTATGATCTTTCCACGTCTTTTATACAATGAGAGCATCATTGATGTAGAATGTCACTTTGTCCCCCAATGCTTCTAGGATGAGGAAACCAGCCCTTAATGAATGTAGCCGATGACACTTTAGTCCGAATGGTGACTCCTTAAACTGATAACTCAGCCTGTAACATAAAAATGCCATCTACTGTCAGCACACAAAATGCAGTTTTGCCTGTCAGTAACGTATGCAGAATTTCACGGTTGTAAGGACCTGCAAACCATGGAATCGCTGCAGTAATTTCTCGAGCGTTTCCAGTCTATCTGTCTGTTTCATCTATGGTGTTGATATGTTGGGGATCAAGCACCAGCTGGATAGATCAGTTTTTTTTCGTGACGGACCGCAGATAATTTTTATAAGAAGTGACCCCTTCTTTTATTACACCTTGTCTTAGCACTGATTTAATTTAATTTTTTACCTTTTCTTTGAACGCTAACGGTAGTTGGAGACATGGAAAACAGTCAAATCTCAGTCAAGTACTTTGTACTCCTAAGTTGTGAAGTGCCATCTGAGACATTTAGCTGCAACGAGAGAAACAAATACCGACTCTGAACCACCAACTATAGAAGAGGTTAGGAGTACCATAAATACCTTGAAGATTAACAGGGCTCCTGTGGAAGAGGGAATCAGTGCAGAACTCTTGAAGTATTCGAATGAGAATGCGATCATCGAACTGACACCTATTACAAGAACGATTTTGGAAGGAGAGCAGCTTTATGAAGGACAGACGTCAGCATTAACACATCCCACACACAAAAAGGAGTTTAATTGGTGCCCAGGAACTACAGAGGAATATCGTTAATAGCAGTGGCCTATAAAGCATTATGAAAGGCATTGCTGAACAACGTGGAAAAACAGTGAAATCCACACTTGGTGAGTACCAAGGAGGCTTCAGAAAGGCGAGATCATGCGTAGAACAAATTTTGGATCTGAACCTCTTAATAGCATATCAAAAACAGAGAAGCAAAAATTTCACGATCACTATCGTAGACTTCAATAAAGCTTATGATTCAGTAGATAGACGAACACTGTGCCCAATTTTAAATGAGATGAGTTTGGGTAGAATATACAGTGAAATTATGAAACAGACTTTAAAGAACACAACATCCAATATGATCAAAACTGGAATGAGACAGGGAAATGGACACACTCCTTTGGCTCTTTAACAGTGTACTTGATAATGTGATTAGGGTATGGCGACGATAAAGGAAAGGAGTGGGCGGAATACGACTGGGGCGCAACGAAAAAGGAATACGAGATTGTCTAGCATTCGCAGCCGAAATAGTGATTAAGTCACACTGTTTAAAAGAGATGGTTAAACAAATCACGCAACTGCAGATACAAGCGACTAAAGCAGGCCTACAGATCTCTATCGAGAAGACACAGTGTATGACAAACATCGAGGCAGTTCCTGTATGGATGACAATAGGAGGAGGATAAATTCAGAAGAGTAGAGATTCAAATACCTGGGAAAATGGATATAAACAGGGCTGACGAAAAAGGAAGCAATGGGACCACAAATAAACAAAATGAATTTAGCATACAGACTAACAGTGAACGTCTAAAATAAGAAGAATATTTCGATCAATACAAAACTGAAACATTACCACACAGTGTTCCACCCTAAGGCCTTCCATGCAGCAGAAACTCTTAACCTAGTAAGAACAGGAGTACATATGGGACTAGAGCTGGAGGACTGAGAAATTCTCAAGAGGATAGTGGGACCTCGAAGAACAAAAGATAGTCAATTTAGATAACGAGTGAACAAAGAATGATATACCAAGGTAAAGAGAATCTCAGACATCAACACGAAAAGTAGGAGAGTATTCTTTGGACATATCCTTAGAATCGACCAGGGGAGATTAGAACATAAAATAACACAGTTTCCGGTGAACAAGAGAACGAAGTGCTCTAGTCTCAAGAGGTACAAACGGATCTAGAAGAAATGGGAATACAGGAACCATAGAGACACATCATGGTGATTTTTAAATCAAAACTTCAGGTTGTGAGATTTTGAGGACGGAATTAGATCGAGAACAAAATCGTCATGCACAGTAGAGTGAAGGAGGTTGAAAATTATGATAATGAAATAATATTAGGAAGACCAGAAGAAACGAAGCTGACGTGAATTAACATGGTAACGAAAAGAAGGTATGATGCTTTCTATTTCCACTGTTACCTTTATGGTCTTAAATTTAAAGTTGTTACAGATCATGCAGCCTTGAAGTGGTTACTGAAACTGAAAGACCCTTCAAGTTGACTCACAAGATGGGCACTGCAGTCAAGCGAGTTTCAATACGAATCACTTCACAAGCCTGGATTTAAGCACTCAAATGTGGACACATCAGTAGAAAACTCGGTATATTACAGATATCTGGGTTGAGCCTGACAGACTGGAAGAACCTGCAAGCAACTGCCAAACAATGCCAATAGTACATCAAGCAGCCACAGTTTCTAATACACAAATGTTTCCTGTGCAAGTCAACAAAATGTGGACCACGTATCATCGTTCCTGCAACACTCAAAACTGAAGTGTTATGACAGGCACTCGACCATGTGCTGTCAGAACATGGAGGTAAAAAAGTGAATGACTGTCGAACTGCAGTAAGATTTTGGTGGGAAACACGACGTGGTGATGTGGAACAATATGTCAGCAACTGCATCCCATGTGCTTAACGAATAGATTTGAATCACCAGAAAATACAACTCCAAAGGTTTCTGCAATCAGAGAAACCATTTCAAATGGTATGAATTGACGTTTTCGGACCATTTAATTGAATTTCGGCAGGGAATAAATATGCACTAACGATTACCGACCATTTTTCGAGAAACCTAGTAGTAGTAGCGATATCAGATCAAAAAGCGAGTATTGTAGCTCAAGCCATGGTTAACAACTGGGTGCTTAAATTCAGAGTACTGGAAACCACAGTTACAGATCAAGGAACCAGTTTCATGTCTGATGCGATTAGACATTTATGTTGCCTGTTAAAACATAATATGTTGCCTACCAATCCATTTCACCCACAAGCAAATAGTCATATGGAGTGAGTCCACTGTAACATAGCAAAAATCTTAAATCATTACGTGAATAGCTAACACTTACACTACGGTATGAACTTAAGTTGTGTAGTGAGCTCATAAAACTCTAAAACACACACAGGAATGAGTCTTTCGCCATAGGAAGTGGTGTATGGGCGAAAAATGCTATCACCTTTTGACATGATCCAGCCAAAGCTAGGAACTCAGTGCGAATGCATGAAACAATTAGCAAAAACATTGTAAGAGGTATTACAACTAGTAAAATGTGCCGTTACGAAATCTTTGGAGTGTAAATATCGCATTGGTCAAGTTACAAGTAAGTTACCTTAGTACAGAGGTGGATAATATGTCTTACTAGCAAATCCTTATATCCCAAAGGGTAAAGCTAAGAAATTCTTGACAAGGCTGGTTACAATGACCATATCAAGTAGTGGAGTTGACTTCACTGTTGAACGTCAAGTTTACCAACCAAAACGTCAGTAGTCCATGCCAGTTGGATAAAACCTTTTAAGGGCATCAATGATACATTACCCCAAGTTCCTTCTGGTTTACAACATAAAGAGAAGCTACTCCACAGGATGAAACGAACACACAATGTACCATATCAGCTGAGATCTGGAGATTGGTAATAGACTATCAGGTTATATGCATTTAGTTTTGTGTTAGGTTACCTAGGATAACATTATTTTGCTTAGTTTGATATAACGCGTGTGATTTCCTTTTGAGATACACATTTATACTAACGAAGGAGGAGATTCATGATAGTTCCCTTCTCCTGATGATGTTCAAAAGTATTATCGAGAGCGTAGTGCTCTTACGCTTATGTCAGGCAAATATGGTTAAGAACCAATCCTTGTAAACTGGAAGCTTATTCTCACCGTAAGCAAATGTGTTGCTCACAAACTACAAGTGGTCACTAAAGCTCACATCTATCATTTGGAAGATACGAAATGAAGTACGACGATTACTAGATATGTTCATAGACTTATCTGGTGAGGCAGCCAAAGATGAAACGCTAGCGGACATACGGAATGAATATCAGGATTTGAAATTATCCTACGAGAAACTAAGGACACAGTTACAGCAACTGCCAGAAGTAATTCTGGAATCACCAGTACGAAAGAAGAGAAGTTGGTTAGACGCTGATCTGAACCTGCTGAAAACAATATCTGGGACGGCAAACAGTGAGGACTAATCACGAACTTAAATAATACAGTAGGGTTGGTGCAGGAAATAGCCAAGAACACGGATACAACAGTAAGTCAGCATACGACACAGATCGCGAATATAGAACAAGGTATGTTGAACACTACTAAAACAATGCGTAAAATAAAAACCGAATTACAGCAGTATACAGAAGAAACTATGGATACACTAAACAAAGTTCTGAAGGAAACACGAAATCATTTTAGTATACTAGATGAGAGATTAGTAACAGTCAAATTGTTACGAGAACTGGCTAATAGCTCGGGAGATGCCAGAATAGAAGTCGAGAGGGTACAGGAAGTAGTTCACTATGCCACACACAGACAGCTAAGAGCAACGCTGTTAACTCCACAGCAAGTTCTATTATGATTATAAGAAGCGGAAAAAGAATTTCCAACGGGGTTACGACATGTCGTAGGTCTAGTAATACAGCATTTTTCTATCACATTTCCACGGCTAAGATCTATACGTATCAGGCTAGGATATATACTGATATACAATTTCCAGTAGTAGGTTTAAATGCTCGATACCAGTGTTTTACGATCCATCCGTATCCACTCAAATGCAAACTTATTAATAAATGGGTACAGTTTCAAACTCGCGGGATATTACTACTTTTGGAACAAAGGGATGTCGACCTTGTTATGTCAATAGGAGAACTCAGCAGTTGTCTCAAGGAATTAGTCACCATTTGCCCAACTGAGATGGTACGGATTTACTAGCGATCGTGTGAAATTCGGCTGTTCCTAGGGCAAATGGAAGCACCAGAATGCAATAGCGTAATATCAGTGCCAAAAATGTTCAAATGTGTGTGAAATCTTATGGGACTTAACTGCTAAGGTCATCAGTCCCTAAGCTTACACACTACTTAACCAAAATTATCCTTAGGACAAACACACACACCCATGCCCGACGGAGGACTCGAACCTCCGCCGGGACCAGCCACACAGTCCATGACTGCAGCGCCTAGACCGCTCGGCTAAAATATCAGTGCCACAGACAAACTTTCAGCGGATTGGAAACCATTGGATTTGTTACATGTCCTTGCCGTAAACAGCAGTAGTTAATTGCTATGATAATAGAGTATTTACAGATATACCGAAATTAGACTTACGACAGAGTGTATTATTGACTAATGGAACCAAGTGTAACGTAGCCAGAACGCAATTTCACCCTCCCGCTACAATTACAGGCACCACTATAATTACAGGCACTCGACCAGTGTTGCATTGGCCACAGAAACCTGTAGGTGTAGTACCCATTCAAAACCGAAACTTCCTGAACAGCTACTACAAGCAATAGACGAATTAATGATTGAATATCATTACGATTACTGCATCAACTACTGGTGTTGTTCTGACACTGACATTCAATTCTGCAGTTTACTTTTGTCTAAAAAGGAAAATCGCTCTTGCGAGCGAAGCAACCATTTATGAAATCCCCATAGAATTGATTCGCGACAGAAAGCAAGGAATACTAGAAAAATGAATTACGAAGTAGACTAGGAAAATAAAGTTAAACTGCTTAAGGTCTTTATTGTTGATTTAAGAAATCGGATATTCAGAGTAAAAGAAACTGTAAATATGTAAGATACAAAACTAGTAGACAAAGAGAAATGTGGAGGAGAGTGTTATGCACTGAGATATTACTGAAGCAGGAAAGTCCCTACAGCTCAGCATTGCTTCAGAGCTTGGATGAGTCTGTACAGGCCAGCCACAAGGCGTAAAATTTCGATACGGTTACTCAGTCACCAAGAGTGCGACATGGACGCTTCTGCGTGAGAGTGTGAGCAAGCTCAGCTGAAAAATGTAAGACCGGACCACGCCGAAGTGCTTTCGTTGCCATCGTGACATTAAGTAATATTCACTAGATAGGACACCTATCAAGGACCTGTTGTAGCGGAACTGCAGACTGCTGACGACTCGCAGTAGACAGGACTGATGCGGTCATTACGATCGATGTCTCACAGCAAAATCTCTCCTCACTTCAATATAAATTCACAGACCAGCCAGCTTAAAAGCACTAGATCAGTAGGATTGATGACATCCATGTCGTTCCCAATCGATTCTCTGATTACTGTATTGTAACATCTTGTGTAAGACTGTTGCGTATACTCACACTGTGACAGTCATACTCTCGCTGGCTGATGTAATGACAGGAGTTCCCTAACTACGGATAACTGAAGCCACAGTCCAGGATGGAAACTGCACGCTGATGCTTTGGCACTGTACAGACCAGAGGGCCCACCTAACAAGTGGGCCAGGTTCAGCAAACATTGCCGACATCAGATTTCATGATTTTTAACACAGAGGTCCATCTGATGGGACATTGCTGGCTGTGTCCAGAGAGGGACAGAGCACTGTCAGGGTGGTGTGTAAATTAGCCACACATGCACCACGGTGACGCCTCCTTCGTGGGTCTGCCACATGGGAAGCTCAGCCTGCAACTGATGACAGCAGTTTTACTACAGCCTACGCAGAAGCCGGCCGTCACAGAAGACACAGCTACGAGACGTATATTGAACAATAAATTGGGCAATAACTAATTTTGTTTTATTAGCTCCAAACGACGCCCCACACGTCCTCATACCACACATCAGACAAAACAGTTGACACATTTTTAAAGGCTTTTGACGATCGATGGAAGAGTTCTGTCATGGATGGCTCTGCCGGGGCGATCAGTGGTTCTGATGGAATGTCGCCTGCCAGCGGGGCCTTGTTCCGAGTTAGAGCTTTCAGTGGCCTGTCAAATTCTTCTCGCATCTCCCATCTCACCTTCATCTATGTCCTCTTCCATTTCTATAATCCCAATCTCAACATTTATTAAAAATTCTTAGAGTGCACAATTTGATGAAGGACGTTACAAGATTTCTATAGGAGCACACAACAAAGCACCAGAGTCAGACATGAAACAAGGTTATAATCGGCAGTCGTAGTGGTGGCAAAGGTAATTTAATGGGGAAACTGGTTTGCTGCAAATCAACTTCCTGATATACTAATAACGTTCAACATGAAACCTGTGATCGCGTGGTCATGCCGGAAATAGAAAATGGGATTACATACAACTGTGCCTTTCTGCTTAGTAATGAAAAGCCAGCGTGAGTTTCACTGAAACGTTAGCAAACATTAATTCAAATGGTTCAAATGGCTCTGAGCACTATGGGACTTAACATCTGAGGTCATCAGTCCCCTAGAACTTAGAACTACTTAAACCTAACTAACCTAAGGTCATCACACACATCCATGCCCGAGGCAGGATTCGAACCTGCGACCGTAGCAGTCGCGCGGTTCCAGACTGCAGCGCCTAGAACCGCGTGGCCACCACGGTCGGCAAACATTATTCTGTTCAGCCCTAACCACCTGATGCAACTAGATATTATTTCTGTTTTGTGTATATATGAGGTTCATACAATAGAAAAGGTAAAACTTTAAACCACATGTGAAGATGTATCTCAATAAAACAGTGACTGAAGATCACTTTCATATTACAAGTTGTATTTAAACAATAATAAAGAGATACAAAATACATTAATGTGAATGTGTTCTGAAAAGGGTGCAGCTAAGGCGAGTGTGAAAACAGTTATAGTTACGCAAATGTATATACATAAATCACAAAAAAATATAGCAACGAAAAGTAGGATTTCTCTTTTATCCTCACACGCAAATCCACTGAAATTATTTTGCCATATAATGCATAATTACATGGAACCTAACGTATCCTGAGAACTGTGTGATATGCTGAGTTCACCACACGACATGGGAGTATACGGACACTGGCGCCCAAATATGAAAAAAAGGGAAAACATACAAAACGAAGTTCAGTTCGAGTTGGGTTGACTGATTGTAGGTGCATAGCGGTAGTGTGCAGTTGGTTAGGTAGGCTCCTCATAACGTGCTGTCATCGATCAGGTATCCTTCTCTGAGCGGAAGAGTCAGCCAGGCAGGGCCAATGTTGTAGTGATGAAGCGTGGTGGGTTTGGCAAGGTGTAGGTAATACTTTTGCTTCCTGTTCTCAACGTCTCTGATTTTTACCAGGGTTTCTTAATGGTTCATGGAGAAAGGAAGTGTTTACTTTGTATTGGTCCTCCTTGGGATAGCAGACAGCATACCGTAATTTGTCTTGATCTCCTCTTCACTGATAACAATGAGCTGTAAAAAGGTTGCTAGACAGAGGAAGGAAAAGCCTTTATGCTTTTCATACAGCTTGTGCATGTGCGATAGCACATATGAATTCTCTTAAGGAGGAAAACACTTGTAAATATTTACAGCACAGCTGCTATATATAGCGGACTAGCGACGTCGTTGTCACAAAAGGAACATGTGTGGTGTTTGCTTCTGCATTGCTTTCATCTATTAACGTGTGCAACGCTGCATCTCAGTGTTCCTTTTCTGTTGTTGTGGTGTGCTAACGCGAGTCGGATTACATGTTGCTATTACGTGACTTGATAGCAGTTAGCACTGTAGGTGGGACGGCTGCTAATATCCTCGATGGGCGCCTTGTGCAGTTGCGGCAGCAGCTCGTCCCCAGTGTGCGGGCATCTGCCTTCAGTGTCGCCCCGCCAGGCTCTTCGGCGCTGAAGCGGCTCACTCACACCATTAGAAGTGCAATCAAAAGTTGTTGCCGCACACCTGCGCGCTGCTGCCTCCTTTCTCCTTAGCGAAGCTGCACGCTGCTACCGCCGATTCCAGAAAGGGCCGCATCATCGCATGACGATGTCTGTTTGCCTGAGGTTGCCGACTACTGACTAATGCCCAAGTCTTTTGCTTGCGTTCTCACTCAGCCTGCGGCACATTACTCAAGGTCCAGGAAATACAATCTTACCCTCACTAACTTGTTAATTCATTATACACACAATTTGCTTTTTTATGGGTTATACCTTCACAGTTAGCTTGCTTTACATGTTATGTGTCCAAACTAAATTTACTTACAATATTTAATTTGATTAAAAATTGCAAATTATTTTGATTTCGCTGCTCTTCAGATGTTTTTTATTCTAATTACATTTATTTACCATATTTAGTTTGATTGAAAACTGGATTCTGACTGAACTACTCTACAATACTCCTCTTATTTGTAAATTATTTATCTCATCCTTTTATTTTTAACTTGATAAAATTGTATCCATTTAACGTAGTACTACACTCCTGGAAATTGAAATAAGAACACCGTGAATTCATTGTCCCAGGAAGGGGAAACTTTATTGACACATTCCTGGGGTCAGATACATCACATGATCACACTGACAGAACCACAGGCACATAGACACAGGCAACAGAGCATGCACAATGTCGGCACTAGTACAGTGTATATCCACCTTTCGCAGCAATGCAGGCTGCTATTCTCCCATGGAGACGATCGTAGAGATGCTGGATGTAGTCCTGTGGAACGGCTTGCCATGCCATTTCCACCTGGCGCCTCAGTTGGACCAGCGTTCGTGCTGGACGTGCAGACCGCGTGAGACGACGCTTCATCCAGTCCCAAACATGCTCAATGGGGGACAGATCCGGAGATCTTGCTGGCCAGGGTAGTTGACTTACACCTTCTAGAGCACGTTGGGTGGCACGGGATACATGCGGACGTGCATTGTCCTGTTGGAACAGCAAGTTCCCTTGCCGGTCTAGGAATGGTAGAACGATGGGTTCGATGACGGTTTGGATGTACCGTGCACTATTCAGTGTCCCCTCGACGATCACCAGTGGTGTACGGCCAGTGTAGGAGATCGCTCCCCACACCATGATGCCGGGTGTTGGCCCTGTGTGCCTCGGTCGTATGCAGTCCTGATTGTGGCGCTCACCTGCACGGCGCCAAACACGCATACGACCATCATTGGCACCAAGGCAGAAGCGACTCTCATCGCTGAAGACGACACGTCTCCATTCGTCCCTCCATTCACGCCTGTCGCGACACCACTGGAGGCGGGCTGCACGATGTTGGGGCGTGAGCGGAAGACGGCCTAAGGGTGTGCGGGACCGTAGCCCAGCTTCATGGAGACGGTTGCGAATGGTCCTCGCCGATACCCCAGGAGCAACAGTGTCCCTAATTTGCTGGGAAGTGGCGGTGCGGTTCCCTACGGCACTGCGTAGGATCTTACGGTCTTGGCGTGCATCCGTGCGTCGCTGCGGTCCGGTCCCAGGTCGACGGGCACGTGCACCTTCCGCCGACCACTGGCGACAACATCGATGTACTGTGGAGACCTCACGCCCCACGTGTTGAGCAATTCGGCGGTACGTCCACCCGGCCTCCCGCATGCCCACTATACGCCCTCGCTCAAAGTCCGTCAACTGCACATACGGTTCACGTCCACGCTGTCGCGGCATGCTACCAGTGTTAAAGACTGCGATGGAGCTCCGTATGCCACGGCAAACTGGCTGACACTGACGGCGGCGGTGCACAAATGCTGCGCAACTAGCGCCATTCGACGGCCAACACCGCGGTTCCTGGTGTGTCCGCTGTGCCGTGCGTGTGATCATTGCTTGTACAGCCCTCTCGCAGTGTCCGGAGCAAGTATGGTGGGTCTGACACACCGGTGTCAATGTGTTCTTTTTTCCATTTCCAGGAGTGTATATTTACATTGTAAATGGACTGTCATTTACATGTTATTAGGTTAGTATTATAAAGTTAGTATTATTAGATTTATTAGTCATTAGTAAAGACGTGTATCACTCCTCCTTCCATTCATGCAACTGTTAGTTTACATACATGCCTTAAATTAATAAAAATCCTTGTGTTACTTCCTATGCCCCCTAATGGAATCAATAAAGTGAAGACGAACATGCAACTGGCACCCATACAGTATCTCTACTGTTGATCAGTTAGCCAGCCTCTCTTTCCTTCTCGTGTGTCCTTGATTCCTTCTGTTCTCTGTTATCTCTTTCCTTGGCCAAGGTGTCATCGATGGCCCTCATTCCTACTTTGTCTTTTTATATTTTGATGGCATGCAAATGGTTCAAATGGCTCTAAGCACTATGGGACTTAACATCTCCATAGTGCTCAGAGCCATTTGAGCCATTTGAACTTAACATCTGAGGTCATCAGTCCCCTAAACTTATAACTACTTAAACCTAACTAACCTAAGGACATCACACACATCCATGACCGAGGCAGGATTCGAACCTGCGACCGTAGCAGCCGTGTGGTTCCGGACTGAAGCGTCTAGAACCGCTCGCCCACAGCAGCCAGCTGACGGCATGCATGTACAGAAAATACTTGATCTTTGAATATTAACGTTACATAAAACTTTTAGACATAGCTTCTTCTGTTTTGAACATAGATACTTGGTACAACAAAAATTCGTACGACATATAACCATATCTTTCTTTTATCACAATGCGTACCTGGTTAACTCATATGTGGTCATTTTTTCCGGCCGCTGTGGCCAAGCGGTTCTAGGCGCTTCAGTCCGGAATCGCGCGACTGCTGCGGTAGCGGGTTCGAATCCTGCCTCGGGCATGGATGTGTGTGATGTCCTTAGGTTAGTTAGGTTTAAGTAGTTCTAAGTTCTAGGGGACTGATGACCTCAGATGTTAAGTCCCATAGTGCTCAGAACCATTTGAACCATTTATTGTGGTCATTTTTCAACAAAGGTTGTGTCTGTACAGTCGCATTCTTTTGGTGTTTTCCTGTAATCCATGTGATCTTTCCTTTTCTTGCTATTTTCTCAGTCTCCATTAGATAAGTTTCCACAGAAAAAAATACAAAAACAATAAATTTAAAATGGCCTTCCACCTGAGTCATGAGTTTCACGGTTATCTATAAGGTTCGTTATGGAATGCTGTTCGTCTTGATGCAGGATACGTGTATTGGATTGTCTCAGTTTGTAGTTGGCCTTTCGAACTATGTAAGTCAAGTAATTTCCTTACTAAAACTGCAGTACCCACACCTTCCATGCACCAAAAAATTTTTTTTTAAATGTCCCCAGTTAACGTATCACAAAGACCCACATGTACTTACAATGTTGGATGAATTCATAATACTTCATTTCTCCAATTGGTCCTCACACTTCTCTGGCATGAACACTAACCACAAACTCTCTTTACTGTACGGTCCTGATGCTCCCCTGGCATCGACAAAACTATACACTATATCACAATAATTCGTTTCACCAGCTAACGCCAGTTGCAAAATCAAGCACAGTTGAAGTACCCCTCTCTGTACTGAATTTCATGAAGACAAAATTTTCCTCATAACTCTAATATCTCAAGCGAATATCACCTCTTACTACAACATTACTTCTTTCTTCCCAACACTCACATATTGTCTTTATTTTGATTGTGAGAAACCTCATTCCATTCACTATATTAGCACACCCTTTGCCACAACATCTTACACCAGCTGTATTCCTCTCACTACTGCTCCTATTTCTATTTATTATCTTCATACAATTATCTATGGAAAACACATTATGAGACCTTACACTCTAATTTATATAACCTGAAACAACTACCTGCAGGAGGAAGTTTCCAGGGTTTATCAGTGACAATTTGTTATTAGACATCATATCAGTTCCTCTACTTGAATCTAATTCAACATAAGATGCTACATACTACTAATTCAAGCAACAATTGACAATATTATACAATTACAAAGATCAAATACAAAATATCTCCGACCCAGCTGGGAATCGAATCCGGGCCCCTTGGCGTGAGAGACCGCCGTGCTAATCAATTTCTTTTTTCCGTTGATCGTTGTGTTTGGTTGTTGCGGACATCACAAGACATTCGGTCAAGTTCGTTTGTAGATCCTTCACCTCAGTTTTTTAATACAGAAGCCAACCAGCTCTCTGACCGAACACGCTGAGCTACCGTGCCGGCACCACTCAGCTATAGGTGAAGGCTATTACAATGATACTAATTTTTCAAACTGCACAATTCATACCTGCACAGTTCATACTGCACTATTCAGACCTTAGCTGTTATTGCCTCTGTACACTTGGAATTTGCAAACAGAGAGGAAGTGTTTGTAATCAGATTCTTGCTTCCAGCATCCCTCAGATTGATACAAAATCCACCATCCCTCAGATTGATACAAAATCCGTGACCAAAGCTCTTTCGTGATTTGATACTGCTCGTCCCACGGGTGTGATTTCTTCTGACCAGGTTGAAATTGTACGCACTGTTCATGTCTACCTGTCAGCGTAACACTGGAACTACTTTTTCCTTGAATCCATCATAATCTTTTGCTAGGTTAACATTCTCCTCTTTCTGTCGATTAATTTAACACCTCTCGCTTTTCTTTAAGTGCAAATACTTCCTGTACTTCCGTGGATTCCACAACTGATACAGGACACGTTCCATCCAAACACTCACGTATCCCGATTTCTTCCGCCGCAGCCGGCCGGGGTGGCCGAGCGGTTCTAGGCGCTGCAGTCTGGAACCGCGCGATCGCTACGGTCGCAGGTTCGAATCCTGCCTCGGGCATGGGTGTGTGTGATGTCCTTAGGTTACTTAGGTTTAAGTAGTTCTATGTTCTAGGGGACTGATGACCTCAGAAGTTAAGTCCCATAGTGCTCAGAGCCATTTGAACAATTTTTTTTCTTCCGCCGCAAACATGTGGTTGCTGATTGCTAGTTGCTATGTGGGTTCACATAGTTGCTTTTCTATTTCTCCCAGCAAGTGGACAAATCTTTCTTTGATCTTAATTACACCTCTTTCTACCTTTTCAACCCCTCCTACTCATATTGCCTCTCTTTTACCATGCTGGCATCTTTCTGCAAGCCAGTGATTTGTTCTAACTCCTTTGTTATGTCACCTGCGTTATTAATTTCGAGAGGCCTGCATGTGTTTCCTCCTTTGTCTCTCTTACCTCCTTCCCAGCTCCTTTATTTACTGATCTAGATCACTTGGACATTTCTTCGTTTCTTCTCTTCCCTTGCCTCTTTTCCCTCGTCAAAATTTTTTTTTTAAAATTCTAAAATTCCAATGTTAACCTCCTTTGGGTCCTATGTTCTCCTTAGCGGTGGGGCGCCAGAGTCAGTTGAGTAACTCTCTGTGCTGTGTTGTTCACTCTGACGCTACCCTCTACTTCAGAATTTCTAACTGCCACAATCGTGTCAGTGTCTCATGATGTAATCATATCCCCTTCCATATTAACACTACCTGTATAAGTGTCTCTTTTCTTACACTCTGATTATTGTGTCTCAGATAAACTGTCTATGAAGGCTATCTGCTCAGTAGGAAACATGACCTACTCTCAGTCTACTACAATCTCTTATCTAAAGCTAAATTTCTCCCGAACAGGCCACGAAGGCCTAACGGTACCGACCGGCCGCCGTGTCACCCTCAGACCACATGGCGTCACTGGATACGGATACGGAGGGCCATGTGGTCAGCACACCACTCTTTCGGCTCCTCAGTTTGCCTCACAACGGCTGAGTGCACCCCGTACGATCTCTTATCTATCTTGATCTAACTCCATAATGTCCAATTCATTCTATCCCGCTAGTATTACACGCTCCAGTCACGTTAATGTGACCACCTTTCAAAAGCCTGAATAACCACAATGTGCAGCGCTGACTTCTGCGACACGTGCAGGAAGAGTGTCAGTGAGGTTCCGTAAGGTACCAACAGGGATGTGGAGCAGTGCCGACTCCAGCGCCATGGCCAGCTGTGCTAGGTGTCTCAGCTGACGATCCATCGTGCGAACTCTCGAATAGAGGTGGTCCCACAGATTCTCGACTGGGCTTAAATCCGAAGAATTTGGTGGTCCTAGGACTATGGCCAACTGATCCTTGTGCTCTTCGAACCACACACGTACACTGCGAGCTGTGTGACGTATTGCATTGCCCTGCTGGTAGATGCCATGGTGTCGAGGAAGATAAAATATATATGCTACACCAAGAAGAAATGCAGATGATAAACGGGTATTCATTTGACAAATATATTATACTAGAACTGAATTGTGATTACATTTTCACACAATCTGGGTACATAGATCCTGAGAAATAGTACCCAGAACAACCACCTCTGGCCGTAATAACGGCCTTGATACGCCTGGGCATTGAGTCCAACAGAGCTTGGATGGCGTGTACAGGTACAGCTGCCGATGAAGCTATAACACGATACCACAGTTCATCAAGAGTAGTGACTGGCGTATTGTGACGAGCCAGTTGCTCGGCCACCATTGACCAGATGTTTTCAGTTGGTGAGAGATCTGGAGAATGTGCTGGTCAGGGCAGTAGTCGAACATTTTCTGTATCCAGAAAGGCCCGTACAGAACCTGCAACATGCGTTCGTGCATTATCCTGCTGAAATATAGGGTTTCGCAGGGATCGAATGAAGGGTAGAGCCACGGGTCGTAACACATCTGAAATGTAACGTCCATAGTTCAAAGTGCCGTCAATGCGAACAAGAGGTGACCGAGACGTGTAACCAATGGCACCCCATACCATCACGCCGGGTGATACGCCAGTGTGGCTATGACGTATACACGCTTCCAATGTGCGTTCACGGCGATGTCGCCAAACACGGATGCGACCATCATGATGCTGTAAACAGAACCTGTATTCATCCGAAAAAATGACGTTTTCCCATTCGTGCACCCAGGTTCGTCGTTGAGTACACCATCGCAGGATCTCCTGTCTGTGATGCAGTGTCAAGGGTAACCGCAGCCATGGTCTCCGAGCTGATAGTCCATGCTGCTGCAAACGTCGTCGAACTGGTCGTTCAGATGGTTGTTATCTTGCAAACGTCCCCATCTGTTGACTCAGGGATCGAGACGTGGCTGCACGATCCGTTACAGCCATGCGGATAAGATGCCTGTCATCTCGACTGCTAGTGATACGAGGCCGTTGGGATCCATCACGGCGTTCCGTATTACCCTCCTGAACCCACCGATTCCATATTCTGCTAACAGTCATTGAATCTCGACCAACGCGAGCAGCAATGTCGCGATACGATAAACCGCAATCGCGAGAGGCTACAATCCGACCTTTATCAAAAACGGAAACGTGACGGTACGCATTTATCCTCCTTACACGAGGCTTCACAACAACGTTTCACGAGGCAACGCCGGTCATCTGCTGTTTGTGTTTCAGAAATCGGTTTTAAACTTTTCTCATGTCAGCGCGTTGTAGGTGTCGCCACCGGCGCCAACCTTTTGTGAATGCTCTGAAAAGCTAATCATTTGCCTATCACAGCATCTTCTTCCTGTCGGTTAAATTTCGCGTCTGTAGCACGTCATCTTCATGGTGTACCAATTTTAATGGCCAGTAGAGCTGCATATATACAATTTTGTTTGAACTTGTTGCTAACTTAGATGATGATAATAAATAAGATACGTAATAGGTTTTAAATTAGAATTAAATGTGCATTTAATGGGAGAAACAAGAGATGGAAATTGGACTTAGATATTGTGTGACATATCTTCCCTTTATACCTTCTGGGTGTGTGGTTAGGTCTGTTACATACACTCCTGGAAATTGAAATAAGAACACCGTGAATTCATTGTCCCAGGAAGGGGAATCTTTATTAACACATTCCTGGGGTCAGATACATCACATGATCACACTGACAGAACCACAGGCACATAGACACAGGCAACAGAGCATGCACAATGTCGGCACTAGTACAGTGTATATCCACCTTTCGCAGCAATGCAGGCTGCTATTCTCCCATGGAGACGATCGTAGAGATGCTGGATGTAGTCCTTAGGAACGGCTTGCCATGCCATTTCCACCTGGCGCCTCAGTTGGACCAGCGTTCGTGCTGGACGTGCAGACCGCGTGAGACGACGCTTCATCCAGTCCCAAACATGCTCAATGGGGGACAGATCCGGAGATCTTCCTGGCCAGGGTAGTTGACTTACACCTTCTAGAGCACGTTGGATGGCACGGGATACATGCGGACGTGCATTGTCCTGTTGGAACAGCAAGTTCCCTTGCCGGTCTAGGAATGGTAGAACGATGGGTTCGATGACGGTTTGGATGTACCGTGCACTATTCAGTGTCCCCTCGACGATCACCAGTGGTGTACGGCCAGTGTAGGAGATCGCTCCCGACACCATGATGCCGGGTGTTGGCCCTGTGTGCCTCGGTCGTATGCAGTCCTAATTGTGGCGCTCACCTGCACGGCGCCAAACACGCATACGACCATCATTGGCACCAAGGCAGAAGCGACTCTCATCGCTGAAGACGACACGTCTCCATTCGTCCCTCCATTCACGCCTGTCGCGACACCACTGGAGGCGGGCTGCACGATGTTGGGGCGTGAGCGGAAGACGGCCTAACGGTGTGCGGGACCGTAGCCCAGCTTGATGGACACGGTTGCGAATGGTCCTCGCCGATAACCCAGGAGCAACAGTGTCCCTAATTTGCTGGGAAGTGGCGGTGCGGTCCCCTACGGCACTGCGTAGGATCTTACGGTCTTGGCGTGCATCCGTGCGTCGCTGCGGTCCGGTCCCAGGTCGACGGGCACGTGCACCTTCCGCCGACCACTGGCGACAACATCGATGTACTGTGGAGACCTCACGCCCCACGTGTTGAGCAATTCGGCGGTACGTCCACCCGGCCTCCCGCATGCCCACTATACGCCCTCGCTCAAAGTCCGTCAACTGCACATACGGTTCACGTCCACGCTGTCGCGGCATGCTACCAGTGTTAAAGACTGCGATGGAGCTCCGTATGCCGCGGCAAACTGGCTGACACTGACGGCGGCGGTGCACAAATGCTGCGCAGCTAGCGCCATTCGACGGCCAACACCGCGGTTCCTGGTGTGTCCGCTGTGCCGTGCGTGTGATCATTGCTTGTACAGCCCTCTCGCAGTGTCCGGAGCAAGTATGGTGGGTCTGACACACCGGTGTCAGTGTGTTCTTTTTTCCATTTCCAGGAGTGTATGTTGTCATACAAGTTGTATACTTAATTTAACATATTGATTAGTTAGGTTACAATGTGTTTCCGAACATAAGGTAACAGTGAAGCTTGAGAGTTGATTTAAAATGTCATAGTCAGCTGTATCAGGTGCGAGTGCTCGGTAAAACGTCCAGCGAATCACACCCGATGCAGCGAAAGAAGAAGAAATGTCACCTCCTCAGATAATGTTACTGGCTGTGAAGTGGTATAACAAACAGCTACACAGAGAGGTTGTTTTTCCAGATTGATTCGGTTTAGTGTTGTAGAACCTTTGCTTTCTTTTGCTATGTTTGTAAATTCATCGTCTTCACTTCCTGTGTGTGATATGGCATCCGACTCCGTGTCTGTGCTTGTGCCTGTGTCGTTTACTATGTACCGCTGATCTGTCCGATGTGGAGTCTGTCTTATTCTGGCGTATGGTTTCTCCTGTTTGTATGCCGCATATAATGCTCGCGATACTTAGTCTGCAATGTTGTTTATAGAGTTCGAGTCATCTTGCCTGCGTATTAATTGACTATGTCCTGGTTTCGTAAACTCGGTTTTATGTGTCCTATAGCATCGCAGATGAGCACTATGTGTTCAGGTGCGTCATTCTAACCACTGGCACAACTGTGAGTCTGTTTTACGCCAAACCTGTGGAGATGCACAGGATAAGGGCGATGGCCCGTGAGAAAGTGCATCACCGCACCTGTTGGAATTATGAACTTCAAATTCGTCCGCTCTCGTATACTGAGGAAGAAAGAGTAGACTCATCTACCCTTATCAGTTGTGTCCCATTCTGTCTGCTATGTATCAGTTGTCCACTTGTTTGACTTCCTTTTGTCGGTTATGTCCAGTTGTTTCTCTTATTTTGTCACGTCAGCCAGTACGCAGCTGCTCTGTGCCGATTTGTCATTATAGGGAAAACTCCCAGTACCACGCAAGTGCCTAAATCGAGGTCATGCCGAAAGCCCCCGGGATTGTGAGTAGAATACTCTTCTGGCAGCGCCTCACAATGGTTTTATGCGTAGCATGTGCCCAAGCACTAGCCGCAAACCAAGTTACTGACTCAAAGAGTGCTGTGTAATATGGCCTTATTGTCTGAAGGGGTAGTCTGTATCTTGCAGTGTTCAGTCTTGCAAGTTTATTTATGAGTTTCGTCGCTTTGTTAATTGTCAGTCTGGCGTGTTCCTTAAAGTGAACATGTTCGTCCATATAAATGCCAAGGTATCTTGTCACAGCTTCCCTTTTTATAGGTATGTTGTTTAACTTAATAACTGGATTTATGTATGTCTTAGGGCCAGTCGGGTCTTTGTCCTCAGCTTTCTTGATTATAACTGCATTTGCCGTCTTCTATATATTTGATATTCGTCCTTCTAGCAGAGCATCATTCAATAAGTCTGTCAGGAATGCTACGATAAGTGGAGCAGCTTGTTTGATGGTTTGGGGTTGGATGTCATCAGGGCCTGGAGCCTTTTTGTTGCTTATTTTGTGTATTACCTCGCGAGCAAAGGGGATGGTGATACCTTCGTCTTCGTATTTGTCATAAAGTAGTCTGCGAAGGGTGGTGCGAAGCTGATTGTCCTGAGTGGGGTCATTATCAGGAGGTAGTTTGTTGAAGAGATACTGTGCTGTGCATCTACAGCCTCTTGTGGTAGAATCATCTGGTTTGTTCAGTATTGATAAAACTGTAGGAGTCTTTATATGTTCAGTCTGCAGTTTAAACGGCTCCCCCCCCCCACCACCCCAGATGTTGTTATGTAAGTTTGTCCCAACATATGTGTTCTCAGTGGTCTTTCCTGATCTTATGTATTTCGTCTTCGTATCGTGTTTTAGCTTCACGATAATGTTGAAGTCTAATTTCTCTTTCCCGTACTGTCTTTGATTTTTGGTAATATCGTCGTCTATCACCAGCGTCTTTTCTTAGGCTTGTTAATAGTGCTGACCATGGTGCCCTTTGTTTGGGTGCGTCGCGCGCTGCAGGTATTGCTGCGACTTGTGCTCTCTGTATGACGTCTGTAAGAACGTGAGCTCTGTAATCTATGCTTCCTTGGGTGACACGTAGAGGAAGCTCTTCAATCACGTGCCTTAGTTTTTGCCAGTTTGCTTTGCCTAGCAGCAGCCTTGGGTGTTGCAATGTGTCTGTTACTGTGTTTGTTTTAGTGTATATGATTATTCCGTTATGATCACTGAGTGTTTTCTTATCGAGCACCTGCCAGTTAACTACCTGTATTAATGATGGGCTGTTCGCCAGAGAAATGTCTACGTTGCTGCCTACTCTACTATTTCCGTGGTAAGTTGGCGGCTGACCTGGTTTTTTTAAAACGAAATATTACATTCGTGTATAACGTCGACTGTTATTTGTCCTCTGGCGTCCGTTCTGTCAGAGTGCCAGAGGGTTAACCTAGCATTTGTGACTGTTAAGATAAGTAGTCGTCTGCCATTTGAAAATTGAGCAATATTTTTTATTACTTCAGGAAAAGGCTCTATATGGAATGAGTACTGGGCGTAGATCGACGAGATGCTCCATGTTTCCCTGCTTACAGTTATTTCGACTGTAGCCGTATGTTGCGCGCGTAATTGCAATATTTATGTTACTGTACTGTTATTATTTAGCACAGTGATTGCAGCCTTGGCCTTGTTCGTGCCTGTCATTTGCATGTACTGCCTCGGGAGGCCAGGAGTTCTTCCATCTCGTGTGTATGGTTCTTGCAGACACAATATGTCCGCGCATACCTAGTTCACTAGCCTGCCAAGGTCTGCGGCCACCGTCGTGCTAGCCATACAGTTTAGCTGCAAGACTTTCGCTATGGAAATTCAGTAAAAACAAAGAACTTCGGCCCCAGCCGCACAGTCCATGACTGCAGCGCTCTAGACCGATCGACTAACTGGGTCATGGTGTTTATCTCTTTGTGTAGTTTCCGGTTTTGGGTGATGTGACGTCTTAGTCAGTTGAAGATCGTTGCGATTTTTCAGTGTGAGCTTTTTGTGTGTTCATGTTGTTTTTAGTATCCACATGGTGTGTGATCAATTTTTATTGATTGAAGTTTTCTGTATGCGTATGTTCCTCACTGATAACTGTTTCTTGCACCTGAATTGTCTTTTCGTGCGTATTGCCACCGTAGACGAAACGTGTAGTCTGCATGTATGGTTTACATTTTGATGTGTCATATTCGTATTTTTCTGAAGCTGTTGTTTCATTATACGGTAACCTATCCTCAGGCGAGCGAAGAATTAATTTACGTTTATGTTGTTTGGGTGTGTCTAGATGTAACTGAGAAGTACAGTTATGTTACACAATTAACAACATACACTACACAGCTAACCGATCTGTCGCCGGTACACTACACAATGCAGCTTACACGGCACAACTGCTCAAACAACAGGCGATTATAATACGTACAATGTACGTCACATGACCATAATACGTGGTAGGTTGCATAGCGTAAATATGGCATGTACCCGTGCATTGTATGCAAAAAAAATCACGTTACGTTTCAGTTGTATTGCGTATACGTTCACGTTGTGCACGTCAGTTTTACAGAATTAAAGTTCCTTTCAATACTGATACCTCCCTAACGAAGTATTTGCGGACCCATGCTCATTTAACATTTTTTGTTCAGAATTACTTATACCATCACTGTTTAAAATATTGACCTTTCCTCCCCAAACACCCTGGATATCCAAAGAGTGTTGTCTCACTGCTTTTGTTTTGCTGTGTGTTAGTTGAGATTGTTGATGACATCATACTCTGTTTTTCTATTTGTCTCTTGTAGAGTTTTTTGTAAACAGTTTTTTATTTTCATTTTGTAAAATTTTCAACAAAAAAAGTATTAGTAGTAAAACAGGATTTTCATGATATCACATGTAAAACCACACAATGTACGACCTGCTATATAATAACAGGCAGCAGGATATTTACTTGAGAAATAAATGAATGTCGAGGAAGAAACAAACTACATGCAATGGTGGACGTTGTTCCCAGGGATAGATGCATATTTTTGTTGATCTTCCATTATGTCTTCCATAATGACGAGATCACCCGGGAAATGCCACAAAAACATTCCCCAGACCATAAGGCTCCCTCTTTCCACCTAGACCTTTCTGACAATTTTTGCAGGTCCTTACATGCCAAAGGCCGTATGTCCAAAGCAGCACAAAATGTGATTTATCTGAAAATTCCTCTTGTAGCCACTCAGTGTTCTTCGAGTTGCGGACATTTTTTTAAATTTTGTATTTTTTTGGTTCTATGACCACCGCCACTTAGAGTTTGCGTGACCTTTTGTATAGCTCATGCGGATTGTAGTAACGGTCACTTTTTCCGATATGGAAATCACATCTGACACTGATCAAAGTCATGAGTAGGACGACCAACACATTATTGTTGATTCAAATCACGATAACTGCAACAGTGATTGTGTAGATCAAGACATCTTTATTCATCTCTTTTCTATCTAGTCATTGCGAGTCGATGCATGAATGTAGTATTCTCGCTTACAAGCTGAGGCAGTGAACAGTCAGTATTAACAGGACGCAAAGGGCAGTGACCAGCAATCCCTACCATGCTTCTCCCAAGGGATCTTTGGGGCAAATTAAAAGGCAAGACGCTGACCAAGTACGTGTGGCGGCCCTGGCCGCCCAAGGCGAGCATTCGAAACATTGTCCCTCTGGTACTGCGTTGGCGGACGAAGCAGGCTTCTTGTAAGAAATTTAGAAAACGAAGAACAACATGTAGAATGCGCTAAAAATACAGTCTTGTCGACACACTTGCCGCGATAATAGGCGATTTACAATGTGTCGCTCCTCGCAATGCGATTTCTGCAGAAGTCATTGGCCGGTGAGTTCATGGAAAGCAGATGCAATGAGGAAAACCTTTTCTATCCTGCGATCGTGAAAGCTATGACTTGCATGTTCTGAAAAAGACAGCTAAGAAATGGAGGTCACTGAAAAGTATCCAACATTATTTTGAGAAGAGACTGCAGACTGGAAGTAAGAGACACGAGCTTCTGACGTTGGCCACCTTCCCCATGATGCTAATAACCGTGCGATCAGGAGAACGAACGATTAGAGGACGATTTTTACGCAGTCCATACTGAGAGAATTCAAAAATATAAAAAAACGTACAGTACTGACTAGCGCCAAATGAACTTTGTGCTCATTCATGGGCAATGTTTTAACATGTGCTGTTCTCATATCAACACTCTGGTAGTAGACTTCAGTATGCTAAGAGACTTTATCCCGACGGCAGTTCGGTTGCTGACGGCTTTCTGCAGACATCTGTAGTAGCAGGCTTAGATGCAGACAGGCGGAGTTCACTTGCAGAGAAGATTGGGGTGACTTATCCACTTACAACACTCAATCTGCTGGTCTACAGGCACATGGTGGTGAGAATATCTAGTGGCATCAGCTAGTTAAGACGGAACGGGTCATATATTTGTTACTATTTTAAAAATTCACGCTGACTTCTCATGACTAAGCAGTCAATGGTTTTATTTCGCAATTATGCTGTGTAGTATTAATACAGTACAGATTTGTTATGCATCAAACTCGTAGGCCTGTTGAACAATTTCTGCCAGTCGTACCATTGTTTATTATAACCTTTATTCATGTCTCACTTTGATGTTATTTATTTATTTATTTACACGTCAAGTTCCGTAGGACCAAAATGAGGAGCAAATCTCCAAAGTGATGGAATGTGTCAGTACATGGAATTACAACAAAAAAGTGATAAAAGATAAAAACAAATTATTATGAGCCCAAACAAGTCAATCCATAAGTTTAAGTAAAAGCAATCAACAATACAACAAGAATCAGCATAATTTTTCAAGGAAGTTCTCAACAGAATAGAAGGAGTGACCCATGAAGAAACACTTCAGTTTCGATTTAAAAGCGCGTGGGTTACTACTAAGATTTTTGAATTCGAGTGGTAGTTTATTGGAAATGGGTGCAGCAGTATACAGCACAACTTCCTGCACAAGAGTTAAGGAAGTCCGATTCAAATGCAGGTTTGATTTCTGCCGACTATTAACTAAGTAAAAGCTGCTTATTCTTGGGAATAAGCTGATATTGTTAACAAGAAATGACAGTAAGGAATATATATATATGTATATACTGGGAGGGCAGTGTCAAAATACCCAGACTCATGAACAGGGGTCGACAAGAGGTTCGTGAACTTACACCACTTATTGCCTGAACCGCCGTTTTCTGAGCCAAAATTATCCTTTTAGAATGGGAAGAGTTACCCCAAAATGTAATACCATACGACATAAGCGAATGAAAATCAGCAAAGTAGACGAATTTTTGTGTCGAACGATCATTCACTTCAGATACCGTTCGAACAGTAAAAATTGCAGCATTAAGTCTTTGAACAAGATCCTGAACGTGGGCTTTTCACGACAGCTTACTATCCATCTGAACACCTAGAAATTTGAACTGTTCAGTTTCACTAATCATACACCCATTCCGTGAAATTAAAACGTCAGGTTTTGTTGAATTCTGTGTTAGAAACTGTAAAAACTGAATCTTACTGTGATTTAGCGTTAGTTTATTTTCTACAAGCCATGAACTTAGGTCATGAACTGTACCATTTGAAACCGAGTCAATGTTGCACACAACATCCCTTACTACCAAGCTAGTGTCATCAGCAAACAGAAATATTTTAGAGTTATCTGTAATACTGGAGGGCATATCATTTATATAAATAAGGAACAGGAGTCGCCTCTAACACTGATCCCTGGGCCACTCCACACCTAACCGTATCCCACTCAGACCTCACATCACAGCTATTCTCAACACTGTGAATAATAACCTCTTGCTATCTGTTGCTAACGTAAGATGTGAACCAGTTGTGAGCTACTCCCTGTATTCCATAATGGTCCAACTTCTGGAGCAATATTTTGTGATCAACACAATCAAACGCCTTAGTTAAATTATAAAATATGCGTAGTGTTCGAAATCTTCTGTTTAACCCATCCAGCACCTCACAGAGAATAGAAAATATGGTATTTTCAGTTGTTAAACGACTTCTAAAGCCGAACTGTACATCTGATATCAAATCGTGAGATACAAAATGATCAATTATCCTTACATACACAGCCTTTTCAATAACTTTAGCAAACACTGATGGCATAGAAATAGGTCTAAAATTATCTACATTATCCTTTTTTCCCTTTTAATAAAGCGGCTTTACTACTGAGTACTTTAATCGTTCAAGAAACTGGCCATTCCTAAAGGAAAAATTACAAAGGTAGGTAAATACAGGGCTAAAATGTGCAGCACAGTACTTTAATATTCTGCTAGGCAATCCATCATAATCATGAGAGCCCTTAGTCTTCAGTGATTTAATTACTGACTCAATCTCCCCCTTTTCTGTATCACAGAGGAGTATTTCAGACAATAATCTCGGAAAGGCATTTGCCAAGAAAGTTATATGATGCCCTGCAGAAACAAAATTTTTATTTAATTCACCAGCAATGCTCAGAAAATGATTGTTGAATACTGTACAAATATCTGATTTATCAAAACAGAAATATTTTTACTACCAACTGTTGTGTTCTTCTGTAGAAATCTTGTAATATTCTTTAACAATTGGTGCACACTAAGAATTTGTAATAAATATTGGGATTTAGCTGGTCCAAGCTAATGATCTACACTCAATAGGTCCCTCTCATGAAGCTGGTTAATAGGAAATTATAGGAATACTGTTATATGCGATTCAATACTAGGGTCCCCCTGTTTTCATTAATTGCGTTAATTCGACCCATTGAGTAACTTTTATCAAGCATCTGAGTTTCGGTGAACAATCTGCAAGTCAGCGGCCTCATTGATGCAGATCAAGTATAGCTCTCACACCGGTATTTCACCTAAATTAGTATTTATCGTGCCAGGATTGAATTTATTAATAAGGATTTTCCTTGATGCACTCAGAAAACTTTCGATTTTCATGTAGACACTGATGGCGTTTTTGTTGTTGTTGTTGTTGTCCTTTTAATTGAAACGTAACATCGAGAAGTAGATGCAATTAGTGAATGTAAGTTCTCTTGCTGGCGCAAATATTTTATGCATATTTTTCTCTTGCACCTTACATGAAGGTTTTGTGAATTTTTGTCCACTCAACGTAGACCTACTTGCGTAGATATCGGCGTCATAAATTTTGGAAGTTTTTTCATATATGCGAAGAATGTATCGTAAGTTGCTTTACCTGAATTTAATTTCGGTTTAAAAGTTATTTTGCTTGTTTTCTTCAGCGAATAAAAATTAGAAGTCAGACAAGATTAGAAGTAGACAGGCCACCACATTAATGTGACCATCGCCTATGTTCGACATCGACGTGTAATAACCACGCACAGACGGCAGGTGGCAGAACTGGCAGTGGTGGGTATACAAAGGGTGTCGGTCAACGTGGGAAACAGTGCACTCATCATTGTCGCAATGTGGTAATGGAGCAATTTATCTGACATCCAAAAGGGCATTGTCATTGGTTTTCGGGATAATGCTGGAAGAACTTCCGAAACGGCTAAGTTTGTAAACTGTCTGCGTGCCGCCGTTGTTAGAACGTTCAAAAAATGTCCGACAGATGGCGCTTCATCTGATCAGAATAGTACTAATTAGCATAACAAAGTAAGACAAAGCAAAGACGATGTTCTTTACAGGAAATGCTCAATATGTCCACCATCATTCCTCAACAATAGCTGTAGTCGAGGAATAATGTTGTGATCAGCACTGTAAAGCATGTCCGGAGTTATGGTGAGGCATTGTCGTCAGATGTTGTTTTTCAGCATCCCTAGAGATGTCGGTCGATCACGATACACTTGCGACTTCAGGTTACCCCAAAGCCAATAATCGCACGGACTGAGGTCTGGGGAGCTGGGAGGCCAAGCATGATGAAGTGGCGGCTGAGCATACGGTCATCACCAAACGACGCGCGCAAGAGATTTTTCATGCGTCTAGCAATATGGGGTGGAGCGCCATCCTGCATAAACATCGTACGTTCCAGCAGGTGTTTATCAGCCAGGCTGGGGATAATGCGATTCTGTAACAATTCGGCGTACCTCTCACCCGTCACAGCAGCAGTTACAAAACCAGAATCACGCATTTCCTCGAAGAAAAAAGGCCCGATAACGGCAGATGTGGTAAATCCAATCCATACCGTGACTTTATCGTCGTGCATTGGAGTTTCCACAACAGTTCTAGGATTTTCGGTATCCCAAATTCTGCAGTTGTGGTCGTTGACAGACCCTCGGAGCCTGAAATGAGCGTCGTCGGTCCACAACACGTTACTCAACCAATCGTCATCTTCCACCATCTTTTCAAACGCCCGCACCGCAAATGCCCGCCGCTTCACTAAATCGCCAGGTAACAGTTCATGATGCCGATGGATGTTGTACGGATAGCATCGGAGAGTACGCCTAAGTGCCAACCAAACAGTAGTGTATGGAATGCCGGTGCGACGTGCGACTGCACGAGCGCTGACTTCCCCGTGCATAGACGAACCCGCTACAGTCTCTATTACTTCCTGAACTGTCTCAGCAGCATTACGCCTTGTGCTCGGTCGGCCACAACGGAGTCTATCGGCTAAACAACCCGTGGCTTCGAACTTCGAAATCATTCTCGCCACAGGTGCTTTTGTCAACGGACTTTTACCCGTTCGAATCCCCTTCCTATGGCGATAGGATCGTAACGTGAACTACCACATTCCCCATTCTGATAATACAGCTTCACTAAAAGCGCCTTTTCAGGTAACGTCAACATGCTGCGACTGCTGGCGCATCTGATTCTCTCTCTTTTTTTTTTTACTTTACTATTATTTTAAACCTGTACAACAGGCAGGCTGTCAGCAGCACACTACGCTGCTCTTCAGCCATAGAACATACACTCCTGGAAATGGAAAAAAGAACACATTGACACCGGTGTGTCAGACCCACCATACTTGCTCCGGACACTGCGAGACGGCTGTACAAGCAATGATCACACGCACGGCACAGCGGACACACCAGGAACCGCGGTGTTGGCCGTCGAATGGCGCTAGCTGCGCAGCATTTGTGCACCGCCGCCGTCAGTGTCAGCCAGTTTACCGTGGCATACGGAGCTCCATCGCAGTCTTTAACACTGGTAGCATGCCGCGACAGCGTGGACGTGAACCGTATGTGCAGTTGACGGACTTTGAGCGAGGGCGTATAGTGGGCATGCGGGAGGCCGGGTGGACGTACCGCCGAATTGCTCAACACGTGGGGCGTGAGGTCTCCACAGTACATCGATGTTGTCGCCAGTGGTCGGCGGAAGGTGCACGTGCCCGTCGACCTGGGACCGGACCGCAGCGACGCACGGATGCACGCCAAGACCGTAGGATCCTACGCAGTGCCGTAGGGGACCGCACCGCCACTTCCCAGCAAATAAGGGACACTGTTGCTCCTGGGGTATCGGCGAGGACCATTCGCAACCGTCTCCATGAAGCTGGGCTACGGTCCTGCACACCGTTAGGCCGTCTTCCGCTCACGCCCCAACATCGTGCAGCCCGCCTCCAGTGGTGTCGCGACAGGCGTGAATGGAGGGACGAATGGAGACGTGTCGTCTTCAACGATGAGAGTCGCTTCTGCCTTGGTGCCAATGATGGTCGTATGCGTGTTTGGCGCCGTGCAGGTGAGCCCCACAATCAGGACTGCATACGACCGAGGCACACAGGGCCAACACCCGGCATCATGGTGTGGGGAGCGATCTCCTACACTGGCCGTACACCACTGGTGATCGTCGAGGGGACACTGAATAGTGCACGGTACATCCAAACCGTCATCGAACCCATCGTTCTACCATTCCTAGACCGGCAAGGGAACTTGGTGTTCCAATAGGACAATGCACGTCCACATGTATCCCGTGCCACCCAACGTGCTCTAGAAGGTGTAAGTCAACTACCCTGGCCAGCAAGATCTCCGGATCTGTCCCCCATTGAGCATGTTTGGGACTGGATGAAGCGTCGTCTCACGCGGTTTGCACGTCCAGCAGGAACGCTGGTCCAACTGAGGCGCCAGGTGGAAATGGCATGGAAAGCCGTTCCACAGGACTACATCCAGCATCTCTACGATCGTCTCCATGGCAGAATAGCAGCCTGCATTGCTGCGAAAGGTGGATATACACTGTACTAGTGCCGACATTGTGCATGCTCTGTTGCCTGTGTCTATGTGCCTGTGGTTCTGTCAGTGTGATCCTGTGATGTATCTGACCCCAGGAATGTGTCAATAAAGTTTCCCCTTCCTGGGACAATGAATTCACGGTGTTCTTATTTCAATTTCCAGGAGTGTACAAGGAGCAAAAACAGTGAGAAGACACATAAGTGACAGAACGGTGGGCAATAAAACAGGAGACACATAGAGACGAACACGGAGCCGTTCACACTCGTCGATAATCCACACTGCTAACTGATGAGACGACACACAAACACTGAAGATGACGATGGCACTGGTGAACGATGGAGTGTGACGGTGAACACTGAGCACTAAACACGACGGCACACACGAAACACTGATGGCGGTGATCTCCGGCGCGCGAATGTCCACTTAGCGTGTGCGAGTCCAGGGACCTGCCAAGAGGGGAACAGGGGTGAGGTGGGGGAGAGGGGAGAAAAAGGATGCCAATGGCCGAGGAGACGGGGGCAGGAGGAGAGGGACAGGGGAGGGGAAGCCCGGGGGAGGAGGGGGGAGAAAAGGAGGATGGAGGGAAAAGGGAGAGAAGGGAGAGAGGGTGCCCAGAGGAGCAAGCACAGGAGGAGGGCGGGAGGATCAAAGTTGGTAGGAGGGGTAGATGGAGGGGAGGAGGGCATCATCAGGGAGGGGGAGCTGGCGGAAGCCACCTTGGGAGACGGTAAGGAGGGTGGAGAGATGGAGACCGGGTGGGACGTGCGAATACAGGCGCGGCAGTGGGCGGGGGTGGGAGAGGATCGGGGAGACGAGCGGGTGAGGAGGATCGAGTTTGCGGGAGGTGTACAGGAGCCGTATACTTTCAAGGAAAAGGAGGAGGTGGGGGAAGGGGATGAGATCGCACAGGATCCGCGTGGGGGAGGGGAGACGGATGCGATAGGCGAGGCGGAGAGCATGACATTCAAGGATTTGGAGGGATTTATAAAAGGTAGGGGGGGCGGAGATCCAAGCCGGATGGGTATAACAAAGGATAAGGCGGATGAGGGACTTATAGGTGTGGAGGATGGTGGAGGGGTCCAGACCCCACGTACGGCCGGAGAGGAGCTTGAGGAGACTAAGTCGGGAGCGTGCCTTGGCTTGGATTGTCCGGAGGTGGGGAGTCCAGGAGAGGCGACGGTCGAGGGTGAGATTCTCTCTCTCATTACAGCTCCTTTTATACACGATTGTCGTGGGCAGTCACTGACGTTTTGCTGTCCAGCGCCATCTGTCGGACATTTTGTGAACTTTGTTTTGTTTTGGTTCTAATAAAACCCCATGTCATTCCAAGCATGTGTGTCAATTTTTACCTCTCTATCTACATTATTCCGTGGATTATTAAGTTTTCAAATTTATACTGACTTTTTGATCACCCGGTATTTGGTGTTTGGTGCAAAGGATAAAGGAACATTTCTACTAGCAGCTTGGGGTCAGGAGTATAACCTCAGTCTATGTTTTGTAACAACCAATGAAATTAAATTACCTCTCCAAAGTTCGCGGTTTGAATTACAAGACTTCCCACACAGCCAACACCGTCCAGTCTTGATTGAAATCGGGACAAATATCCCACTCGTATCATGCTTTCCACAATCTAGATGGAACTGTAGGAAAGCAAAGTGGGATGTATTTGTCAAAAATCTAGACAAATGTCTTGACTGCATTTGAAAGCAAGAAGCCATGAGAGGTTTGTTGGAGCTACGATAAGTGCCGCGAAGAAGGCAATCTTTAAGGTTTACAGAAGGCTATATATTCCAGGTTGGAATGAAACTAATGAGAAACAGTACGATAAATTCTAAAAAGCAGGAACGCGGAAGTAGCGGATAACTTACTTCGTAGCCTCGATACCACCAGACGTACTATGTGTATAAATACTGTTGAATCACTTAGTTTTCAGACGTCAAGTAGAGAAGTGTGGTCAGTACTAAGGAAGTTGGATGGAAACATAATTAAAGTAAGGGACAACATTCATATATCAGCTAATAGGACAGCGTCACATTTACTGTCCACATCAACAGCACCAAGAGCTAAACCTCGTACAAGATGTATCGGGCGCAAACTTGTATTGCTCAAAAAGAACACTAATGGATAATCCGAGTTCTCAAGAGCTTTCTCTGTATCTTAAATTTCTGCTGCTCTTAAAACACTAAAACCTGGAAAGGCACTAGGAAATCGAGATCTACGTCTGCATCTACATGGTTACTCTGCAATTCAAACTTAAGTGTCTGGCAGAGGGTTCATCGAACCATTTTCATACTACTTCTCTACCATTCCACTCTCGAATGGCGCGTGGGAAAAAGAAACAATAAAATCTTTCCGTTCGATCTCTGATTCCTCTTATTTTATTATGATGATCATTTCTTCCTACGTAGGTGGGTGTCACCAAAATATTTTCGCATTCGGAAGAGAAAGTTGGTGATTGAAATTTCGTAAATAGATCTCGCCGCAAAGAAAACCGCCTTTGTTTCAGTGACTCCCACCCCAACTCGCGTATCATATCAGTGACACTCTCACCCCTATTGCGCGATAACACGAAAGAAGCTGCCCTTCTTTGCACTTTCTCGATGTCCTCCGTCAACTCTACCTGGTAAGGATCCCCTACCGCGCAGCAGACAAGTGTAATGTCGGCTGTCTCTCTAGTGGGTTTGTCGCATCTTGTAAGTGTTCTGCCAACAAAGCGCAGTCTTTGTTTCGCCTTCCCCACAATATTATCTATGTGGTCTTTCCCATTTAAGTTGCTCTTGATTGTAATTCTTAGGTATTTAGTCAAATTGACAGCCGTTAGATTTGTGTATAGCCAAATTTTATCGGATTTCTTTTTGTACCCATGTGGATGACCTAGCACTTTTCTTTGTTTAGTGCCAATTGCCACTTTTCGAACCATATAGAAATTCTCTCCAGATCATTTTGTAATTGGAATTGATCGTATGATGATTTTACTAGACGGTAAATTACAGCGTCATCTGCCAACAATCTAAGGGGGCTGCTCAGATTATCACGTAGATCATTTATGTAAATCAGGAACAGCCTATGATACTATCTTGCGGAACGCCAGATATCACTTCTGTTCTACTTGATGATTTACCGTCTATCACTACGAACTGTGACCTCTCTGAGAGGAAATCACGAATCCAGTCGCACAACTGAGACGGTACTCCATATGCACGCAATTTGATTAATAGTCGCTTGTGACGAGCGGTATCAAAAGCCTTCTGGAAATCTAGGAATATGGCATCGATCTGAGATCTCTTGTGCCGGCCGGTGTGGCCGAGCGGTTCTAGGCGCTTCAGTCTGGAACCGCGTGACCGCTACGGTCGCATGTTCGAATCCTGCTTCAGGCATGGATGTATGTGATGTCCTTCGGTTAGTTAGGTTAAAGTAGTTCTAGGTTCTAGGGGACTGATGACCTCAGATGTTAAGTCCCATCGTGCTCAGAGCCATTTGAACCATTTGAGATCCCTTGTCGACAGCACTCATTGCTTCATGGGAATAAAGAGCTAGCTGCTGTGCACAAGAATGATATTTTCTGAGCCCGTGATGGTTATGTATCAATAAGTCATTTTCTTCAAGGTGATTCATAATGTTCGAGTACATTATATGCTCCAAAATCCTACTGCAAATTGAGGTCAGTGATATGGGTCTGTAATTCAATGGGTTACTCCTATTTCCTTTGTTGAATATTGGTGTGACCTGTGCTACTTTCCAGTGTTTAGGAACAGACCTTTCATCAAGTGAGAGGTTGCATATGATTGCTAAGAAAGGAGATATTGTGTCTGCATACTCTGAAAGGAACCTGATTGATATACCATCTGGACCGGAAGACTTGCCTTTCTTAAGTGATTTGAGTTGTTTCGCAACACCTATTCTGGTTTCGAATTCTGGATTATTTACTTCGTCTTCTTCCGTGAAGGAATTACGGAAAACAGTATTTAGTAACTCCGCTTTAGTGACACCATCATCGGTAACATTTCCATCGCTATCGCGCTGTGACGGTATTGGCTGTTTTTTGCAACTGGTGTACTTTACATAGACTACTAAAAGCATCTCGCATTGACGTCCGCACTAAATTTAGAGCTTCCGTGAAACTTAGCCAGTCTTGAGGATTTTGCGTTCTTTTGAATTTGCCATGCTTTTTTCGTAGCTTCTGCAACATTGTTCTGACGTGTTTTGTGTACCATGGTGGATCAGTCCCGTCTCTTATTAAATTATGCGGTATGAATCTATCTATTGCTGATGATGGAATCCACACAGAATTTCTTCTACATAATGGGAACTACGCAAAAAGATGGCTGGCGGATTTCTTCGCTGATGTTATATATCTGGATCGGCCCCGCAAAAAATGAAACAATCAAAAATCATAGCAATACTAAAGCCCGACAAGGCATCAGACCAACCTAGATCAAGACATCCCACACTCATCCACCCAGAACTCTCACGGAAACTGAATTCAATACCATCGATGAATGGAAACGCTGCTAGCAACAAAACTGTCCTCCGCAGTGCCTGAAACTGCCTTGCATCCAGAACAAACGCGCTGGATTTGACCAGCCTCAGGCAGTTTGGACTACCCTGAACCGCATCCGAACGGGCCATGATAGTTGTGCAAACTCTGTGTACAAGTAGGGCGAATCCTCATCGCCATCGTGTGACTGTGGTGCGGAACTACAGATAGTCGGTCATGTTGTATCAATATGTCCCGTATGTGCCTACATGGCTCCTTTCGAAAATTTCCTAGCAGCGACGAATGATGTGATTAAATACATAAAAGATCTTGATATCCATATATAGCTGTTGTCATTTGTGTTATTTTATGCTGGGGAGCTGTGCTTAAATGTTCGCATGTAGTAGTTTTGTAATCTTTGTATAGGTATTGCCGTACGGTAGATAAATGATCGTCGGTGAAAATACATGTTTTAAGTCGGTGGTAGGCATAAAATATCATCCTGAATTATACTAAATACTTTCTCTGAACATAATTTTGAAAACTTAGTTGAGGAGGCTATTCCAAATGGATATCGCTGAAAAACATACTTTACCTTTTAGCATCAAATAATCCTGAGCATATAGGGAGCCTCATGACAGATATAGGGATCAGTGACCACAAGGTCGTTGTAGCGAGACTGAATACCGTAACATCACAAACATTAACACAAAGTATAAGTTTCGAAAAAAGCAGATAAAAATTCGGTTGATGATTTCCCAAGATACTCTCCACTGCTTCCAAACTAACTATGTAAGTGTAGACCAGATGCGGCTTACATTAAAAAAATAGAAAAGATGGGAATTCAGAGATTTTTACCACGTGTATTAGTAAGAGATGGAACTGATCCCCCACGGTACACAAAACAGGTCAGAACACTATTGCAGAAACAACTAAAACAGCATGATAATTTAAAAGAACACAAAATCTCCAAGATGGTGATTTTGTACTAAAGCTCGAAATTTAGCGCGGACTTCAATGCAACATGCTTTTAATAGCTTCCACAACGAGAATATGTCTACAAATTTGGTAGAAGATCCAAATAGATTCTGGTCGTATGTAAACTACACCAGAAGCTTCACTGTGCGATAGCCACGGTTATGGTACCGATAGAAGTCACCAAAGACGACGAGGTAAATATTCCACTAGTCCAGTAACATAATTCGAACTAAGGGCAGCCCCGAACATAAGAAACTTAGAAGTAGACATCCTCGGCGTAGAGAAACATCTCAAATCACTTAATAAAAGCAAGTCTTCCGGTTCAGACTGTGCAACAATTAGGTTCCTTTCAGCGTATGCGGATATAATGACTCCATCTTCAGCAGTCATGTACAACCACTTGCTCGACGAAAGATCCGTACGTAAGGACTGGAAAGTTTCACAGGTCACATAAATACTCAGTAAAGGAAAAAGGAGTAATCCATTGAGACCGAGCGAGGTGGCGCAGTGGTTAGCACACTGGACTCGCATTCGGGAGGACGATGGTTCAATCCCGCGTCCGACCATCCTGATTTAGGTTTTCCGTGATTTCCCTAAATCACTCCAGGCAAATGCCGGGATGGTTCCTTTGAAAGGGCACGGCCGACTTCCTTCCCCGTTCTTCCCTAAACCGATGAGACCGATGACATCGCAGTTTGGTCTCTTCCCCCAAAACAACCCAACCCAGTAATCCATTGAACTATAGACCCATATTACTGACGTCAATTTGCACGAGAATTTTGGAACATATACTGTATTCGAAAATTACGAATTATCTCGAAGAAAACGATTTACGACACGGTCACCACGGATTCAGAAATTATCGATATTGCGAAAGACAGCTGGCTTTTTATTCACATAAAATGATGATTGCTGAAATGAAATGTCGTGTGGCTAGGGCCTCCCGTCGGGTAGACCGGTCGCCTATCGACAGGAGATCTCACATTGATTCCGTATTTCTAGATATCCAGAAGGCTTTTGAGACTGTTTCCCACAAGCAGATGCTAAACAAAATACACTCCTGGAAATTGAAATAAGAACACCGTGAATTCATTGTCCCAGGAAGGGGAAACTTTATTGACACATTCCTGGGGCCAGATACATCACATGATCACACTGACAGAACCACAGGCACATAGACACAGGCAACAGAGCATGCACAATGTCGGCACTAGTACAGTGTATATCCACCTTTCGCAGCAATGCAGGCTGCTATTCTGCCATGGAGACGATCGTAGAGATGCTGGATGTAGTCCTGTGGAACGGCTTGCCATGCCATTTCCACCTGGCGCCTCAGTTGGACCAGCGTTCGTGCTGGACGTGCAGACCGCGTCAGACGACGCTTCATCCAGTCCCAAACATGCTCAATGGGGGACAGATCCGGAGATCTTGCTGGCCAGGGTAGTTGACTTACACCTTCTAGAGCACGTTGGGTGGCACGGGATACATGCGGACGTGCATTGTCCTGTTGGAACAGCAAGTTCCCTTGCCGGTCTAGGAATGGTAGAACGATGGGTTCGATGACGGTTTGGATGTACCGTGCACTATTCAGTGTCCCCTCGACGATCACCAGTGGTGTACGGCCAGTGTAGGAGATCGCTCCCCACACCATGATGCCGGGTGTTGGCCCTGTGTGCCTCGGTCGTATGCAGTCCTGATTGTGGCGCTCACCTGCACGGCGCCAAACACGCATACGACCATCATTGGCACCAAGGCAGAAGCGACTCTCATCGCTGAAGACGACACGTCTCCATTCGTCCCTCCATTCACGCCTGTCGCGACACCACTGGAGGCGGGCTGCACGATGTTGGGGCGTGAGCGGAAGACGGCCTAACGGTGTGCGGGACCGTAGCCCAGCTTCATGGAGACGGTTGCGAATGGTCCTCGCCGATACCCCAGGAGCAACAGTGTCCCTAATTTGCTGGGAAGTGGCGGTGCGGTCCCCTACGGCACTGCGTAGGATCCTACGGTCTTGGCGTGCATCCGTGCGTCGCTGCGGTCCGGTCCCAGGTCGACGGGCACGTGCACCTTCCGCCGACCACTGGCGACAACATCGATGTACTGTGGAGACCTCACGCCCCACGTGTTGAGCAATTCGGCGGTACGTCCACCCGGCCTCCCGCATGCCCACTATACGCCCTCGCTCAAAGTCCGTCAACTGCACATACGGTTCACGTCCACGCTGTCGCGGCATGCTACCAGTGTTAAAGACTGCGATGGAGCTCCGTATGCCACGGCAAACTGGCTGACACTGACGGCGGCGGTGCACAAATGCTGCGCAGCTAGCGCCATTCGACGGCCAACACCGCGGTTCCTGGTGTGTCCGCTGTGCCGTGCGTGTGATCATTGCTTGTACAGCCCTCTCGCAGTGTCCGGAGCAAGTATGGTGGGTCTGACACACCGGTGTCAATGTGTTCTTTTTTCCATTTCCAGGAGTGTACGTAACTATGGAATATCACCTCAGTTGTGCTACTGGATTCATGATTTCCTGTCAGAAAAAAACAGTATGTGGTAACTGACCGAAAGTCATCGAGTTGTTTTTAATCTGCAGCGCATGGACAAAAATGTGAAACACCATAAACACAGCTCAGTACCATGCCTCATACGGTGTAGGAAAACTGTTAGCATTCAAAACAGCTTCCAGTAGTCTCGGAATGGATAAATACGGGTCCTGTAAAGTTTTCAATGGAATAGTATAATATATAATTCTTCCTGCAAAATAGTGGCAATTTCACATAACAATAATGGAGGTGGGTAGGGATCACGCACCCTTCGCTCCAAAGTAGTCCAGACAGGGTCAATAATATGAGATCTGATGAGTTCAAAAAAACATGGTTCAAATGTCTCTGAGCACTATGGGACTCACCTGCTGAGGTCATTAGTCAGCTAGATCTTAGAACTAGTTAAACCTAACTAACCTAAGGACATCACACACATCCATGCTCGAGGCAGGATTCGAACCTGCGATCGTAGTGGTCTCGTGGCTCCAGACTGCAGCGCCTAGAACCGCACGGCCACTACGGCCGGCATCTGATGAGTGTCGTGGACTGGAAAGCTGCAACAATTCATCCCCGTCGTGCGCACAAAACCAGTCCTGGACGACGTGACGTGGGTGAACAGCGGCCTTGTCGTCTTACCACACGGCATCATCACTGGGGAATAATTATTGTACCATGAGACAGACCTCTTTAGCCAAAGCGATCACACAATCCTTGGCAATAACACAACCTTTCAGAGAAGCCATGGGGCCCATACAATAACACGACATGGCTGTGGGGCCCAGGCAATAACACGATATGGATGCTCATATCATAATTGAAACCTCGTCATGTTCACTATTGTGATGTAAACTCAACCAGAAGTTGGAAATACTGTGAAACAAGACTCATCCAACCGAACAACATCCTCCGATTGCTTCATACACCACATTTTATAGCTTCGGCGCCACGGTTTACTGTTACGGGCGTTGGCATCACCGATGAATGGTTTTGGAATTCAAGTTCGCCCTGCTATTCCCTGATTAAGGTGCTCCGTTCCTATTGTTTTGGTTTTGACATGGTCCGCGAGTGCAACGTTCAGTCCTGCAGTGGCTTTTGCAGCTGTCGTCCTCTTATTTTTCTTCACAGTCTTCTTCAATGACCATCTTTCACTATTAGTCAACACATACTTTCATCCGCATCGTGACTTAGCGGATGGTTACGGAAGCACCCACCATACGAGCACCAAAAATTTGCTCAAGTTCGGCTTCACGGAGCACTATCATAAGGCACTCACAACTATACAGAACACTGTCCTGACTGCGTCTAACACTTGCGACGTATTATGACATGGTACAGGTGCCTCTCGTGGTCAAATGCAACAGTGCAATCTACATTTATGTTCAAGTACGCATTTCCCGCCGTATTTCCATATTTTTGTTCACTCCCTCAATATAAGCAATTGAGGAGACAATCTGAGCAGCTTAGACGGTTTGCAGATGCTGCTTTCGTTTATCGTCTAGTAAAGACATAAGAAGATCAAAAGCAGTTTCAAAATGATTTAGACAAGAAGTCTGTATGGTGCGGAAAGTGACTTAAAATAATGAAAAGTTTGAGGTCATCCACTAGGGCACTAAAAGGAATCTGTTAAATTTCGGTTACACGATAAATTACACAAATATGAAGTCTGCCAGTTCAGTTAAATATCTAGGGATTGAAATTACGAACAACTTAAATTGCAACGATCACTAGTTAAAGTTGTGGGGAAGGCGAACCCAAGACTACGTTTTATTGCCAGAACACTTAGAAGAAGCAAACAAATCCACTAAAGAGTCTTCCTACACTTCGCTTGTCCGTCCACTTCTGGAGTTTTGCTGCGCAGTATGGGATTCAACCATAAAGAAGGGGTTTTTCGTTGCGGCGAGATCTCTCACGCAATATCGATCACCAACTTTCTCCTCCGAATGCATTTTTTTTACGCTCACCTACACAGGGGCAAATGATCATCACACTAACATAAGAGAAATCGGAGATCGCACGAGAAGATTTAAGCGATCGTTTTTCCCGCGCGCTGTTCGGAAATGGAACGCTAAAGAAATAGTTTCAAGATGGTTCGATGAACCCTCTGTCAGGAACTTGTGTGAACTGCACAGTAGTCATGTAGATGTAGAGGACAGAAGAGCGCACGGTTCATAGTTACCTTTGTAAAATATCTAAAACGTTAGGTTTAAACTGGTACAAAAATGGCCCATGAAACAGTTGAAGAATTTTTCATGCCTTTCTCCCGTCTGCACATTAAGCACTTTATAGCAGTACAGCCACGTTAAAAGAATGACAACACACAGCAGCGTTTTTTGAGAGTAGCAGTATCTTCCTCTGATTGTACACTTCAAATCTTTAATTAGATGCACTCTAACATGCGAAACTGCAATTACTAAATAAAATCACTTGTTCAAAAAGCTTTCGTCTCACATATCATACATAAAATGACGTAGAAATTGCCAGTGGTAGCAGTGAGGTAACTGTCGAGGAAAACAATTTAACGGAGAAAGTTCCACTTCAGCGCAACTATTTAGGAGAAATTCGAGTACTTATTGCTCGAAGTCATTCCACTGTTCATAGATAATTGAAGAATTCAAGAAAGAGGAGACAATATGTCGCAAGACAGGAAGAACCAAGGTAGTAGGAAATGTATCAGTAATTTGAAATTACAGAATAATGTTGTGATGCACTTGAAAAGAAAGCCGCTTCAGGAATGTCATAACTAAGGGCATTTATTGCACCTAAACTCGAAAATGTATTCATCGTGAAATATTTCATATGACATAGAGGCATTGACCCTAAAAACGTAATGTGGCAACCTGTGGATCTGTGACTATCCATTGGGTATTACATAATTTTAAAGCCTATGAGATGAAAGGTTATGATCACTGAACTGAAGCATTTATTCAGTAAGTGGGGAATGCTAAGACATCACAAGCGCACGCTCAGTCCGATCCTTGATTGAGCCCCTTTGGTATAAACTTTCCGTATCTTTAAATTAACCTGTCATTTGAAAAGGTTGTAAGCCACGGTAAAATAATGCATATGCTGAGTTTAAATTACACCGACCTTTTGTGAGCGACAACGAAGTCTTTATTCCGCGGCCAGCACGCTCATGTTAGAAATGCGGACCTTAGCAGCTATCAGAAATTAAATGAATGCAGTCCTGCATACTAAACATAGGTTCCATTTTATATCATCAGAAAACCTATGGTTAATAATCCATATCATCGTTACATTTATTGTTTGTATTACTCTTTTATGTAGCAGAATTAATAGTTTTAAATACGTTATGAGAATATTTCAGTTAGTTGCTTAAACATAAAAAAATTATGGGTGTTCCTTGTGTCTACGTTAAATAAATCGCTTTAGCATAATTTTCAAGAAATTACCACACAAATACATATATTACTTGTAAAGCACTTGCCCAAAAATTTTAAAATTACTTACGCCATGCAACTGTTTAAACAATAAAGTCTCAGAACTATGACAACGTAACAATTTACATGAAATAAAATCAGTGTGTTCACCCAGCATTATCAGGTTTGTGTACTGCGGCCACATGAATGTGCAAATGGAGAGAGCGCCGATTCTGTTGGTCGTTCCGCCTCTGTTGATATTTTGACATTTGGCTGGAATGTTTTCTGCAAGTCCACTCCTGTTGGCTAGCCGTCAGGCAAGTAATTTAAAGTATCATTTGGAGGTGAGGTCGATAACCCGTAACCTCTCCAGTAACTCCCTCCCCCCCCCCCTCTCACCGGATTGCGCTTGAAGGGAGGCCTATTTTTCAGCAGGAACTTCCGTTTACGGTAACCTCAAGAAATAATGCCAATCACGAAGGAATGCCGTTTACTTGCTGGGGCCGAGATTGTAAATAGAGGCCAGTGGATCAGTCTCTTAGCGACCACATGGCATCGGATTTCCGTATTTTTCGAAATGTATGGTACGTGCAACTCAGAGCTCAAATATCAGTCAGCAAAAGCAGTTTGATGCGACTCTCAACAATTCTCGATAAAATCGGTTTCTCTTTAACGTGCCAAAGCAAGGTCGCTTTTTCTCGACAGGACGTGTGGCTGTGTGGTAGAATGCTTACCTACCACGTGTGTAGCGTACTTCGATTTCCAGCGTTGTCAAAATTTCAGACAAAGGCGAATATTCTATTAACATTTCTATTAAGCGAGGTATAAGTAAGGTTTTGAAAAGAATTAATCTGTGATTCTTTTAATATAAACAACTTTACATAAAGGATCACTAATTAAGAATGTATATTTGCAACGAAAACTGGATTTTTGTGACAGATACGTACTTAGTAATTATAAATAAGAGAAGGTGAATTTTTAATAAAAGTAGAAATTAGGTATCTGTTAGCATATATTTGACGAATTTTATATTTAAATGGCATAGGTATTCGAACTGAACTAAAGAAGGAAAGAAATACAGATCTAAACGAGACTCGAACCAGCCATTACCAGTCCCAAGCGCTGCTGATTTTTTCCCGTCTTTAGATATTTTAAACTTCATTGAATTGCCTGGGAGGGGCCACCCCGTTAGAAAATTGTATCAGCCGGGAATCGAACCTGAAACGTCACGGTGGTAGGTTATTATTCTTTCACACAGCCACACGGCCTGTCAATAAAAACTGACCTTGCTTTAGCATATTGCAAATGGTCGGAAACTTCAAAGTCAATTTTCTCGAGAATTTTAGGGTGTGGCATCGAGCTATTTTGGGTGATTAATACTTGAGTTTTAGCCTTCACGTACCATAAATACAAGAAAATTACAAAAATCGAATTGTCGTGAGGTCCCCTTGTCAGTCTCACTGCTATCAGCCTTCTGAAGCAGCCAACACGTAACGCTTCAGCCTACAGACAACGTAATATGCCGTCATGTACCACAGTCGCTTCTAATTTATCGCATTTTTCTCTCTCGCTCCTGTCAGCTCTTTCGTCTGTAATGACTTCGATGTCGACCGGACGTTAACCCCTAACTTTCTTTTTGTCAGTCCTATAATGTCTTTCTAAGTATTGGAAGTTATTAATTATGTAATTTTTTTTAGTTCATCTTTTTGTTAGCCGGCGAAACTTCACGACAGTTACTGGTACTCGCTTTTCGTCCAATTGTAGTGCAAAGTATTTGTTTGCTAAATTCTTCTGTGCATAATATACTTCAATTATCGCGTCGAAGGGGGGCTCTTTCCAATGGACAGTCTTAATGTGCTGTCCAGTGGTTTGGTCACCCATTATTTGTAAGTGGTCACTCAGCCACCGTTAATTATTTTTACCTGTTTGTACTGCTATTTTATTTTTAGTTTTATCTCCCTGTTTTGATGTGCTGTGTCCAATCTTGCAATTTAAACAATACCAATTCTCTCACAATTCGGCTCTGAATTGAACTTTTGGGAATGGGCGCTGATAACCTCGCTGTTGTGCGCCCTAAAACACTAATCATCATCATCATCCAGTGATATGACTGGAAGCGGCGTTCATTTGTGACATATATCCCAATAACTAATCTTGGCTAATCAATGTTCCAACTGACTATTTGATTCACACCTGTAATTAGCATCACGTGACAATGGTTTAAAATCTACATGGAACGGAATCCCTCTTTTGGGTTCTACTTGGATAGAGGTACTGATGAGAGGGTTAGTTGCACTGGCGTACATTTGCCGTCAGCGATTTGGGGAAACCACAGAAAACTTGTCTGAAAGCGCATACCCTATCTGAACCACTGCACTAGCCTGCTAAATATGTCGGAAAGAAAATCCTTTTCTGGTAAACCAGATTTATATAGTCCATTCTGAGTAATTTTAGGCCATTTCGGGAACGACTTCTTAGAGAGCACTGCTCCCGCTTCTTGCCTCCAGCTGAGCTAACATCTGGAGACGTTAAGCTTCATCTCTATCGAATCCTCGCACAGAACTCAAGAGCAAACCTGACACGAAATGAGATTTTAGGTGCTTTGCCACACCTATCTACACAAATATGTGTCTATTTCCACAAGTCCACCTTAGAAAAACAATACCCAGACAGCTGAAATAAAAAACCGAGACAGATAGCTTTTACGACTTTTCCTCCTTGCTTAGTTTAAAAGTATGCTGTGGTGACAAGTAAATCATCCCGCAAGAGAGGCGAAAGAGTGTTTAGAGTGAGAATACTCACCAACTGCGGGAGTAACACATAGTATCAAAAAGCTGGTTGCACTCCGATGTGGTAATTGGATTTCCTTTCAATGGTCCTTTAGGCGAGCCGTTATTAGACCGCTACGTCCTTCTCTCTCTCTCTCTCTCTCTCTCTCTTTCCATTTCTCTTTCTCTCTTGTCCTATTTCTAAATTCTTTTCTAAATTTAAAAACGATAAATTCGTCGCCTGTTATATTTTTTACACTCCCTGTGAAAATTTTCTTTAATATATTTCTAAAAACGAATGTAAATGTTTCAAATTTTTAAATTATAATGTAAAAATCACTGTATTCTAATACCATTAAGTTGAACAGGGTAAGTTTGTACAAATGAAAGCCCACCTCCGCTCATATAGAGAGAGTGGATCGAAAGAACAGTGTAGCAAAAAAATTGTTGTTATAACATCTTCAAATTGCCTACACTTGCAGCAAAAACCAATCGTTTTATTTCGCATTCCAATCCTCGTGACGCAGTTGTTACTACACTGTACTCGGATCCGGGAGGGCGGCGGTTCAAGCCCCATCCAGCCATCAACACTTATGTTTACTGTGGCTTTCCTTAAGTCACCTACAAGTTCATTTCAGGCCTTCTCTTCTCTCTAGTCCACCCCATAACTTTCCTGGAGTATAATTTCCGTTTCACTACTTTTCCAAAACGTTCTCCATCAAAACCTGCATAATGTACTCCAAGATGCTGCTACTGGCGGGTGTAAAATGAATGTGCGCGACGGAAAATAATAAACGCTAAAATGATTTTATCCTGTCTGACTACCCCCAGAAGCAGATCTTAGGATCCCTTAATGCTCTTTTTTACATATAAATTACAATCTAAACATAAATGAATGATGAAGGCAACTAACACTACTAAATGATAAACGTTGTTGTTTAATACATATTTATTCTAGATGAAAATCAACCGTTTAGGTACAATTGTCTATATTTCCTAACTAAAATTATTAATCAATTGCCCGTCTCTGCCCCTTATTATGACTGCACGGTCGAATACCACTAACGCGAAATGACTGACATCATCTACGTATCAAACACTAGAAGACACTACTTTCAAAGATAATCTACGGTGGTGTGGAACATCAGTGGAAATAAATTAACGTGATCCCAGCTGTTTAGCTCTATAGTCTTAATAAGCCGAAGCAATTTGTGATATCACCGTATGTATTGCATCCGTTGCGTCGAAGTGATGGTGCTCGTACTCGTCTGCGACGATGGAAGAACTCCAGCCACAAATAAACTCTTTCAAACACTGGGACGGCAGAAGGTGGTCCTATGACTAATACACTCTAATACTGTCTTCTCCTCTCTGTGTTCTACAGACGAGAAACGCGAACTCCCAAAGGACGGAGTTCAGATAACGTCTCAACGGAAGTATAGGCATAAGAAGTGCTCTCATTTACTGAACGCTGCGAACTCAACGATGACTTCCAACCTGGAGGTGAAGTCCAGAATCGTATAGGTTCGCAAAAGTACAGTGCCTAACTGTTCTAACTATAAACTCTACTGAGATCAAAGACAGCAAGTCCGTCTGTACCAACAAAGCTGATACTGGGTGACCGTCACACACAGGCGCTCACAACCGAAGACCACGTCTCTCCACCGCTGGATTCTCAGCAAGGCTCGGCTCCCCACCCTCGTAATTCCGAAAACGAATCATATTTCCGAAACCACGGAATATTCTCCCTCTCTACAGATTCTTCGACATGCCGACCAACCATATTTTAGTCTTTTGTCGTCCAGCGCGGAAAGTTTGCGAAGAAATACCTATACTCGTACAATGGTACGCTTCTGAGTAAAAATCCTTGGAAATGACCCAGCTTGCGTGGTTTCCGAGATGACACTTCTTCGTTCCTTTCAGCTGCGTCCAAGCTTTCCAGATTTCGGAAGTATTATCCGGTTATCCTTCAGGCCCTACTACAACAGCGGCCGGCCGCCCTTGAATTGCGTCTTCGCGCTCAGGTGTCCAGACTGTCCGTCTTGGCACTTCCTGTGTGGAGCTGAACCACCACACCTGTGCGGGCTTTTCCACCCAGGGCTTGAGTTCTGCCTGCCGTTTTATTTCCACTGTCGTTCCAACCACTTCTAGTATAGGCAGTCATTCATTACGCCGTTCCGATAATAAAGACACTCCGTCACCTTTCATGAAATAAGCGTTAACAATTATTTGCAAGGTGTATGTGACAATGTCAGTTTCCTTTATATATTCATATATACGATATACAACCTATCACGTGATACGTAATGGTGTTTGTAGATCACTGCAAAGTATGTGCATGAGTGCTCGTAAGGTTGAAATTATAACCACCTTATAGTACTGCTCAACTGATATTCATGATCAACACATTCCACTTTCCCTCCATCCATTCGTATGAACAGTCACAAAGCCCTGCACCTCCAGTATCACCACCAAAAACATCAGAGTGAGAGGAATGGTATAGTGGTAAGACATTGGACATGCAAACCCCTGTACAACCATCACGATATAGAATTCTCTTTATTTCTTTTAACCACCTAAGGCAAACGCTGTGATGGTTCCAAAGAATAGGACACGGCCGGTTTGCCTCCCCAGCCCCACTGTCAGATTCTTTTCTATTAATCTAGTCGCCGAAGAAACGAGAACACTAATCTTTCTTTCCTCACATATAAGTGCAAGAAATTAGTTTTTATCCATATAATAATGAAGCAATAGGGCTTCTATACTAAAAAGTCATAGTGTGTAAGCGCGCGTGTGCGTGTATGTGTATGTGTATTTTTGTGTATGTGTGAGTGAGTGAGTGTCCCCTACAAGGAACTTGTATATAAACCGATGTGCAAAACTTAAGGACGAAAGTAACTTACACATAATGCGACATTGCCAAGCAGCACAGCTCAAAGAAACCTGGACCATTCATAGAAAGAACTGCACAGTGTAGTACAGAATAAATACGCAATGAGACGAACGGAAATGAGACTTTTATTCAAAGACAGTAATTAAACTGAAGCCACCGCCATTCGTGATGATCCCCTGGACATTACAAACGTCGGAACATGTTTCTTAATAAGATGTTGGTTGGTTGGTTGTGTTGGGGGGAGGAGACCGAACTGCGAGGTCATCGGTCTCATCAGATTAGGGAAGGAAGTCAGCCGTGCCCTTTTCAAAGGAACCATCCCGGCATTTGCCTGAAGAGATTTAGGAATATCACGGAAAACCTAAATCAGGATGGCCGGACGCGGGATTGAACCGTCGTCCTTCCGATAATAGGATGTATGATCACCACGGACGACCGTACATGTTCTGCAACGTACTCCGATGCTGGCCCCATGGTTGGTAAGGAGTTCTTGTGGTAGGGCGATCCATTCCTCCATTAGTGTGGTTGATGAATGCCGGATTAATCGTTGGTGCAGGTGGCCGTGCTGCAGAAGTCTTCACAACGCACCTAATACGTTGTCGATGAGATTAAAGGGGGAGGGGGAGGGGGAGGAAACAAGAAGACCAGTCCATCCGCCGAATATTATATTCTTCCAAGAACTCCTCAACCAGCACTGTTGGATTTGTTCGCACATTGTGATCCATAAAAATAAAGTAATGGCCCAATGCCCACCTGGAAAGATGCACTTTGGGAAATATTACAGTGTCACCATAACGTTGACTGGTGAGGACACTATGTTTAAAGATTTGGAAGTCAGCACGCTAATGCAACATTATGCTGCCCCACACCGTAACACCTGTACTACCAAAACAATCTTGGTCGACAACGTTCCTGGCGGTTACCATATGAAGGGACGTCCAACATTAACGGACATGATCGTTTCTGTGGTAGAGGTGTTGTGGAGACGTATTGCAGTAAGTCCAGATGCACCAACGGCCATCCAGCCGTTGTCAGCCGCGCAGGTGGAAGACTGCAATATCCTACTACAAGCACTCCTTACCGACCTTGTGGCCAGGGTGGGAGCACGTGCACAGCATGCAGGGGTGATTACATACCCTACCTTTTGTAATGTCCTGGGGACCATAATGAATCGCGGTGACTTCAATTTCAATGATGCCTTTGAATAAAAATGTCAGTTCCGTTCGTCTCATTTCGTATTTCTTCTTTACTATAATGTAGCAGTTCTTTCTATGTATGGTCCAAGATTCATCGAGCTATGTTACTTGGCAGCGACACATCATGTGAAAATTACTTTCGTCCTTAATTTTTGAAAACCAGTGTATTTTAAGTCTCTCAGGTTGAGGAGTAAATGGAGCTATTGCCGATGAGCTCTCATCCCCGGCTGTTTGTGGCGAGGAGGTTGGGTTAACAGCAAAAGAAGCAAAATTGGTATTGGATTAAAGGACGCTGTTGTTGAGACTGTTTTTCATAATTTGAAAATAGGTATCTACTGGCACTGTTGAGACCTGATGGTCTGTTGCTTAGTATCTGTATCGAAATATTTGTGCCGAGCGGCGTGAGAGGAGAGGATAAGTAATTTGGCGCTAGGCCTTGAGACTTGGCAGAAAGTTAGTGCGCGGGCGGCTGTTCACGGCTGGGTGAGCAGAGGCTCTGCCAAAGACTACTCCAATCGATAGCTGCCCGCCCCTCAGTGGAATAGCGACGAGCGACCACGACAGCCCTCGCGGCTGCACAATCCTTTCAGCTGTACACTCAGTTCCGTCAGAGGTCGATGGGCGGAGATTAACATTAATAAACCAAGGCTTCCTTTTCTGTTACATCACATTGTTATTACTGAGCGCGTAGAAACGTTAAACATTGAGAAAAATATGTCAAACACTCTATATTTACAGTTAATAGTACACTATCTTTAAAGCAAATACATAGCAACATCGACTGCAATACCTAGAGTGTAACTCTTATTGAAAAGGATCTTATACCAAAGACGATCTACACAAATGATTAAGATGACAAATCTGTAGATGGTCACTAACGCTGAGCATTTTGAAACGCACAAATACTGTGACCAGTGCCTCGCTTTGCGAACCTCCTTCCACGCAGTTGAGTGCCACTCTCCTGTGAGTCGACACTGGTTACCGAAGGCGCGCAACGAAACAATTCCCAGAAATGGTCAATCGGCCACACATTAGATGAATGAGCAAAATAGGAAATCAGTATCACCCGTCACACAGTCTAATATAGTCATTGTCTCATGTGGCTGAACGTTGTCCAGTTGAAATATAGCAGTTTAGATTTCCTGAGAAAATATGTTGCTACAGGCACAAAATCAACCGGATGTTGAGGATGTTTTTCATATTTCCCTTATTACCCAGAAATAGGGATCTGATGGCGTTGTTAAGACCAGATGTCTGCGTGTCACCTTTCACATTACGAGTTCTCAACACCAGTCTGCTCCAGATTAAGGCTGAGAGTTGAGGTGATCTGGCACACAAACCTGCACTGTATTCGGCTTGCCGAGGAAAGTTTGGTCAAGAAATTCAAGGAACCAACACTGAAGTAAAAAAACTAGCTATTACTGTAAATGATTACAGACAGCTGTACAAGACGCACGTAGGCGGTGTAAATGAGCTACGCAAATACCTGAGGAGTGAGATGCGAAATGCAAAGTCGCCCCTGATTCTGGTCGTGAGCTGAGCGTCACAGATTTGGCGCAACTATCCTGGCACTGAATGGAAATTTCAATTTTTATTTTTTTAAAGCGGTTTTATGGACTAGCTTCGTAAACTACTTTTGAGGCGGTGACAGGCGACAAATTCTGTTTCACGCATTTTCGAGGCACCACGGAATTATACGAAGTACATCTGTTTCCTATGGGCTGCCCTAAGAGGGCGGGTACATTGCCTTTTATGATGTAAATGCTATTAACTGTTGTCATCTGCACGGCGCTCAATCGAGGCAAGTCTGACTGATGTTATATCTCTTTCGACAAAGTGAGAACCTTCGGACTGTATACTCTGATTCTATGTTCGGAAGCATAAAAGGCTGCTGTGTTATGAATTTTCAAGAGCAGCATCTAGCAGCCATGCCCTCACAGCAAGCATGATAAAACTGTGTCGCCGGTAACGTACACATGAACAGCAGTGGATCCTCGTTTAAGGCGGCAGCTGCCTTCAGTAGGGCCATGCAGTCATGCGGATGAATGATTATATGCTCCATGACGCCAGTACCGAGAGCTTCCGCTCTTTTACTGTTTGCTTACATTTATCAGCTAGTTCTTCTGGTTTCACCTCTGACCTATTAGTTACAACTCACCAAATCATCACACTTGGTGTTTATCTGTTACGCCATCCAACATAGTGTACCAAGACACTACAGCGCAGACTGCCGAATTGTTGTAACCAGAGTAGTGTCTGAAAGGTATCCACGGCAATATCAGTGCTCCATGGTCAAGTAAAAATGTGAACAAATCTGTGTGGTTCGTTAGTAGCACACAGACAGAATAACTGTCGTCCATTGCTATGCATACATTATGATTTCCAGTACCTAATGACTACTGTGTATTTCCCTCTTCTGTCCACTAGTTTTACACACACACACACACACACACACACACACACACACACACACACATACTCACACACAACACTGTGATAACTTGTTGAAGGGCTCTCTACTGATTGAACTCGGTGACGTAATCGTGTTTGCACTGAAACGTCCCCTTAGAAAAATTATACAAGACTATGCTTAAACTGACATACAATATTTTTAGCGCAACGCAACCTGACTTTCAAAAATCCCTACAAAAGAATGGCCCTGACTAACATTAACCTATACCTTTCACAAATCACTTACCTCACCAAAAATCTTCGTTACTCGAACTACTGCAATACAGCGAGCGCCACTACTGCCAGCTAAATAAAAGATTCAAACTACTGAAGGCACTAACTATTGATAGGCATAGTTAGCAAATGAAAGATTTTAATAGAGAACAAACTATGTATTTACCTTAATAATCGTAATATACACTCCTGGAAATTGAAATAAGAACACCGTGAATTCATTGTCCCAGGAAGGGGAAACTTTATTGACACATTCCTGGGGTCAGATACATCACATGATCACACTGACAGAACCACAGGCACATAGACACAGGCAACAGAGCATGCACAATGTCGGCACTAGTACAGTGTATATCCACCTTTCGCAGCAATGCAGGCTGCTATTCTCCCATGGAGACGATCGTAGAGATGGTGGATGTAGTCCTGTGGAACGGCTTGCCATGCCATTTACACCTGGCGCCTCAGTTGGACCAGCGTTCGTGCTGGACGTGCAGACCGCGTGAGACGACGCTTCATCCAGTCCCAAACATGCTCAATGGGGGACAGATCCGGAGATCTTGCTGGCCAGGGTAGTTGACTTACACCTTATAGAGCACGTTGGGTGGCACGGGATACATGAAGTTCCCTTGCCGGTCTAGGAATGGTAGAACGATGGGTTCGATGACGGTTTGGATGTACCGTGCACTATACAGTGTCCCCTCGACGATCACCAGTGGTGTACGGCCAGTGTAGGAGATCGCTCCCCACACCATGATGCCGGGTGTTGGCCCTGTGTGCCTCGGTCGTATGCAGTCCTAATTGTGGCGCTCACCTGCACGGCGCCAAACACGCATACGACCATCATTGGCACCAAGGCAGAAGCGACTCTCATCGCTGAAGACGACACGTCTCCATTCGTCCCTCCATTCACGCCTGTCGCGACACCACTGGAGGCGGGCTGCACGATGTTGGGGCGTGAGCGGAAGACGGCCTAACGGTGTGCGGGACCGTAGCCCAGCTTCATGGAGACGGTTGCGAATGGTCCTCGCCGATACCCCAGGAGCAACAGTGTCCCTAATTTGCTGGGAAGTGGCGGTGCGGTCCCCTACGGCACTGCGTAGGATCCTACGGTCTTGGCGTGCATCCGTACGTCGCTGCGGTCCGGTCCCAAGTCGACGGGCACGTGCACCTTCCGCCGACCACTGGCGACAACATCGATGTACTGTGGAGACCTCACGCCCCACGTGTTGAGCAATTCGGCGGTACGTCCACCCGGCCTCCCGCATGCCCACTATACGCCCTCGCTCAAAGTCCGTCAACTGCACATACGGTTCACGTCCACGCTGTCGCGGCATGCTACCAGTGTTAAAGACTGCGATGGAGCTCCGTATGCCACGGCAAACTGGCTGACACTGACGGCGGCGGTGCACAAATGCTGACAAATGCTGCGCAGCTAGCGCCATTCGACGGCCAACACCGCGGTTCCTGGTGTGTCCGCTGTGCCGTGCGTGTGATCATTGCTTGTACAGCCCTCTCGCAGTGTCCGGAGCAAGTATGGTGGGTCTGACACACCGGTGTCAATGTGTTCTTTTTTTCCATTTCCAGGAGTGTATATAGCAGTTCATGCCATCCAGTTTTACAAATTTCAAATCTTCTCCATTTCTCTCCCCACATCCACCACTGCTGGCGGCTCACCTCCAACTGCATAACGCTACGCGCTGTTCACATCCAGCTGCTCAACACTACAATGGCAGACAACAATGCAAACTAGCCACAGACTGCACAAAGCACAGCCAGTGATTTTCATACAGAGCGCTACGTAACGTTGCCAATAAGAAAACATAAACAGCCTACTTACAGCAGTCACACATGAAATTGGACCTACTAGTCCGTCATCTCTCTGGTCTATTAAACATTTATTGTTGACCAGCTGAGAAACCCCGAAAATGCCTCGGTGTCTATTTATAGCTGTGCCTAAAACTTCTTACGCCTGGAATTTGTTTTGGACTTATGAAGCGTCTTTGTAGACAAAATTCGGCGTGCTACGATCTGGGACATGAAAGACTAGCTTGTTTGCTTCACTAACACGGGAGAGAGCCACGTAGACCTGGCTGTACGGAGAGTAACTGACACTGAGGTCTATGTTTATATCACGCAGCGCCTGACCTTTACTTCGTTTATAGCGATGACATAAAGTACGTTCACCGTGAATTGTGCACATTAAATGCGAAATGATGAATTATTAGGTATGAGATGAATTCAAGGTATAATAACTCGCTCGCGTGCGCCACTTCCCATCAAAATTTCAGGTTCAATGATATTGTGTTAGAGAGAAGTAACTTTAAGCCGCTTTGAGTAAAGGGTTCCGAGACGTCAGATAATGCGTGATGCTCTCGATAAGAGTTACGTCGCACATCACTTCATGAGGAGTTTCCGAGTTTCCATAAGGTAGAGTTAAAATCTGATGTTATCGAGCTGCAGCAAATTTCACCTCACTATCTTCATTGGGTTCTGGAGACCGGGGAGTTCTCAGTCTTTTAGCATCTCTGGTTTATTGAGAAAGACTCGACTGTTTCCAGGCGTTTTATTGGTAAACAATACTAAATCAAAATGTAGTGAGTAGGCACCCAAATCACGAAGCAAACTTGATAAATTCGTTTTCCTAGCAAAGAATATAATGAAAACATATAGAAGAAAACAAAGCATTGTCGTTACGTTTTTAATAAATAAAGCGAAATCAGTAAATCCGCATACCGTAGTCAAATAAAGATAAGATTTCGGCGCGTAACACTTTCATTGACATAAACTTCCGAAAATACATCAGTACCTGAGTTAAAAATAGATGCCATCTATTGATCCTCCGGTGTCCCAAGAAATCAAAAGCGCACTCTATTGGTATTTTGGTGCACAACGCTGTGATGATTAAACATTCGAACTACTAAGCTGAGCACACGATTTTAGATGAAACTTTAAATTACGGTACTTTTTTTCCTGTGTTAGAATTTTGACGAGATAAAGCCTATAGCCGTCGGTTGTGGCCGAGCGTTTCTAGGCGCTTCAGTCTGGAACCGCGCGATCGCTACGGTCGCATGTTTGAATCCTGCATCGGGCATGGATGAGTGCGATGTGGTTAGGTTAGTTAGGTTTAAGTAGTTCTAAGTTCTAAGGAACTGATGACCTCATATGTTAAGTCCCATAATGCTCAGAGCCATTTGAACCATTTGAAAGTTTATATGTTGCCCCAAGCTAAACACGAGTTACCTGTGAAAACTCAAAGAAAATTTGTTTAGTAGTTTAGTAGATTAACGTTTTCTAAGAGACAAACAGACTGACACGATGTTTTGTGTAAGACTTTACATTACGATATCTTTTTTCCTCTTCTTTTTTCGTTACCGATTTTGATGAAATAAAGCCTGGACGGTGCAGAAAACTACGCTTACGTTACCTGTGGAAACCCAACGAAAATTCGTCTAGTAGTTTTGGAGATTAGCATATTCAAATAGGCAAACAGACGGACACGGTTGTTTTACAGTTTTATTATTAGTATAGAAGATGCATTATTTGAGTTTTGATTCACTCACGCCATTCTTTGTGGGTGTTGCATATTGCTGACCAGACGGGCGCCAATATTTTCAGTACGGTCCCCTTTGCAAAAATATACTTTAATACTAGGGAATAACTTAAGATTGCTAACCACTAGTCTAACCGTAAATCGACGTACTATCCAGGCCTTCCCAAGTGACCGAGCGGTTCTAGGCGCTTCAGTCTGGAACCGCGTGACCGCTATGGACGCAGGTTCGAATCCTGCCTCGGGCATGGATGTGTGTGATGTCCTTAGGTTAGTTAGGTTTAAGTAGTTCTAAGTCCTAGGGGACTGACGACCTCAGATGCTAAGTCCCATAGTGCTCAGAGCCATTTGAACCATTTGTACTATCCAGCACCTAGTAGGGGCATTAACTGTTGTGTTGGCCAGTACGATGCCGGTTGCCTGTTAACACAAGCCGAATACAATTCGATTCAGTTAACGTTCCACTGTAGGTAGAGAGAATGTGCTATTCTTTTTCATGGGATGAAAATGAAATCATGTTCTACTGGATATTTCGTGGTTCAGTCACATTCCTTTAACCACCGCCACAGTTTGACGTCAACGTGCAATAACCACTCATAAACGGCAGGTGGCAATGCTAGCAGTGGAAAATACGAGTATATACGAGTATATAGCTTCTGGGGGACGCGGAAAACAATGCAGGTGTTGTCGTATTGTGGAAACGGAACGATGTATCTGACGTCCTAGAGAATGGAAGCATTTCCGGAACAACCAAGTCTGGAATCAATTTTCGTGCCGCCTTGTTTAAGGTATACCGTGCATGGCAAAATGGCGCTATCCAAAACCGGCGCCGAGGCGTTGCACCAAGGACTATAGATGTCTGGGGTGAAAGACGGCTGTGGAGATGAATACGGGCGAATAGACTTGTAACCGTTGAGTAACTGACCGCCAAGATGACCCAGGAGGCTATCAACAGTGTCTCCTCAATGAGCGCTCAGCGAACATTGCCGCGTTTGGGCCTCCACAGCAGGCGCCTGCACCAATGTTCACTGTTGTTCATCGACGACTAAGGCTGGAATTTGCACGCCAACACTGCAACTGGGCGTCCACTGAGTGGAAATAGGTGACCTTTCCAGATGAATCACGTTTCACGCTCCATCTGACAGGTGGCCGTTGGCGTGCACGGTGTTAAATGGCCGGCCTCTGTGACCGAGCGGTTCTAGGCGCTTCAGTCCGGAGCCGCGCTACCGCTGCGGTCGCAGGTTTGAATCCTGCCTCGGGCATGGATGTGTGTGATGTCCTTAGGTTAGTTAGGTTTACGTAGTTCTAAGTTCTAGGGGACTGATGACTTCAGATGTTAAGTCCCATAGTGCTTAGTGCCATTTGAACCATTTTTGGTGTGAAATGTCGAAAGCAGACGCCCTGCATCTGTTCTCGTCTGGGAAATGTATTCGTGGCATTCACTGTACGATCTCGTCATTCTGGAAGACATAATGGATCATACAAGTATGCAGCTATCGTTAAGGACCAAGTCCACCCCTATATGTAGTTTGTTTTTCCTCGGCGCGATGGCATCTAAAATGTTCAAATGTGTGTGAAATCTTATGGGACTTAACTGCTAAGGTCATCAGTCCCTAAGCTTACACACTACTTAACCTAAAGTAGCCTAAGGACAAACACACACACCCATGCCCGAGGGAGGACTCGAACCTCCGCCGGGACCAGCCGCACAGTCCATGACTGCAGCGCCCTTGACCGCTTGGCTAATCCCGTGCGGCGCGATGGCATCTACTAGCAAGACAATGCAACGTGTCATTCAGCTCGCAGAGTACGTACATGGTTCGAAGAGCACCAGGATGAGTTTACAGTGCTCCCCTGGCCACCGAACTCACCAGATTTAAACCCAATCGAGAATCTGTGGGATCACTTCGAGCGGGCTGTTCGTGCCATGGATTCTTAAAGAAGAAATCTAGCGCAGCTAGACACACACTATAGTCGGAATGGCTCCGCATCCCTGTCGGTACTTGCAGGAACTTCACTGCCTCTCTTCCTTCACGTCTCGCAGCAGTATGCGCTTCAAAAGGTGCTGCTTATTCAGGCTTCTGACAGGTGGTGACATTAATGTGATTGGACAGTGTATCTGGGACACGAATAATAGTTCTAATCGTCATTTTTTCCGTTTTCCGTCGTTCCTTGGTTGCTTCATAATTCGTGGAGGTACGTTCCATCCATGCAACTAAATGGAAGTTTGTTTTCTGCCATACCCGTTTCGTTCCTCTTATTTATGAAGCATATTCAGTGGCCTGTAACACATGTTTCTTTTTATACACGTAATAAATGTATTATGTAGTAGTTACAATATGTTTCTATGTTATATGATGTCATGTTTTTCTCTAGTGTTCCAGATTTGAAACAACTTTTGTAGCACAAATTTCGTGAGGTTAAATCATCATTTGGTGCTACGATTTTCAGTGTTGTTAGTCCATATATATGGTGCTGGAAATGTGTTCATGCGGTCCCTATGCTCAAGCTGGCCGATTTCACAGTTGCACTTTTCATTTTGAGATCAACATGTGTGTGTTTATAGTGCGTAATGTTGCCAACTGTCGCTGTGTGTTTGTCCTTCGTCTTTTGTTTGTGTTGTGTGAGTGATTTGATATTTTTCATTTGTTTTGTGTGTGTGCGACTGTACGTGTGTATTTTTTATATGTGAATGTGTCGTTCCTTGCGGGAGCGTTTTATTCCCAAATTTTTCCCACGCTCTCACAAGGAACGACACATTAACACACAACAAAATAGACACACAAAACAAACGAAACATATCAAACCACACACACAACACAAACAAAAGACGAAAGATAAAAATTCAGCGACAGTTGGCAACACTGCACACTGCTAACACCACATGTTGATCACAAAACGAAACGGGAGGGTGATGGTAATAAGTTTGGGTGTAAAAACGCCGGAAATCGGCCAACTGGAGCATGGGGACGGAATGAACACATCTCCGAGACGTCACATATGGACTAACAACACTCTAAATCGTAAGTAACACCAAACGATGACTCAACCCCACGAAATTTGTGCTACAGAAGTTGTTTCTAATCTGAAAAACAAGAGAAAAACATGGCAAAATGTAACATAGTAGCATATTGTAACTAATACATAATAGATTTATTATATGTATTACAGGCCACTGAAGATGCTCCATAAATAAGGAAAGGGAAATGCATATGGCGGAAAACAAGCTGTCTTTCATTTAGTTGCATAGACGATACATACCTTCGTGAATAATTCTATTAGTGGTGACAGATTTCGGCAGCTCGATCGCCAGTAATGGCTCCTGAAGTGGATTTGGATACTCTGTGCTTGGGGATGGTGTCTGCTTCTCTGGTTACTGTTAAAAAACGCAGCTCGTGGGCAGCGTGTGGTAGTAAAGAAGTTTCAGGAGTTTCTTATAACCCTTTACCTTGATCAACAAATTTGACATTTTAATGTCCTTGGTTTTAGTAATCGCACCTTTGTGATAAGTAGATACAGAATGGTTCTTCCGCTAAGCCAGGAACAGCCGGAACAAATGGTTGAAATGGCTCTGAGCACTATGGGACTTAACTTGTGAGGTCATCAGTCCCCACAGAACTACTTAAACCTAACTAACCTAAGGACATCACACACATCCATGCCCGAGGCAGGATTCGAACCTGCGACCGTAGCGGTCGCGCGGTTCCAGACTGTAGCGCCTAGAACCGCTCGGCCACCCTGGCCGGCCAGCCGCAACAACTGGTAAGTGATCGGAAGACAAAGAATTTATTCTTACCTGCCAGTAGATTATTAGTGGCCTACGTGACGATCATAAGTTGAGAACAGTCAGTACTACACAACACGACTGGCAAGGAATTTCTATACGTCGATGTTCCTGCAGAACTACAAATGAAGAAATTAAAGACATTCGAAGCAATTATATCGATTCTTCATATTCGCAGCTTTACTTCCACCATTACCTCGTCTCCTACCTTGCAGACTTCACAGATGCTCTCCTGCGAACCTTTCGAACCTTGCAGGTCCACCGAGCGAGGTGGCCCATGTGGTTAGCACACTGGACTCGCATTCGGGAGGACGACGGTTCAATCCCGCGTCAGGCCATCCTGATTCAGGTTTTCCGTGATTTCCCTAAATCGCTCCAGGCAAATGCCGGGATGGTTCCTTTGAAAGAGCGCGGCCGACTTCCTTCCCCGTCCTTCCCTAAACCGATGAGACCGATGACCTCGCAGTTTGGTCTCTTCCCTCAAAACAGCCCAGCCCAGCCTTGCAGGTCCCGAATTCGAGTCTCTGTCCAGCACACAAGTTTAATCTGCCTGGAAGTTTCATATCAGCGCACGCTCTGCTGCAGAGTGAAAATTACATTCCAGCTTTCATACTGAATGCGTTTGATGAAAGAGCTGAACTTATAAAGTATATAATGAAACCGTCTCAAGCCTACAGAATTGTAACTTCGAGCATCAACAGCATACGCAGTTCACTGGAATTAAATGGCTTGAAAGACTTCCTATATGTGCAATACATTAATATTATTTTACTACAAGAAGTAAACAACATTGCAATACAGGATGTATTTAGGTATATCACTGTAATTAATGATGGAACTGGAAGTGAAATGGGGACAGCGATACTCTTGAAGGAGGGTATAATAGTCAATCACTTTGAAAAATTCACGAATAACAGAGTTATCACTTGTAATACCTACAACACCTGGATCGTTAATATACATGCTCAATCTGGTGGCAGTAAACAACCCTACCGATCACAGTTTTTAAATATGAATTTTTCCTCCTCTCCGGAGTGCACTACGATAACATCGTTTTAGCGGGTGATTTTAGCTGTGTCCTGCGTACCAAAGATCAAATCCTTAATTATAGACCCTCTGCTGAAATAGAATTACTTAATTAAAGAGTTCAGTTTAACTGACATGCGGGAGAGCACAAAAATGTGACGCTCCTGATTTGAATTACATCACTAACTGTTCGACTAGTTGCCTGCCTAGGATACACATATCTAATAACTTAAAAACTAATATCCTGTACACATAAGTATGGCCCACCAGCTTTACTGACCATGCCTCATTTACACTGAAGCGCCAAAGAAACTGATGTAGGCATGCGTATTCAAATACAGAGTTATGTAAATAGGCAGAATACGGCGCTGCTGTCGACAGCGCCTGTATAACACAACAAGTGCCTGGTGCAGTTGTTAGATCGGTTTCTGCTGCTACAAGGGCAGGTTATCAAAATTTAAGTTAGTTTGAACGTGGTGTTATAGTCGGCGCACGAATAATGGGACACAGCATCTCCGAGGTAGCGATGAAGTGGGGATTTTCCCCTACGACCATTTCACAAGAATACCGTGAATATCATAAAACCCGGTAAAATATAAAATCTCCGATATCGCTGCGGCCGGAAAAAGATCCTGCAGGAGCGGCACCAACGACGACCGAAGAGAATCGTTCAACGTGACGGAAGTGCAACCCTTCCGCAGATTGCTGCAGATTTCAATGCTGAGCCATCAGCAAGTGTCAGCGTGCGAATCATTCAACGAAACATCATCAATATGGGCTTTCGGAGCCGAAGGCCCACTCGTGTACCCTTGATGACTGCATGGCACAAAGCTTTACGCTTCGTCTAGGCATGTCAACATTGACATTGGACTGTTGATGACTGGAAACATGTTGGCTGGTCGGATGAGTCTTATTCCAAATTGCATCGAGCAGATGGACGCGTATGGGTATGGAGACAACCTCATGAATCCATGGACCCTGCATATCAGCAGGGGACTGTGCAAGCTGTTAGACGCTCTGTGGGGCGTGTGCAGTTGGAGTGATATGGGACCACTGATACGTCTAGATACGACTCTGACCAGTGACACGTACGTAAGCATCCTGTCTGATCACCTGCATCCATTCATGTCCATTGTGCATTCCGACGGACTTGGGCAATTCGAGCAGAACAATGCGACACCCCACACGTCCACAAATGCTACAGAGTGACTCCAGGGACACTCTTCTGAGTTTAATTGTTATTGAGCATATCTGGGATGCATTGTAACGTGCTGTTCAGAAGAGATCTCTACCGCCCTGTAATTTTACGGATTTATAGAGAGCCCTGCAGGATTCATGGTGTCAATTCCGTCCAGCACTGCTTCAGACATTAGTCAAGTCCATGCCATGTCGTGTTGCGGCATTTCTGCATGCTCACGGTTGCCCTACGCGATATTAGACACGTGTAGCAGTTTCTTTGGCTCTTCAGTGTATATGCACAATGAATATGGGCAAACACGACACCTCCCGCGCTAGAAGTTACTGAAAGCTAAACGTTGCACACTTGCAAAATGCCGAACGACCCAAGCATTTCCACAAAACTTAGCAGGAATGTGAAAGTTAGTTCACGTCCTACATTTCTTCTCTGATCTGGTGGCTAAAACCTCGATCGAAGAAAATATTAATCCACTATCCTCGGGAAAAACGTTTTGGGTACAGGAAAACAGCCGAGATTTATTTCTAGTGCCTGCAGGTCCTGTAAAAGCTGGACTCACCTGGAATAAACTTCGATATTTCTTAAATACGCGAAAAGACGAGGGGACTTAAAAAAATAAACACAGAAATTAAAGGAATTGACGGGACTGTTCTCACAACATATTACGACATCAAAAAAGTAATCTATGGCCACCTTGCCGACCTAATGTCCGACAGTTCTGTCAGTTGCGAAGCACAAGAAGACGTGTTACAAAATCTTCAAGATAAACTTAGCACTGCTGCGTCTCGGAATCTTATAGTAGAGATTGACAATGATGATTTGGTAACGACAATTGCTCAGAGACCCAAAAACAAAGAGCCGGGCCTGACGGCCTCACAGCAGAGCTTTACCAGGTTTCCCAGGCGCAAATGAAATCCAAATTGACCCTCGTATGTATGAGTTAATGAACTCTGTCAGTGAAATCTCAAAAGAATTTATAGAATTAACTGTAATGCTAATTCCGAAATACCCATACAGCGCCTCAATAAAATACCTAAGACCAATTACTCCCCTGGATAGTGATTACAAAACTTGGGGGCGCATTCTTGCCCGAAGACTGAAAATGATGATGTATGAAGTAACTGGCCCGTATCAGACTAGTATGGATAAAGGCTGTGTGCAAATATAGTGACATAATACCGACGGCAGATGTTCTCAGACTTGAGTGCGCTGTAATGACGTTTGATTTCTAGAAGGTTTTCAATAGAGAGAGCCACCAGCACCTTCTCAAAACAATGACCGCAATGGGTTTTCCCCAATGTTTTCTCAGATAATGAAAAACAGCACATCTAAATAATGATTAATTATCAGTGAACTAGGCAACTTGCGTTCACGAGTTCGGTGAGGCAAGGTCGTCCTGTGTCGATGGCCTTGTTTGCCACTGCCATTGATCCCCTGCTAGCCAGTCTGCATAAACAGCTACGAGGGCTGTGCATGCACGGCCAGAATATACTGAAGTGGGTCTTGTGACCATCGGTGAAAGTGACGTGGAGAAGACTTTGCAGGTCGTTAGCAAATGCGAACTTGCATTATGTGCGAAGCTAAGGAAAACTAAATCGCGCACCATGAATATAGGGCACGGAATATCTTTGCAAGACACGGAAGAACTAAATATGGTCACCCGTATGCAAATTCTAGGCATCGACAACAAGTCTGATATAAAGCATACTATAGCTGCAAACTCTAGGAAAATCCCTGCAAGCGTGCGAGCCAGCGACAAAATATAGCGTGAGAAGACTTGACAACATGCAAAAGGCAGCCTTTACAAATATGTGCACGGTCTCTAAAATCAGCTATGTGGTATATGTATTACACGCACCACCTGGAACAGCAGCAAGAATTCTCTCAGCTTTGGGTCATTTTATAACTCGTGTTAAAATTTTCAAAGTCAAGGTTGACACTTTAATCCTCTCAGCCGATAACGGGGGACTAAATCTGACTGACATTGGAAGAAACTCACAAGCTTTATTCGTGTTTACCACATAAAGGCCGTGGAAGCAGACACTAACCAGTCTCACGCCCCACTAACTAGACGAAATCATTCCCACTGTCTTTAATCCACCCATAGATGTGCAGCAGGTCCTCAAGGACTTTTGCCATTTTAAACAATTTGTACTTGAAATGAGCTATGTCCAAAGCAGAGTCCCTCCGTCGAATACGGTAAAAGGTAAGGACATATGCGTGAAATTAATGGAAGACAAAAGCAGAAATGTGATTGAATAAAAATACCCTACTACAACTGGAAGGTCATTATAAAAAATGTAAACACGCATCACCTACCAACAAATGTGGAAACTACTTGGTATAAGGCAGTAAACAGGAAAGGAGCAACTAACTTCATGCCATCCATCTGAGTGATTCGACAACATGTGAGAATTTCGGCCTAAAAGACATCGAAGAACCTAGATTATCAGAAAATGTTAGCCACGATAACACGAACAGTGCCCACCAGTATACTGTCAGCCAATTTTCTGAATGCTACTGATGTGTCATATCCATACAAAAAGAGAAATGCCGTAAAATGGCTAAAAGGACAAACAATTCTTTACCTCCCGACCGAGGAAAATAGAAACAGAGATGAGTTCCGAATATATATTTCCCTTCAGCATCATAACATAATGAAGACAAAAGATTATAAGATAAACTTTCCAATTTTTTTATTAAATATGTTTATGTGAAACTTAGTGTGGTGTCACCGCCAGACACCACACTTGCTAGGTGGTAGCCTTTAAATCGGCCGCGGTCCGCTAGTATACGACGGACCCGCGTGTCGCCACTGTCAGTGATTGCAGACCGAGCGCCGCCACACGGCAGGTCTAGAGAGACGTCCTAGCACTCGCCCCAGTTGTACAGCCGACTTTGCTAGCGAAGCTACACTGACAAATACGCTCTCATTTGCCGAGACGATAGTTAGCATAGCCTTCAGCTACGTCATTTGCTACGACCTAGCAAGGCGCCATTACCAGTTTATATTGAGATATTAAAACCTGTATCGTCAAGAGCGATGTACACCAATTATGGGTTAAAGTTAAGTATTCCAGCAACTACGTTCTTTTCTTACTAGACTCAACTACTATACTGTTCCAGACCTCACGCCAGTCTGCGTGAGCTTAACGCGTGCTATTCGGCTACCGGGTATAGTGGACTGGCTGTCTGGCCAGTCCACTACACTTAGTGTACAAAGTAAATCGAAAAAGACTTAAACTCAAGAACGAAACAGTCACAATTTCTCTTTTTCCCCTTGCATGATGTACTTTATCCCCTTCATACTGTGTACTTTGTTCGGCTGGAAACGAAACAGAAATTTTCTTTGAAATCCACAGCACAGAAGGGTCTTTCTTTGTGTTTAAGCACTCTCAGAGGAAAACTTTATCCTCGTCGTGTTTACTTATTCTATTTTATATTACTTTATTTTATTTATTTCCGGTGTCAACACCTCTTTTAAACTGAATAAGTGAGTACCTTAATTTCCTCAGTTCTGTGATACATTATTAGTCACCTGAAGCATCCAGAGTGGCAGTACAGAGCTTCCAGCGAATGGCTGCTCGGAGTTAGGAGAACCGGTTCAGGAAACAAACCCCGGGAAACTGATGCGTTAGATGACTCATGAAGATATTGCGGTATAAACTGAAAAACAAACCTTTGTTAAGACGAACCTTGAAGCCGACGCTGAGCTGAGATAGTTCCTGTGCAGACATGGTCTTCTGGATAAGATAGAACAATGAAGAGATATACGTATTTTTTGTCCTACTACTAAAATATCAATTTATCACAACTTAAGACAAGGCCAGCATGGAGAGCAGAAGGACGGCCTGAATGGGAGAAAGGAGGCCCGAGAAAAAAAGTCGGTTGAGCACTTGTCTGTGAAAGACAAATGTCCCGAGTTCGAGTCTCAGTTCGGCATACAGTTTTAATCTGGCAGAAAATCTCATATCAGCACACACTCCGCTGCAGAATGAAAAATTCATTCTGGAAACATTCCCCAGGCTGTGACTAAATCATGTCTTCGCAGTATCCATCCTTCCAGGAGTGCTAGCCCTTCTGTGTTCAGAAGAGAACTTATGTGAATTTTGGAAGATAGGGATAAAGTACAGGTAAGGTGCTGGCTGAAGTACAGCTGTGAGGACGAGTAATGAGACATGCTTTGGTAGCTCAGGCAGTCTGATTTAGAGAGTGGAGCGATTCGGATGGTGTTTACTTCCTTGCCGCACGTGTTGCGGGTGAGGTGTTTACGCTAAGTGTGTAGCGGTGTACTATGGAAGTGCATAGTACGAATCATGTCCCCGTCTTATCGCAAATCGACTCTGAAGTTTAGTTTTGCTATCGAATACGCTCGACCGAAGGCTTACGAGATAAAACTTTTTTACTGGATGAGGTAAAAATCGAGCCTGTTGTTCTTGTGGGCATACGCTTTTCATAGTCAGTAGCGTGGTCTATGTCAGTCTCACTGATGAGGTTCAAATGGTTCAAATGGCTCTGAGCACTATGGGACTTAACATCTGAGGTCATCAGTCCCCTAGAACTTAGAACTACTTAAACCTAACTAACCTAAGGACATCACACAAACCCATGCCCGAGGCAGGATTCGAACCTGCGACAGTGGCGGTCGCGCAGTTCCAGACTGAAGTGCCTAGAACCGCTCGGCCACACAGGCCGGCACTGATGAGGCAGCGTGTGGAGAAATACTACTCTGACACCGACGAGAACTTCGTTTCTGTCATCTGGATGGGAATGTTGGAGTGATTACACTTGAACACGCATAAAAACCAGCAAATCCGGCCTACTAGTCGGGAATAACTTCTGAGCAAGGTGGTGAACTCCTGTGACGGCCATTGACAAGAAATAAGAAAGTTTGACAGTGCCTTGTATTTGATATGTAGCACAATGAGCGTCGAACTGAGCGTAGTACTCGTTCCATTCCTCTGCTCGTTCATTGAAAGCGCGGAACGGTGGAATGCACAGAGGTGGTGCCGTGGATGTGGTTGGCTGTTGTGGCGGATTTGATGCAACAGTGGCTTGTGTATTAATAAGCTGCTGGACTGTCATGATCACTGCGACATTTTGTGGTTCTGAAAATGAATAAACTGCGTTAGATCAAAGACAGCAGCAGCCGGAGGCATAGGCATAGGTGGTGTAGGAGGCGTGTTAGAGGCCATTTTATTGAAAGGAACACCGCAACAAATTATAAGTAACACAAATAGTAGCAATGCTCCTCTGAAGATGAACGTGTCTCTTCTGTGAGGTGTGGATTGCCGCTGAATGGTGGAGGACATATAGCACGGCTGCCTCCATCGAATAAATGCTTGGGACTCCAGCCTACAGTGGCAGATTGAGTGCTCGAAGCCGTCTTTAAGGAGGACGTTAATAGGTTATGGGTAGGAAACTTCTCGAAGGCAGCATACGACCTCTGACGTTACTTGGCCGCCCTCCGGGAACTGTTCGCTCAACTGCCTGCACCGGAACTCGGACAGTCGTCCATCGGGTCAACGTGAAGCTGAGACAAGTTGCGATGCTAAGGTGGCAGATACAGCGAGACGATTGAGGTCGCAGGACGACCTGCGCAAAGAACTAGTCTCGATGCATTATGTGATAAGGAGACTACGAAAACGCAGGATGTTAATTCATGAGATCGATGTCGGCAATGGCCTTGTTTCTCAACACAAAGCGCCATAGCACAGTGGTTAACGGCTCATTTTAGCAGATTCTATGGGACTGATGAGGAGTGCTAGAGGGAGCTGGGGACTGTCCTGACCGAGACCCCAGACTTGACACATGCGAGTAGGGAAGCAGACGTCTTATATGAAACTACGACTGAGGAGCTCGAGGAAGTGATTACACGAAGGATTCCAACAAATCCAGCGGCCCAGACGGGTTCCCGTTGGAATTTTGCCATGCATTTATGACGGCTATGACGTCGATAGGTTATGTGTGTTTAATGACCTTCTGAAGCAGAAACTGGTGCCCGTTGAAGTTGCGGAAGGGCTCCTAATCCCCATACCCAAGCTGCGTGGCAGCAAACGACAATGTGATTATCACACATTGATCCCCTTGATAGTCATTGTAGGATCTTTATGCACATACTGCATGGACAACATATAAAAGAGAAATTGATACCAACGTACGGTTTATTCCAGCAAAGAGAGGTAATGATGCAAGATTTGCTGGCCTTATAACGGCGACGGCGAAGAGAAACATACCAAGGGGATATAGTAAGCAGTACATACCATGCTGGAACTCTGAAACTGAAGAACTGTACAGAGAATACCAGGAAACAAGTAACCCACAACTAGGAAGCCAATTGGTAGAGTCGCTCAATAAGCAAAGGAAGAAAAGATGAAGATGGGAAGAAACCACTGCAAATATGAACTCCACGCATTCTAGCCGGAAAAGTTGGTTATTGTTAAGACGTCTGGGGGTAGCTACTCATACACCATCCCCGAAACCATCAGTATCACCAAACCAGATTGCCTCACATATAAAAGAGAGAGCTGAAAATGTAATGTTGAGTCAAGAGAATAGAACATCCGTTAAGGAGTCACTCAAAGAAGTAAAGAGCACCCTACAAGAAAACAGACAGTTTTCAAAACCTTTTAATATCAGGGAGGTAAACAAAGGTATAAAAACCCTCAAACTACGGAAAGCAGCTGGAACTGATAATATATTTCCTGAATTTATAAAAAATCTGGGACCAATAGGAAGAACCTGGCTTAAAGACTACTTCAATGGCTTACTAAAAACTGGAGATATCCCGAAGGAATTTAGAATGTCTCTTACTCTGGCCATCCTTAAACCAGGGAAATCTGGTGAAAACCCTGGAAACTACCGCCCAATAGCATTATTGAGCATTTGCTTTAAGTTGCTGGAGAGACTGATCTACAATAGGATATACCCAACGATAGACAAACACCTGCCTCACGAACAAGCCGGATTCAGAACTAATCGAAGTTGCTGCGAACAAGTATTAGCCTTCACATCATACATAGAATCGGGATTCCAAAAAGGATTGAAAACATCAGCAGTCTTTGTCGATCTCAGTGCAGCTTATGATACGGTATGGCTCTGGCTCTGAGCACTATGGGACTTAACATCTGTGGTCATTAGTCCCCTAGAACTTAGAACTACTTAAACCTAACTAACCTAAGGACATCACACACATCCATGCCCGAGGCAGGATTCGAACCTGCGACCGTAGCGGACACATGGTTCCGGACTGAAGCGCCTAGAACCGCACGGCCACACCGGCCGGCTGATACGGAGTGGATAGATGGTCTTATCCTGAAATTTGCCAACATGATTCCATGCTTTAAACTGACAAAACTGTTGGAAAAAAAGTCCGATATTTCAAAGTAAACCTGGGGTCACAAAGCAGCAAGTCAAAAAGAACAAAAATCGGAATCCCCCAAGGATCTGTACTGGCTCCACTGCTTTTTAATGTTTACATCAGTGACATAATAGACACTGAGTCAAGTAAGTTTTGCTACGCTGATGACATGGTTATAGCTATTCAAAGCAAATGGCTAGAAGATGGTGAAAGAACTCTAACTGCTGACCTAGAAGTACTAAACCAGTACTACAAAAAATGGAGACTGTGCCCAAACCCAAATAAAACAGAGACCTGCACCTTCCATTTAAATAACAGACTAGCAGACAGAGAACTAAATATTACTTTCTGCGGAAAACGAATTAAACATAACAAATTTCCCAAATATTTAGGCATAACTCTTGACAGGTCACTTACCTTCAAGAAACAGCTGGAACTAACTAGCCAGAAATTGAAAGCCGGCCGAAGTGGCCGAGCGGTTCTAGGCGCTACAGTTTGGAACTGCGCGACCTACTGTCGCAGGTTCGAATCCTGCCTCGGGCATGGATGTGTGTGTTGTCCTTAGGTTAGTTAAGTTTAAGTAGTTCTAAGTTCTAGGGGACTGATGACCTCAGCAGTTGAGTCCCATAGTGATCAGAGCCATTTGAACCATTTGAACCAGAAGTTGAAACCGGAAATAACATCATCCAGAGATTAGCAGGTGCCACATGGGGAGCGGATACAAATACACTACGTGTTGCAGCAATATCACACGTCTATTCCGTGGCAGAGTACTGTGCCCCTGTGTGGAGTAGGAGTGCCCATGTAAAGAAGATCGACGCCCAGATCAGTGAAGCCATGAGGTGAATAACAGGGACACTAAAGTCAATACCTCTAGAATGGCTCCATTACCCCTCAGACATCACACCGCATGAAATCCGTAGACAGCAGGCAACAATTCAGAAATGGCAAAAAATAAATCATGCAGATAAGTACTACCGATACACCAAGTACTAGATGACCGCTGTCGATATCGCCTTAAATCAAGAGCGCCAATATGGGAAGACAGAACACTTGCCCAAGGAAATACCTATGACTGCCACAAATCCTGGAAAACCAAGTGGAACAATAGTGACATTAACCAACACAATATAGAGGACCCCAGCCAGCAACTCCCAGGAATGCAGCTTCCTCGTAAAATCTGGTGCCAGCTTAACCGTGTGAGAACTGGACACGCGAGAACTAAATTCATGCTGTACAAATGGGGCGCCAATGATAACCCAATGTGTGACTGTGAAACTGATGAACAAACATTACAACATTTAGAGCAAGATTGCCCATTGCGAAGATTCTGTGGTGACTGGAGAGACTTCGTGCTGCCATTAAATGGCTGTCACATTTGGACATAACTTTTTGACGAATTGTAGCTGTGATTATATTTCAACTTTGCTCAGATTTAATAATGACTGGTGTTTGTTCTGTTTACATTATTATGTATGTGTGTATATGTATATTTGTATTTATATGTTATGTTATGTAAATTTACGATGTCAATACCGCACTTGCACTGGTAAAGCCATACGATAAATAAATAATAAATACTGGGTGATCATAAGAAAGGTCAGGTTGTACAGCTTTCTTGGCGGAGGAGAAGAGCAGTTTCGAACGGCAGGAGCGCCCACTTGGCTACTTGATCTGGAAGAAGAAGAAGAGAATGCTTTTCATAATGACGGTAAAAGTGTCGTTATAGGCTCTGAATTTTGGCAATCAAAGCTGAAGAATTTGAAAATTTGATCTGCGGTTCCAATGATATTCTTACCACATTAATACTGGTAACAGTTAGCTAAATCGATTAACATTAATTCACTTGGAGGGCTTTTCTGCACCATGCTTTACTATTAATTTCATTGTGGCTCACTGTATCCAACAATTACTTCATAAGCATCGATAGCATAAATGTAACTTTCTTTATCAAGTGATGATCTTATTCTAGGACGTATGACGTGTATGACCTTTCAAAGAACCTAAAATGAATGGTTGAATTATGACTGCAGCAGTTTCTACCATCGCACCTCATGCTCGATTACTTTCTAACAGCCGACTTTGAGGCCATTGGAGAGCTCGAACAGGATCTACTGCGTGGCTAACGATTCTGCTTCATTTAATGCCTCCTGATCTTTTTTTTTTTTTTTTGACATATCAACAGTGTCGTATTCCACTCTTCATTATGTAATAAAATTGAGCTTAATCCAATTGCGCTTAAGAAATTTGTACAGTCATTGCTGCGTCACTATTAGGCGTATAATCAACACCAAACCATACTACTGGTACAACTATTGTAAATTTATTCAAACATGCACTTAATGATATCTAATTTGTGCAGAAATCCTCCTATTCATTCTCAGGGACGTATGATATCTCAAGCAAATAACTCAAAAATTTCGTTTTAGACTGAGTATTGGACTACTAGAGCGCATCGTTTCGAAATCTACAAGAGTGACTGGCGATCAGCACTCTATCGTGGGTTGTTTCTCTATCCGTCGTGTCACAATTACCAAGTCTGTAGATTTGGTGGTTGTTGTGGAAGAAAAATTGAGAGGGACTCTGCCTGTCATCGTTTTCTCTACCATCAGGATAAAATGATCTCACCTGACATTCTTCAGCTGCCTGGACAATTCAGGCACTGGACAACTTCTCGTACAGAAGGAATTCGACTGCCACATCCAATACTTGATTAATGTAGGAAACACAGGGAGACTACAGCCCAGTAGCAGAGAGCTACAATTAGATCTTTATAACACATAGAAATGAGAGGCAGGCTCGTCACAAAAAAAAGGAACTTACCAATCGATAAATTTTGACTACACGGTGATCTGAAGTCTTGCTACAGGCTAAGCAAAAGTACACGAAAATACATAGAAACACATGAGAAGTAATGATAACTAGTGCAATGCTTGCAGACAGTACTGATCGGAATATCAGAGATGACTGTAGGAATTTGGAATCACGGACAAAACTAATGAGCCATAAATAGATACGAGATGCGAGAATGCAAACAGAGGCAGCACGACAAAGTTTACCACTCTAACATTGATGGAGCCTTAATGCTGATTTCTCATGGTGCAAATCGAGTATTTGCATCTGAATCACAGTCGGAGTTGCTAAAAGCATTCTACCGCCAATGTTTGATAAAAGTTGAACATAACAATGCATGTTTTCTTCCAGGGTGATGGAACCAACAAATGTGACACAAAATTGATGGCAACTACCGCACTAATATTAGTGACGAAGTGATACCTACCAAGAATGGCAACAAACAGAATGAGAGGGCGTCTCTTAGTAGTTTTGTCACATCGGACACTGCACAACTGTGGGCTTCCTCCGATAGACAAGAGGTCCGTGTAGTCAACTAGACTGGGGGCGGAAATGCACTGAGTCTTACTGCCCAGCAGCATTTTGGCCTCCCCAGCATGCAGGTTGATGGTCCTCGGATGGCGCCAGTTATCTGACTGCAGAATGGGTCAGTCTGCCTCCACCAACGACCACTGGAAAATGTGCAGATTTACGGCATCTTGAGTATTTTATGAATTAAATGACTGGTGATCATGTAAATCACTCTGTCCCCACTGTGTTGGCTTGGAAAATTTACTTTTAATATATAAATAAGCAGATTAAGATGAATCATCGTTTTAATTAATTGGTGTACAGCCTTGTGCCCCATACCATTGAACTCTTAACTGCATAAGAAATCTGCATCTGTGTAACGAGCTCATAACTGTTGTTTCTCTCTCTCTCTCTCTCTCTCTCTCTCTCTCTCTCTCTCTTTGTAACGGATGTTGGCTGGACAGTTGCTGAGACTTCGCCAAGTGCTCTAAATGTCTTCAAAAAGTCGATGTGTTACAACCTGCTCCATCCAAGGATTCCAAATGAAAAGTTAGCTGCCCTTGCAGCAAACAAAACTCCCTCCTGTCTGTCAGACACAAACTGAAACCAAGTAACTAAAAATGTACACTGAACTTATGTAAGCAAGAAACAAGTACTCAAAAATATTTTACAGAGATCAAATCGAAATTTCCCTACAAGACTGGCAAAGTACAAAAGGCAGAAGAAAAAAAGAGCTAGCCTAAATATTTCTTCTGTTCATTTTAAGCATATATATAAAAGAAATCACAACATCAAAAAATAATTAACTACCAGAATGTTGAATGCAAACATGCAAACGTACATATATTGTGTTGTACACATGCCGGATATCAGTTTGTGGGATGGTGATTCATGACTGTTGCACTTGATTGATCAGTACAGGGACGGCTAACGTCGGTTGTGGATGATTCTGAAGTTGTTGTCCGATGATGTCTCTTATATGTTCGATTGGACACAGATCTGCTGATCGAGCAGGCCAAGACAGCATATCGTCACTCTGTAAAGCACGTTAGGTTACGTCAGCGGCATGTGGGCGAGCGTTATCCGGTTGGAAAACGTCACCGGGAATGCTGTTATGAATGGCATCACAACAGGTAGAATCACCAGACTGACGTACAAATTTTTAGTTAGGGTGCTTCGGATAACCACCAGAGTGCTGCTGCTATCATACGAAATCGCACCCCACGCGATAACTCCTGGCGTATGTGCAGTGTATCTAGCACGCATACAGGTTGGTTGCAGGCCCTCAACTAGCCTCCTCCTAAATAACAGACGACTATCGCTGGCACAGAGATAGAACCAGCTTTTTTCAGAAAACATTAAATATCTCCAACCTGCCCTCCAATGAGCTCTCGCTTGACAGCAATGAAGTCGCAAATGGCGGCGGTTTGGGGTCAGCGGAATGTACGCTACAGGGCGTCTGGTCAGGAGCTGTCCTTGACGTAACTGTTGTGCCACTGCGGTGCCAACTGTTGCTCAAATAGCTGCTGCAGATGCCGTACGATGCGTCAGAGCCATGCACCGAACACAATGGTCTTGCTTCTCAGTCGTGCAGACGTGGTCGTCCGGAGGCCGCTCTTCTTGCGACCGTACATTCTCGGGACCACCACTGACAGCAGTCACGTACAATGGCTATATTCCTACCAAGTCTTCCTACAATATCGCAGAAGGAGCAAACAGTTTCTCGTAGCTCTATTACACGACCTCGTTCAAACTCAGTAAGGTTAAAGGCATTCTTTACTAACATCAAGTAAAGCAAACCAGATTTGCATCCTCAAAGTGGCGCTACTAGCGCAACTCTTATGCGATGGCGCGAAATTTGAAGAGACATCTTTCTGATGCAGAAACACGCCTACCAAACTTCGTCTATGTCGCACGCCTCCTACTTGGTGTTGCGACGTTTTTCCGTCAGTGTATGCACAAGATGATCCGTTTGAGATGTCAGGAAAGTGTAACGTGTTATGTATATATCTTTGAGCAATTTTTCTCTAATTTACGTGAAGACGATGGAAGTTAATAATGACGGACCGTGCTATGGGAAGCGAGCCAACAGCGAGTAATTCACAGCACAGACACAAAATGTCGGAAAAAAATTGTACAGAGGTGGCACAAACTGTCGTGCTCAGTGTTTCTCTATCGTTAAGGGAAAATAGTTGTTACCCGACGACAACTCGCTCAGTGTGTCGTATGATATGCGAAATTTTCAATTGTGATAGAAACCCAGCGAGCTTTCAAACGTTGGTACTGTGTTAAGTATGTTCGATCACATCGAGACGTTGTTAAACGGATAAACATGTTCTTGGAAAATAGATTGCAGATTCCTCACACAGACAGAAGGGAGGGTGGTAGAAACAAGGAGGAAGATTATCGAGAAGCCATGACTCAGAGTCCACGGAAGTCACTCTGCCGTTTATCAGCAGAGCTGAATACATCATACAGAACATGTCAGAGGATTGTTAGACGGCACTTTAACATGTATCGATACCGTATTCAGCACACGCAAGCAGTGACACAGCTGAATTTCGGAACCTACTGCAATTTGTTACGATGATATGTGAGCGGCAGCAAGCGGACGATAAATGATTAATGTGGTGGATGTTCACGGACGATGGCATATTCATATGAGTGGCCGTGTCAACATGCATTACTTCATCATCTGGGACACCGGAAATTCATATGTCTCATAAGAATTCGAAAGAACCAGCCCGAAAGTGAATGTGTGGTGCGGACTGAGCAATGAAAAAGTCTTCAGCCCACTCTTTTTGTGGAGGAGACTGTTCGTTCCATCGGTTACCTTGAAATGATGTAGCAGAATTGTGTCATCAATTATAGCAATACGAGACAATGGACCTGATTCTCTATCAACAGCACGGTATTCTACCGCACTGGGCTCTCATAGTGCGGGAGCAATTGAACCAGATATTCAACTATGGACCTATCCCATGGCCTCCTAATAGCCCAGAACTAATGCCTATAGGTTATTTTGTACGGGGCTACGTCAAGTCAACAGCGTATGCACAAAGACTATGGAGACAGATTATAGAGACCTTTCAGCAAATCACTGTAGAAATACCGCGCACCACGTGGCGCAACATGGGCGCGAGGTGTAACATAAACTTCAGACACAAACTCCAGACTCTCCTGCACATGTATGGACCTTTAAAAAGCAATAAATTAGCATAGTTTCTTGTAATAGATAGCGTTTAACTCTTCTGACATCTCAGATGGACCACCCTGCATATATATATTCCTTTTTGTACCCTTCCTTTTGATCTTAGCTGCCACTACTTATTTATGAAGTCACACCGACTGCCAGTACCTTTTTTTCATGCATACTGCTGCTATCATGCAGAGGACAAACTCTTTCTAAGTGTTCCTCTTAGTCTGTGTCGGAAACGTGCGTGTGTGTGCGTTTGCAGTCCACAGGTTAACTAAATCAATTAGAATAAGCCTGCTAATTGGAGGGCTTCAGAATCACAGATCATTCCCTTGATCAGGTGTACCTTCGGCAAGTATTTGTGTTTGGGGATAGGGGGTGTTCGGTAGTGTGCCGGCTACACCCAGTCATGCACGGCAGTCGCCTGAAGGATGTATTCACCGGCAGAGGAGCAGCCCTCTTACTGTTTCCACTTCCACTAGCTACCCAGGCAATGCGGGGACACGTGCTCGTACTTTAGTACTCTCTGTCTAATTCACATCCTTCTCAGACATTTCAGCAGCTTGACATTGACAGAGGTTTCTCTCGCTCTTCACATTTTGTTCACCTAGTGGCCCTGTCAGTGTCTGAACAACATTTTACAAACTTAGATATTAAACAAACACAACCCCAATACTACCTCCAGACCGTAAGGAAATTAGGCCTACAGCGAACAGGTAAGAAACACATTACGGTGCAGAGACAGCTGATCTTGCAACAACTTGTAATTTTACACAAATATCAATACAAATACTAAGGAGAGGACTTAACTAACAATGGCTTAACGTTTCCAATGTTTTGTATCCTTTTCTAGATTCTAGTATCATGATCTACAAATACATATGAGTGGTCGCTTAGGAACTTCTCCACTTGGTGCGGACGTATAAAGGGTAGAACCTGGATATTTTCTTCTCGATCAGGTCTGAACGAAGGTGATTTCTGACCAGTACCATGTCTCCTTACTTGATCGTAGGTTTCTTCGAGGTGTGCTCATGCCTTATCTTTCCTCAAAAATCCTACCTCCTGATTTTCAACATACTTGTTTGTTTTCCAAGTCAATAGTAGGGGAAGGAGGTACTCTCGACACTTCTCTTGTTGGTTTGATTACAGGCCTGTTTAAGATCTTCTTGGCTGTCGGCTGTAGAATAATCTTTAATGTAGTGGACCAGATAATTAATATTTTTTTCGAACTGTGGAATATAATGTATCTACTTAAAGTGTTACGTATGGCAGTGAATTCTAACCGCTTCCGTACTCCTCTGAGTAGCCTTTTCGATAAGCTCTGTTTAGTTTTCCGAAGTATCTTCGGTGAAAGAGGTTACTGCCACTGTAAACTCAATCTCTGCTTGTTCATATGGCAGTGTGCGTGGCCGACATTGGTTTACTTTCGCTTTCTTCATCGTGTATTTACACTTTGTACTGACATGATGTTCGTAAAGTTTGGGCTACTCGGCTGACGATTACTATTCTGCTTGTGTCCCGACTGATTATTCGCCTCCAGGCCTTTAACTCTGACTCTTTGAGGATTGTGACTGGTTAGGAGAACGACCTTGACCTTCGTTATAGCAGTTTTGGCGATTTCGCTCCTCTTGGAAGTCGACCAAGGTGGCGCGGATGTCTAAAGTCTGTTGCATGCAGTTAGTGGGGACGGTTGACAGCTGCACCCGTGCCTATTCGGGCATCCTCTAATATATATCATAGCAATCATTTCTTCTGGGTCTACTGGTGGGTTCAGATGGCGAACAGCCGATACCTCACACAGTAAAATCTCTCAGAGAGTTCTGCCACTCGCACTGTATGCCAGTCTTGACGTTAAGGAGCGTATGACTCTTTGTTGATGAAGCGGGCCCCACTACTGAACGAGAAACTAATTGAATAAAGTCAGAACAGTGTCATCCTGTAATCTACCACCAGCGACGTGCTTGGAAGTTAGGTGCTGACAAAAGGCACTCAGCAGCTGCCGGGGACTAATGTGGACTATGTCGAAACAGTCACTGAAATTCTGCACAAAATATCGGAACTACTTCACTTTGTAATCTACCACCAGAGACGAGCTACGCAAGTCAGGTGCTGACCAAAGGCCAGTAGCAGCTGCCGGGGACTAAAGTGGACTATGTCGAAACAGTCACTGAAATTCGGCACAAAATCAAGTTTGTGTATCTTTGTTGACATACCACTAACCTGTTTCCATTTAGGAGGGATCAACAATGTAGTTGGGTGATAGAAAGGTAGCCAGGAATAAGGTGGAAGCAAGACGTGTTCTTGCGCACCGAATGCTGGGTACATGTGCCTGCTGGCACCAACATAGCCTGCTCTGTCGAAGTGAAAGATTCTATTTCATTCACTCTCCTTGCTTCAGGGATCGCAAGTTCGAAATTGCCGCTGTCAGCACAGCAGCCTCCATAAGAGCTGAGTGTGGAGCTGCTACTACAGACGAGCAGCCGTGGCCAAGAGAGAGACCACAAGAAGCGCCTTCCTGGGCAAAGAAGTCTGCCTGCGGTTCTAGCGACAATGGTATACTGCCCAGTTTTATTCAATCGGCAGCCGGCATCGACATTTGAAACCTTACAAATTATCTAGTTGGTTAGTTTTTTTTTCACTAAGTACTGCACAAAAATCTTACCATCTACATCTGCTTTGAACTCTTAATCGTCCTTCAGTCGAGTAAAATTTGGCTTTAATGGTGCACAGCAACACATTGTGGCCAGAAATTACCATGTTCACTTCTCCCACTCTAGGATGGTCATCGACCTGTCTAGCATGAGTTACTATTTACTCATCTACTGTATCCAATTTAGAGCTAATTTTAATGAAGACGTTGGCATTCTCTGAAAGAACCCTTTCAGAAATCTCAACTTCCATTTTAAAAGCTAGAGTCTGAACTCAAACAAGCAGGAGACTCCACTGTGGTTTATGACATCCAACTCTGCCGACAGGTCCCTTTTCAGAGCTGCAATAGAATTCGCAATCTGAGTTGGTTGTGCTTCAAATTTCTAGCTCTGTGCCTCTAAATTTTTTGATAAACTGATATTTTGTTCTTCGAAAGTTTTTGATACGTTAGTCCACTGTGCTTGTAATAGTGCCATCAACTGCCCAAACATAGCTTTCATTCGCTAGCAGAAACTGCTAAATGTCTCCTAAGAATCTCTGCCACAATATGTTCTTCAAGAGAACAATGATTGTGTGTGACTTATCCATTCTTCAGAGCTTGTCGATAAGTGCGTGAAACAATTCATGTCGCTCTTTACCGACAGGTTATGGGCGTAAAACATGTGTCATACAAGAAGAAGAGAAACAAGGCACGCGTCTCATCCGCAGAAGTACACACACACACACACAGACAGAGAGAGAGAGAGAGAGAGAGAGAGAGAGAGAGATAAAGAGAGATGGACAAAACTACACTGAAAGAAAAAAAAATTGCAACATCAAGAAGAAGTTGTGCGACATAAATGAAAGTTAGTAGGCGCGTTTCTACAAAAAAATGTTGAAATGTGTGTGAAATCTTATGGGACTTAACTGCTAAGCTCATCAGTCCCTAAGCTTACACACTACTTAACCTAAGCTATCCTAAGGACAAACACACACACCCATGCCCGAGGGAGGACTCGAACCTCCGCCGGGACCATCCGCACAGTCCATGACTGCAGCGCCTTAGAGCGCTCGGGCGTTTCTACACCTGAAGGTTTGTGTGTGTATTGTGTATTAAACCGGGGACCTAGTAACGACGAAGAGGCTCCGTCCCGCCGTATCACTCAGTGGTTCACAACCCCACAACGGACAGCACTATCAGCTCCTGAGAGAGTTTCTAAGTGGCCTCATTGTGGATCTCCATTTGGCCAGCTGATCGAGTCGTGCAGTGTACAAATTTGTGGAGCCTTCAGATGTGACATCGGCCCGATGTTGGGCACCATGACAGCGAGAGGGCAAGCATGTCAGTCGTGAAGGTTGCTGTCGATTACGTCGGCGCACCAAAAGACCAGATCGTCACACTGAGGACCAGGCACATCGTAACCCTTCACATCTGAAACTGCCATCCGCGACAAGTAATGGTCTTCCTACAACATTCTACGTCATTCTATACCACTGGTCAGAGTTTAACAACAGCCGAACTATGGAATTACTATTCCATGAGTAGGATGCCGTTGATATGGCAGCGCAAACGTCTGCGTTTGGATTGGTACCGTGACTGGGAAGCATGGAGTGTTGATGAATAGCGTTGCACGGTGTTCACCGACGAATCACGATTTTGCACAGCCCTGGATGACCATCGTCGGGAAATATGGTGGGATCTGGGGAGAGATTCGATTCTTTCAATGCTTTGGGGAGGCACAGTGGTGGTGCTCCTGGCGTCATGGTGTCGGATACGTCGAGTATGGCCTGATGTCACTGCTGGTAGGGATTGATGGAACTCTGAAGGCTCATCGGTACATTACGGACCTTCTGGATCCTTGTCTTTTATCTCTCATACGACAGCCTCGTGTGCCATTTTTCATCAGCACAATGCTGGTCCACACATGGCACATATCTCCATGAACCGTCTGCATGATGTTGAGGCACTCCAGTGGAGAGCAAGATTTTCAGATCTGTCCCAGATAAATCACGTGTAGGACCAGCTCAGACGTCAAATCCGATACATTCACAGCGTAACACCAAGGACCATTTACAACATTTCTTGACCAGGTGAGGACACAACGGCTTAACGACACCCTTCCAAACGGAATCAGTATGCGTATCTGGGGAAGAAGGGGAGGAACTTCATAATGATAGGTGGGCTCATACTATCAAGTTCTTTGTAAATTTGACTCGATTTTGTAATCACTGCAGTAACATCACATACCCTCCCAACCCGTCACGTTTCATTTCGTTTCCGCCTCCCCTTCCGGATGCTTCACTTATTTTGTTAAACATTGTATATTTACTACAAGAGGGACTTAAAGTTATGTTGGGAAAAAACTAAGAATATGCGCTAGAGTTGATGAAGATGTTGGTGATTTTTTATTTTTTTCACAGCACTATCAAGCTATTTCTTGGGATCATGGTTTTTGGGTTGGGAGAATCTGGAGCATGGTCAGCTCGTCTGGTGAGGTTATATGAGAGGCTCCTTGGATAACATGTAATGAAATTCACACGTCCACTGCCGAAGTGGCTTCTAGGATAAATGGTCATATCAGGCAGGGAGCGTCACGAATTTCATCCAGCTGTGGAGGTTGGGAGGACAGTTTTGGATTAGTTAATATGTATCCAGCATGCATACTGAATGGTCACTGAGGTCAACATATTTCCAAAGCAATGAGTAGTTAATTCTTGCAATTATTATGTTTTATGTCATGCTCTTTTAATTACTTGTAGCTTCATGATGAGAATTGTAATAACTACAAGATACAAGCTGAGCAGTGTATTTAGGGATCAAGGAGCATTCTTGTGACAATTAGGAAACTGTTGAATTAAGTTTAATGCCGTTTGTAAGCAACATTAACAAAATTTGTGCCTTTCACTTTCGAATAAATTGCGACAAGTTGCATAAAAAACGATACTTTTCGAAACAGCACTGTACTGGCCATTCAGCTGAGCACATGTGAAATGTTGTCAGTAACATAACGACTGCAAATGATGGTACTCCAAGCGACGTTGCCAGATTGCACTAGTATAATATTACATTCTACACCTTAAGTAAGTACAATTTCTGGTGCTGAGTGATCGTTCTATACCTTCGCAAGTAGAGGATATTATTTGGATGTTATTTTTGTGTTTTGGTCGTGTCGCAACGTCGTAGTGACAGTCTCCAGCATGTAATCCGGTCACTCACAAAGCTACTCTAAATTCATAATGGATGCAGATATCTTTAGATGCAAACTTGGACAACACGCATGGAGAGCGAAAGCGCGATACCAAATCAAGTTTTCGTTTCCAACTATAGATTTATGTAGAAAACTATGAAATCAGCCAGTTTCCAAAGAAGTGTTTGGTATGTTTAATAGTAACATATCGTAACAAGGACATACTGATGAACACGCAGTGCACAGGGAAGAGAAAGGAAGTTACAGCTTGCACTGCAACATAATAACCAAGGACACTCTCATTTCACTAGTCAGGTTTATGAATAAATCAACGAGATTCTGACCGTTCCAGCTAAGTACGCCGTTTGATGAGATGGTTCAGTGTGCGCTTGCCTCTTCAACAAGTGCTCCTATATCTTCACTGAGTTGACTTCACTCCTGTTGGTCGTCTGGTAGATGTTGTTCCTGCAATGGCTACCACCAAATGTTTTTCTTTATAACTATTCACTGCTTTTACCGAATTTACTTTCCTTCTTTTTTATTTCTCCCACAGAATGCCAAATGAACTTCGTTAATAATCAACATCAGCTTCTATATCTATTTTTCAAATTCGCACATTACGTTTCTTCCTATGGCGAACAAAGTACATTATGGAAATTTATTTTTCGCCTACCTTTTGTTCGCAGGCATGTTTAGTTTGTATTATTTACATGAATCATTGAGGAATGTACTGAAATACTGAACGAGGGCATGACCTTTTCAAGTGCACACTGAAATAATGACGAAAGACCACCCTACTCTCCTCAGAGACGTCTGTCTAATATTCTTACATGAAATGTAAACCACTGTAAACAGTGTTTCTCTAACGTAATACCACTAAGAGTTTTCTAATGGAGCATTAACTAAATTAGTCGCAAAGCCATATTTCTGAAGGTCAGAAGGCAGATGGACAATTTTTATTCATCGCTGCTGAGAATTACACTCCTCTCCAGTTTTCTTACGCGATGTTGAGCTTGCTTTGTCTTCACTTCTTCTGTTGTAGGCTTCTAAGCATATCGCACGAAATACGCCACTACGCTGTGCGAATCACTTTTTTACTGGAGTCAGGCCAGATGCACAGGCACTGCTTACTGTTATCTTATTGAGAACAAGTTGAAAAAAGCTATAAATACAAGGTAAAAACGACTTTTCTTGTGTTATTCATTTGCAGTCTTTACACATATGAATACATTCAAAGGTTCTGAATATCTTTTATGTTTAGTATCCTACGTAAAAAACATGCAACTGCCTGTAAATAATCAATTGATTGCTGCTGGAGAGCGAAAAATAAGGAATGAGGTAACAGTGAGTTACTAATTACCTGCAGGCAGGTAAACGCATTATGATACAGTAAGAGAATATTGCATGTCTTCGGTGGCAAAATATAAATTATATGAGAATACAAATTAATAATCTATTAGACTTGATCAACTCTTAAACAGTAAAAAGCCAGAAATCTGACAGATCAGCAATTTTTTTCCAAATAATCATTTCAATATCTTTATTTAATTTTAATTCAGCTATTTCTGTTTCGCAGGCGCCGCACTAGTCTACTGATGATTCTGAAAACGCAAATAAGGGAGAAGATAAAGCATCATGAATGTCCCACGAGCCACTGCACAGTGCATGGCTGATGGTACTTTGTACCAACATTAGGACTTTCTTTGCTGTTCCATTTCACTGTGGAGCGAGGGAAAATGACTTTCTATACGTCTTGGTACAAATCCTAATATCTATCGTTTGATTTTCATCAATCCTACACACAATACACAACGGATGCAACTTAACTGTTGTAAAAACGTTGTCAAACCACCCTCTGAAAGGATGGTCTTAAACTTTGTAACTACTCATATTAAAGGAAATGAAGCACAAGCACTTGAGGCTAAAAATAAATCCAGAATATTCGTTAAATAATAAATTTGCGTGTTTGCAAATCAGTTTTATGTATGAGGCGACGACGGACGAGTAGTTTATGTTGATATAGAGAAGCTTTTCCCCTGATTTTGAGAGACGATACCTAGTTGCATTTAATTGTGACTAATCATCGGCGAATTCCGTTAACACACTGGGTTTGTATGACCTTGAATGCCGTCACCTGCAAGACGAAGTTGGCTGTTACAAGATACCAATGTCTGGCACCTTAACATCCCGGAGTGGCCTGTCCAGAACTTTTACACAAGACACAATTAGGTTGGTCATAAAACGGAGAGGCACTTTAGTCTGTCGACTGTTTTCTTTTGGAGCAGAGTTTTTAAACAACACCCAGGACATTTAGTGACCGCTCGCTTTTATACAACAGTGGGAAAGTCATCACTTGCTTTCGCGATAGGCAGTGGCGGCTCGTGGGTGTTCATTCAGGGCGTTCACAAATTTTTAGATTCAGATAAATTTGAGTAATGTGAAATTAATAGCATCTGCTGTATATCAGTTACGCTTACCAAGAAATTTATACAACTGCAGCCACTGCCAATAATAATAACAACATTAATAATAATAATAATAATAAAACCCCGTGGAGGCCCGGGAAAAGAATAGGCCTCCGGTACGTTCTGCCAGTCGTAAAAGGCGACGAAAAGAACAAACCACTAATAGGGCTAACCCCCCTTTTTAGTGTGATTAGTTGGTTCAGGACAGAACTAAAGAAGCCTCGGACAAGCGCCGTCATGGTCGGGGACAACGTTTGAACCCTATGCCCGCCCACAATGGTAACGACACTGCTAGCCAACTGGAAAATAATTTAAATCAAAATAGAGGTGTTTTGCAGGATATGCTTCCTGCAACCACCCTAGAAGGAAAACAAAGACAGAGGATGAGATGGTCAGATGAAGTTAATCGACACCTCATGTTCTGTTATTACCAAGCAACAAACCTAGGAACCAACACAACTGGATACAGATCACAAGTATACACAACATTTATTATCAGATACCCAGAATTAAAATTTTTAACAGAACAACGATTAGCTGATCAGATCCGTGTAATAATCAAAAATAACAGGATACTCCAGTCAGAATTAGAAAACATCAAACAACAAGTACAACAAATACTGGAACAAAATAATGTGCAATCAGACGAAGAAGAAAATACAGTAATGGACTCAAACATCCCAGAGCAAACAAACAAAGAACAACACGCATCAATTAAACAACCAGAGGAAAACGAAATCTTAAGACAGCCACCAGAACAAGCACAAATAGAACTCTAAGTAACACACATGTTAGATATAGAAGAAAAATTTCAGCTGACATATGTAGAATACAAAGACACAAATACAGACATTAGGCCATTCTTGCATAGACCGCCAAATAACCCACAAGTCGAAACAACAATAAAAACTATCAACACAATCATACACAACAAAATAAATGAAAACACAACTATGGAAGAGTAACAACTACTGGTTTATATAGGAGCACTCACTACACTTAATATACACACTAGGAAGAGATCAGAACCAACCAACACACAGAAGAAACAGCTAACACAATTTATAAGAAATGAAATGTCAGAAAAAAACGAAAAAGGTTAGGTAAAATCTCACAACAAGAAGCGATAGAGTAATTAGATGAAAAGAAGCAGAAATTACAAGCATTGGCCAAACGACTTAGAAGATACAAAAAAAGTGAAAATAGAAGGAAACAAAACCAAACATTCAACACAAACCAAAAGAAATTTTACCAGACAATAGACAACACACACATTAAAATAGACAATCCACCAAACATAACAGACAGGAACACTTCTGGAGCAACATATGGTCAAACCCGGTACAACATAACAGGCATGCACGGTGGATACAAGCAGAAACAGATACATACAAGATGATACCACAAATGCCTGAAGTGACAATTTTGCAACATGAAGTCACCCAAGCAATTAATTCTACCCACAATTGGAAAGCCCCTGGAAAAGATAAAGTAGCTAATTTCTGGCTAAAGAAGTTCACCTCAACACATTCACATCTAACTAAATTATTTAACAGGGACATTGCAGACACATACACATTCCCTGATACACTTACACATGGAATAACTTAGCTGAAACCTAAAGATCAAGCAGACACAGCAAACCCAGCAAAATATCTCCCCATAACATGCCTACCAACAATATACAAAATATTAACTTCAGTCATTACACAGAAATTAATGACACATACAACACAGAACAAAATTATAAATGAAGAACAAAAAGGCTGTTGCAAAGGAGCACGAGGATGTAAAGAGCAACTGATAATAGATGCAGAGGTGACATATCAAGCGAAAACTAAACAAAGGTCGCTACACTACGCATACATTGATTACCAAAAAGTTTTTGATAGTGTACCCCACTCATGGTTACTACAAATATTGGAAATATACAAAGTAGATCCTAAATTGATACAGTTCCTAAACATAGTAATGAGAAATTGGAAAACCACACTTAATATCCAAACAAATTCAAACAATATCACATCACAGCCAATACAGATTAAGCGTGGAATATACCAAGGAGACTCATTAAGTCCTTTCTGGTTCTGCCTTGCTCTGATCCCACTATCCAACATGCTAAATAATACAAATTATGGATACAATATTACTGGAACATACCCACACAAAATCACACATTTGCTATACATGGATGATCTAAAACTACTGGCAGCAACAAATCAACAACTGAACCAATTACTAAAGATAACAGAAGTATTCAGCAATGATATAAATATGGCTTTTGGAACAGACAAATGTAAGAAAAATAGCATAGTCAAGGGAAAACACACTAAACAGGAAGATTACATTTTGGATAACCACAGCGACTGCATAGAAGCGATGGAAAAAACAGATCCCTATAAATATCTAGGATACAGACAAAAAATAGGAATAGATAATACAAATATTAAAGAAGAACTAAAAGAAAAATATAGACAAAGACTAACAAAAATACTGAAAACAGAATTGACAGCAAGAAACAAGACAATAGCTATAAATACTTATGCTATACCAATATTGACCTACTCATTTGGAGTAGTGAAATGGAGTAACACAGACCTAGAAGCACTCAATACACTTACGCGATCACAATGCCACAAATATAGAATACATCACATACATTCAGCAACTGAAAGATTCACATTAAGCAGAAAGGAAGGAAGAAGGGGATTTATCGACATAAAAAACCTACATTATGGACAGGTAGACAATTCTTTCTAGAACGAGCAGAAACTAGCAAAATACACAAAGCAATCACTCATAAATACATCGGCTACACCACTGCAATTTCATAACTACTTCTACAACCCTTTAGATCACATAACATCAACAGATACGAAGAAAGTAAATTGGAAAAAGAAAACACTACATGGCAAGCACCCGTATCATCTAACACAGCCACACATCGATCAAGACGCATCCAACACATGGCTAAGAAAAGGCAATATATACAGTGAGACGGAAGGATTCATGGCTGCAATACAGGATCAAACAATAAACACCAGATATTACAGCAAGCATATTATTAAAGATCCCAATACCACAAAAGATAAATGCAGACTTTGCAAACAACAAATAGAAACAGTATATCACATCACAAGCGGGTGTACAATACTAGCAAATACAGAATACCCCAGAAGACATGACAATGTAGCAAAAATAATACATCAACAACTTGCCTTACAACATAAACTTATAAAACAACACGTTCCCACATACAAGTATGCACCACAAAATGTACTGGAGAATGATGAATACAAATTGTACTGGAACAGAACCATTATAAGAGATAAAACAACACCACATAACAAACCTGACATACTCACGAATAAAAAGAAGAAATTAACACAACTAATCGAAATATCCATACCCAATACAACAAACATACAGAAGAAAACAGGAGAAAAAATTGAAAAATACATCCAACTGGCTGAGGAAGTCAAGGACTTGTGGCATCAGGATAAAGTTGACATTATACCAATTATACTATCAACTACAGGAGTCATACCACACAATATCCACCAGTACATCAATGCAATACAGCTCCATCCAAACTTATATATACAACTACAGAAATCCGTAATTATTGATACATGTTCAATTACCCGGAAGTTCCTAAATGCAATATAGCATATACCGTACAGTTAAGAGGAAGTCACGCTTGATCAAGGTCCGCGTCACTTTCCATTTTTGACCAAACATAACGTCTGATAAAAAAAAGAAATAATAATAATAATTATTATTATTATAATAAGCCGGCCGGAGTGGCCGAGCGGTTCTAGGCACTTCAGTCTGGAACCGAGGGACCGCTACGGTCCCAGGTTCGAATCCTGTCTCGGGCATGAATGTGTGTGATGTCCTTAGGTTAGTTAGGTTTAAGTAGTTCTAAGTTCTAGGGGACTGATGACCTCAGAAGTTAAGTCCCATAGTGCTCAGAGCCATTTTGAACCATTTGAATTTGAATAATAATAATATGATGCACAACGTATCTGACAAAACAAAGAATTGTTTTTATGGAATTTGGTTGCTTTGTACATAATTAAGTACAGTTTAGGGCAATAACGAATTAATGTGTAAGCTTTCGCAAGTCTCGATTTCGCATTTTTGCGTAAGTGGGAGTTTTCGTGCTTTTCCATTTTTTGGGACAAATGTACAACATCTCTAAGAGATGTATTAGTTCACGAATTTACTTCCTCGCTGAAAATCAGGTATTCTTACGCTGAACCCAACAACTACTTGTGCTAAATGTACACTTCTTTGTTAAATGTTCGCCTGTAGTCACGCTTGTTTAATTTCGTCACTCTCTCAATCAAAGGATCTGTTCCTGGAGGCCCTAGTTCCTTTGCTGCTATCTTTTCCTGGTAATTTAGTTTTCTGTTGCCAGAATGAGATTTTCACTCTGCAGCGGAGTGTGCGCTGATATGAAACTATCTGGCAGATTAAAGCAGTGTGGTCCGCAGCTCGTGGTCGTGCGGTAGCGTTCTCGCTTCCCGCGCTAGGGTTCCCGGATTCGATTCCCGGCGGGGTCAGGGATTTTCTCTGCCTCGTGATGACTGGGTGTTGTGTGATGTCCTTAAGATAGTTAGGTTTACGTAGTTATAAGTTCTAGGGGACTGATGACCATGGATGTCAAGTCCCATAGTTCTCAGAGCCATTTGAACCATTTGAACCAAAGCAGTGTGGCAGACCGAGACTCTAGACCTTTGCCTTCCGTAGACAAGTGCTCTACCGAATGAGCTTTTCTGTCAGCATTTAAAATAAATCCAACATAGTTAGTGTTAACACTGCACACGAAAGCGGACTCCCGCACAGTAAACAACCAGCTGCAAACACAAAATGCCGTTGGTGGAAATGTCTCCTAACATGCTCACTTGACTAGAATGCAGATGAGGTGCCGAAAACCATAAGGGCCTAAAGCACACTGCCGTCGATCCAACATTTAAGTGAACATCAGAAAAACCAGTGATACTGCTTTTCATGAATTATCATATATGCAGTGTGGGCCTACAGCACACATAAACCTGACTAACCATAAGATCAACAGATTTCAGAAGCAATTGACGGTGATTTTATTTAGGCCCTTATGATTCTCAGCGCCTCAAATGGATTACTGTACAATAAAATTCATAACTTAATATACTATAACTCATTGAAAAACCCACAAAATAGGTTTACGGTCAGTACAACTTTAACATATACTGACTTCCGATCTAATTTTACTACAGTATGTAGTGAGTGAATTAGCATATCTGAGAAGTGTGCTATCATCTAGCAGAGTATTAGCGGTGATGTTAGGCTACGTTTGGGCACTCTCGATGTTACTTTCTTTTCTGCTACACATTTTCCGCTTGTATACCGTACTAGGCTCTATTATTCAAAAATTTTGCAATCAAATCATATACTTAAGAAGATACTTCGTACGATCATATCTTGATTATCAATTGGCGATTTGGTACAAAACTAACACCTTAAGGAATTCTGGGAGTGTGGAATACACTTGTTCACCTATATCGACTCTTTTCAAGCTATTACCGCGACTAGAGCGAGTTGTGTTTCATACGAATGCTCAAAATATTCAAATGTGTGTGAAATATTATGGGACTTAACTGATAAGGTCATCAGTCCCCAAGCTTACACACTACTTAATGTAAATTATCCCCAGGACAATCACACACAAACACACCCAAACACACCCACGCCCGAGGGAGGACTCGAACCTCCGCCGGGACCAGCCGCACAGTCCATGACTCCAGCGCCATAGACCGCTCGGCTAATCCCGCGCGGCATACGAGTGCCGTTTCCTTGAAATGTGCATCTATTTCTCCAAAAAGCCATATTTTTCGAGCTTAGCATATGCCATACAATACTGCAACACATGGACATTAGCAATGTTGGTTTGTAATTCTGGATATCCGTTCTTTTATTTTCTGTATAAAGAGTGACTTGAACTCTTTTCCACTAACAAGAAACTGCACGAGAAATAACACGTTTCTACAAATTTTGAAAATCTTAGTGGTATAGTGAATAGAATATTATTTTCTTTATATTTTTGGACTGCAGGACACTAAATGAAAATTAAATTGATTGATCGGCTCTCATTTTTGAAGTAATGATATATATGTTGCAAGAAAAGCCGAAAAAGATGGAAAAATATTCTATACGTCAAGAGCGTCTCTTGTTGCCCACCTCTGTTACTACGATACAGGAGAGTCCCGTTTCACCATCCACAAACAAACACTAAAGGTGACAGCATTCTATATCCCATATCTGCTTTGCATGGGGAATTTTTGAAGTAAGTTATTGGATGCCGAACAACTTACGTTTAAAACACTTACAAAATTTTTCATCAGATTCAGTTTCATATGTAGGGCTGGAATCAAATGTTTGTGGTGCTCTACCAATGATCCATGCACAACGTTTTTCGTTTCAGAAGTTAATTACTGTCTTTTCAACTATTACTTGTCACTATCACATCTAGCCCACGAACTACCCACCTGTATCTTGCATAGCGTACTACTGCACGGATTTTACTAATGTCGTGACATGTTTCTCTTGTATTTGTGTCATTTCCCACAGAAATAGCAGGAAATTTGTTACCACAGTATAAAAGTACTGCTTTAATGCTTACTTTCGAAGCATCAAGGAACAGTCGCCACTGATCAAAACCGTGCATCACATGAGTGCACCCTTCAGATCATCCCTATATCGTAGTACGTGAAGCCACCTTCCGTTTTAAAGTACTGTTCCGATCCTTCACTAGTACTGCGAAATGTTGACGCTTTGATGAGGTCATGCAGATGCTGCCATTACATGCTCACTGAACAAAATGCACCGTCTGATCAAAAGCATCTGTACATCCTTGTCTAATGCTGAACTGACCACCAGATGCCACGAGAGGCGGGCGCGCCAGTATAATAGGAGGCAGGCAGTAGTGTATTGTCAGCAGAGAAAAATGGTTCAAATGGCTCTGAGCACTATCGGACTCAACATCTGAGATCATCAGTCCCCTAGAACTTAGAACTACTTAAACCTAACTAACCTAAGGACATCACGCACATACATGCCCGAGGTAGGATTCGAACCTGCGACCGTAGCGGTCGCGCGGTTCCAGACTGAAGCGCTTAGAACCGCTCGGCCACATCGGCCGGCTGTCAGCAACAGTAACAGTAAACGGGGCCTGTCAGCAGAGCTCAGTGTTTTTTAGCGTGAGCTGGTTATTGGACGCCACCTAACAAATCTGTCAAGTACATTTTAACCCTTTCAAAACTGCCCAAGTCGATTGTGGTAAGGGAATTCTGAAGTGAAAACGCGGAGGAACTACAGCTAATCCACTATCAGGCAGACCTCACGTACTTACGGACAGTGACTATCGAACATTCCGGCGAGTGGTTGTAAAAAGCCATATAAAGTCGTTGTAAGAAATCACTCTTGAGTTACAAAATGATGCAAGCGCTCCAGCTAGAGCAGTGATTGTGCATAGGGGGTTAAAAATAACGGGATGCAACAGTAAAGCAGATACTCGTAAGTCACATACTTCTGTTGTCAATGCCAAGCGAAACTTGAGATGGTGTAAAGAGCGACGACCTGGACCGTGGATGACTGGAAACGGGTGATCTGGAGTGACGGGACATGCTGTAACCTGTGGCAGTCCGGTGCAAGGGTTTGAGTTTCGAATATGTATGGAGAACTTAAAAGTAGATATCTTCGATGTAGAAAAGCACCTTACATCACTTAATAAACGAGGACTCCGTTGAGATTGTATTCCAGTCAAGTTCCTTTCAGTGTATGCTGATACAGTAGCTCCATACTTAGCAATCAGACAGAACCACTCGCTCGTGGAAAGATCCGTAGCTAAAGACTAGAATGTTGCACAAGTCACCCAACAAAGGAAACGGGTGTATCAGCTGAATTACGGAGACATATCGCTAAAGCCGACTTGCAGTAGGATTTTGGAACTTATTCTGTGCTCGAACACAATGAACTGTCCCGAAGAAAACGATTTAGTGACAAGCAGCCAACATGGATTCAGAAAATGTCGTTCTTGTGAAATTTTCACGAAGTAACGAGTGCTATCGACAGGGGATGTCAAACTGATTCCATATTTTTAGATTCCCCAAAAGACTTTTACACCGTTCCTCACAAGCGACTTCTAACCAAATTGTGAACCTGTGGAGTATCGTTTCAGCTGTGCGACTGGTTTCGTGATTTCCTGTCACAAAGATCACAGATAGTAGTAGCTGACGGAAAGTCATCGAGTAAAACAGAAACGATATCTGACGTCACACAAGGAAATGTTATAGGCTCGCTGCTGTTCCTGATATACATAAACGAAGCAGGAGACTAAGCAGTCGTCTTAGGTTGTTTGCATATGATGCTGTTGTTTTTCGTCTAGTAAAGTCATGAGAAGATCAAAACAATTTAGAAAAGATATCTTTATGGTGCGAAAGTTGGCAATTGACCATAAATAATGAAATGTGTGAGGTCATCCACATGAGTGCTAAAGGTAATCCGCTCAGTTTCGGTTACACGACAAATGGTACAAATCTAAAGGCTGTGAATTCAATTAAATATTTAGGTATTACAATTACGAATAACTGAAACTGGAACCATCACATAGATAATACTGTGTGAAAAGCAAACAAAAGACTGCGAGTTGTTGGCAGGACACTTAGAAAATGCAACAGGGCTACTAAAGAGACTGCTTACACTACGCTTTCCGCCTCCTTCTGGAGTATTAGTGTGCGGTGAGGAATCCGCATCAGTTAGGTTGGACAGAGGACATCGAAAACAGAGAAGGGTAACTCATTTTGTATTGTCGCGAAACAGGCGAGAGAGTGATACGGATATAATACGCGGATTGGGGTGGCAATCATTAAACCAAAGGTGTTTTTCGTCGCGGCAAGGTCTTCTCATGAAATTTAAGTCACCAACGTTCTCCTCAGAGTGCGAAAATGTTTTGTTGGAGCCCACCTACACAGCTATAAATAATCATCGTAACAAAATAAGAAAAATCGAAGCTCAAACGGAAGATTTAAGTGTTCGTTTTGCCCACGCGCTGTTCGAGAGCGAAACGGTAGAAAAATAACTTGAAGGTGGTTCAGCGAATCCTCTGCAAGCCACTTAATTCTGAATTGTTGAGTAATAATGTAAGTACAGCTGTAGACCTGCTACCACGTATAGTGGCGAATCAAATGGCTCTGAGCACTATGGGACTTAACATCTGTGGTCATCAGTCCCCTAGAACTTAGAACTACTTAAACCTAACTAACCTAAGGACATCACACACATCTATACCCGAGGCAGGATTCGAACCTGTGACCGTAGCGGTCGCGCAGTTCCAGACTGTAGCGCCTAGAACCGCTCGGCCACCCTGGGCGGCCAGCAGAGTTCAAGGCGCCATAAATGCGAAAGGTGTACTTATCGCTATCTTAATGCAACTAATAGATGTTCGGATAATTTTGATAAGATGGTGTATTAATCATCCCTTTAAAACAGCACACTTCTCGCTTTGGTGCACTTTAGATGGCATAAGACGGGTACTAGATAATCACATGATCCTCCACCGCAGACTTAAGCCATGCCAATGGAGTGATGTATATGTGCCAGTCGACTCACTGCAGTAAGATGGGTCGATGTAGAGAGGCGACAGAAGGGCAGAAACGACCTGTCGTGTTTGGATTTGCTCTTGACCACACCGCGAACGAAATTGCTCCTTTCGTTGGAGAACAACGCTCACTTACCAACCTGTCTACAAGGAATGCTGCACCTCTCGCAACCACGAGACCGAAGTGGACTAGACATTTGTGGTATTATTTGTCAATGACAGTCGGTTTGAATTTGACACAAATTGCTGCTGTCAATGAATACGGGCCCATTTCAGTCAGTTTTCGAGTGAACACTGGATTCGGAACTGCATGGAATGAACACTTGTAGTCTGGTGACTGGCACCTTACAAAAGGCCATTGTTCTTAATTAAGGAGGTGTTTTGCATAGACCGTGGGCTGTCAGACAACAGCGAGCACATTGCATGTAATAATCAGTCTTTCAGTTAAGCTACACTATCTATTATATATATACTGAACGTACTTACTATCACATTGTTACAATTATTTACAGATCAATTCATTAAATCTTTGGACAGTGTGCAATGACGAGGTGAGGGGAAGGAGATACTTGAGTGATTATAAGTTTTATGAAACTTCCTGGCAGATTAAGACTGTGTGCCCGACCGAGACTCGAACTCGGGACCTTTGCCATTCGCGGGCAAGTGCTCTACCAACTGAGCTACCGAAGCACGACTCACGCCCGGTACTCACAGCTTTACTTCTGCCAGTACCTCGTCTCCTACCTTCCAAACTTTACAGAAGCTCTCCTGCGAACCTTGCAGAACTAGCACTCCTGAAAGAAAGGATATTGCGGAGACATGGCTTAGCCACAGCCTGGGGGATGTTTCCAGAATGAGATTTTCACTCTGCAGCGGAGTGTGCGCTGATATGAAACTTCCTGGCAGATTAAAACTGTGTGCCCGACCGAGACTCGAACTCGGGACCTTTGCCTTTCGCGGGCAAGTGCTCTACCAACTGAGCTACCGAAGCACGACTCACGCCCGGTACTCACAGCTTTACTTCTGCCAGTACCTCGTCTCCTACCTTCCAAACTTTACAGAAGCTCTCCTGCGAACCTTGCAGAACTAGCACTCCTGAAAGAAAGGATATTGCGGAGACATGGCTTAGCCACAGCCTGGGGGATGTTTCCAGAATGAGATTTTCACTCTGCAGCGGAGTGTGCGCTGATATGAAACTTCCTGGCAGATTAAAACTGTGTGCCCGACCGAGACTCGAACTCGGGACCTTTGCCTTTCGCGGGCAAGTGCTCTACCAACTGAGCTACCGAAGCACGACTCACGCCCGGTACTCACAGCTTTACTTCTGCCAGTACCGCGTCTCCTACCTTCCAAACTTTACAGAAGCTCTCCTGCGAACCTTGCAGAACTAGCACTCCTGAAAGAAAGGATATTGCGGAGACATGGCTTAGCCACAGCCTGGGGGATGTTTCCAGAATGAGATTTTCACTCTGCAGCGGAGTGTGCGCTGATATGAAACTTCCTGGCAGATTAAAACTGTGTGCCCGACCGAGACTCGAACTCGGGACCTTTGCCTTTCGCGGGCAAGTGCTCTACCAACTGAGCTACCGAAGCACGACTCACGCCCGGTACTCACAGCTTTACTTCTGCCAGTACCTCGTCTCCTACCTTCCAAACTTTACAGAAGCTCTCCTGCGAACCTTGCAGAACTAGCACTCCTGAAAGAAAGGATATTGCGGAGACATGGCTTAGCCACAGCCTGGGGGATGTTTCCAGAATGAGATTTTCACTCTGCAGCGGAGTGTGCGCTGATATGAAACTTCCTGGCAGATTAAAACTGTGTGCCCGACCGAGACTCGAACTCGGGACCTTTGCCTTTCGCGGGCAAGTGCTCTACCAACTGAGCTACCGAAGCACGACTCACGCCCGGTACTCACAGCTTTACTTCTGCCAGTACCTCGTCTCCTACCTTCCAAACTTTACAGAAGCTCTCCTGCGAACCTTGCAGAACTAGCACTCCTGAAAGAAAGGATATTGCGGAGACATGGCTTAGCCACAGCCTGGGGGATGTTTCCAGAATGAGATTTTCACTCTGCAGCGGAGTGTGCGCTGATATGAAACTTCCTGGCAGATTAAAACTGTGTGCCCGACCGAGACTCGAACTCGGGACCTTTGCCTTTCGCGGGCAAGTGCTCTACCAACTGAGCTACCGAAGCACGACTCACGCCCGGTACTCACAGCTTTACTTCTGCCAGTACCTCGTCTCCTACCTTCCAAACTTTACAGAAGCTCTCCTGCGAACCTTGCAGAACTAGCACTCCTGAAAGAAAGGATATTGCGGAGACATGGCTTAGCCACAGCCTGGGGGATGTTTCCAGAATGAGATTTTCACTCTGCAGCGGAGTGTGCGCTGATATGAAACTTCCTGGCAGATTAAAACTGTGTGCCCGACCGAGACTCGAACTCGGGACCTTTGCCTTTCGCGGGCAAGTGCTCTACCAACTGAGCTACCGAAGCACGACTCACGCCCGGTACTCACCGCTTTACTTCTGCCAGTACCTCGTCTCCTACCTTCCAAACTTTACAGAAGCTCTCCTGCGAACCTTGCAGAACTAGCACTCCTGAAAGAAAGGATATTGCGGAGACATGCCTTTCGCGGGCAAAGGTCCCGAGTTCGAGTCTCGGTCGGGCACACAGTTTTAATCTGCCAGGAAGTTTCATATCAGCGCACATTCCGCTGCAGAGTGAAAATCTCATTCTGGAAACATCCCCCAGGCTGTGGCTAAGCCATGTCTCCGCAATATCCTTTCTTTCAGGAGTGCTAGTTCTGCAAGGTTCGCAGGAGAGCTTCTGTAAAGTTTGGAAGGTAGGAGACGAGGTACTGGCAGAAGTAAAGCTGTGAGTACCGGGCGTGAGTCGTGCTTCGGTAGCTCAGTTGGTCAGTCTGCTTTAGGCGGTGGCGCGGCACGGACCTGCTGTCCCGGCCGCGGGCGCGCGTGGACGAGGAAGTGTTTACACCGTCGGTACTCGCGCGTGTTGTTGTCTGACTCGATCGCCATGGCACACAATTTTCGAAAGACTACGCTCCAATTTACGTTCGACAACGAATTTGCCAGACCCAAAGCTTTCGAAATAGAGCGTTTTTTGAGGGAAGAAGTTCGTTTACCTGCTACGGACATCATTGGAATACACCTGTCCATTGTAAGCAGTACAATGTACGTAAAGATGACCGATGAAGCTGCGTGTGAAAGAACTCTCTCCGCTGCTCAAAGAGGATTTAAATTTCGACACTCTGATGGCCACATCAGCGATGTCACAGTAGCTCCTTCAGGATTGGGTGTGAGGATGATTCGGATCTTTGAACTGCCGTTTGAGGTGCCAGAATCGATGGTTACTGAATCGCTGCGACCATATGGAACGGTACTTAGTCATACGCCTGAACGCTGGGCAAGTTTTAGTACCTATCCTGTGCTAAACGGCGTGCGACAGGTGCGGATCGTCCTTACTAAACATATCCCGTCTTATTTATACATTGGCGGGTGTCGAGCTATTGTGATCTACGATGGCCAGCCACGCACTTGTTCTGGCTGTGGTGGAGAAGGACATATCCGCTCGGAGTGCATACAACGCCGCGTCGTGCAACTGCCACATGGAGACGCGTCACAGCGAGAAGTTCCCACGCAACTGCCGATGACGTACGTGTCGGTGGCTCGCCGGGAGGTGTTGCCCAGTTCGGAGCGTGACAAGGACGTGTTTATGCAAGAGCCGACCGAGTTACGGGAGCATGGAGGTGACTCGGAGAATGTCCCTACGCCCACGTCACGTCGGTTGAGGGAGGAGCCTTCCGACAACTCACATGAAGCACGCGACTTGGAAGTAGAGGTCGAGACAGTGGCGCCGGCAACGGACCAACGAACGATCGACGAACACAGTGAGGCAGCAGAGGGCAGGGCACGCAAACAGCGATCGCCGAAGCGTCGCAAAAAGCGTCGCCATAATTCAGGTGACACGTCCCCCCCTCGCCTAGGGGATACGGAAGTTATCATAGCCGAAGAACTGTCTGACACAGAACACGTGCCTTTAGAGGACGCTGACAGGATTCCGTCAGATGGAGACCGGATGTCCTGCCTTTCAGATGGTCCCTCTTCATTGACACCGACTGACCCAGAGCTGCCGACGAAGGAGTCAGGGATACCAATGTCCCAGCAGCCTCGTCGAAATACATCAGAGGGCGCTTCTCGGATGGATGACCACTGCGACTGGGCGGAACCAGTCGAGGACATACAGGAATTGCCACCCCCTAATGATGACCACTCACCTACAGGATGCACACCACGGAACGACAACAAAGGAGGGCAGCCCGTTGGCGGGCACCCCTCTGAGCACGAATAGTGGACTAACGCCCTTGGAGTTCTCAGTGACATGACACGAGCATGACAACGACAACGAACCAAGCATATAAGGTGGGCATAGTGAACATTAACACCGCACGTTCGCTTGCAAAGATGCAACTTCTCCGGGACATGATTTACGCCACTGACATTGATATTCTGCTGATGCAGGAAACCTGCAATGCTGCTTTTCCCGACGTGCACGGATACAACACTTACCTAGCGCCGACTCCAGATGGAGGACGTGGCACAGCGATACTAGTCCGGGAAGGGATTCCGATGTGTGACCTCGTTTACCTTCCTTCGGCTCGGGATTTGGCTATGACCGTGAACGGCATTCGTATCGTCAACATCTATGCACCCTCCGGATCTGACAATCGACAGGCGCGTGCACGATTCTACTCGGAGGAGATTGCCCCCCTATTCCATGGACGGTATGACCACATCTTGGTAGGGGGGGATTTTAACTGTGTACTCGCCCCGAAGGATCAAACTCCTAATTTCAGCTCATGCCACGCATTGAACACGATCTGCCGGGACATGGCCCTTACGGACACGTGGGAAAAGATCCATGGGCAGCGAGAGGGCTACACGTATTTTACTAGCCATTCGGCGAGCAGGCTGGATCGGATTTATGTTTCTGACGGATTAAGAGATCACGTGTTGGCTGCTGAACGTTGGCCCACAGCTTTTACGGATCACCTTGCATATTTATGCACGTTAACCCTCCCACGGCAGAGGGTCTGGCGGAGTCGTAGTTCCTGGAAACTCAATTCATCCTTATTGGTGGATCTCGAATGTCGCCAGCGGATCGAAGAAACATGGCAGACTTGCACTCGCCGTCTGCCGCTGCACCGTACGGTTCTTTCGTGGTGGCTGCAGTGTGCAAAACCGGCGATACGAAGAGCTCTCATCACGTATGGCAAGGAAAAAGCGAAATGGCTCCGAGATACACTTGACTATTTCTACATGGTGCTCCGCGACCTGTCCTCCATGGCCCCATCGCTCGAGCGTCAAGCGGAAGTCCATCGCATTCAGGCCTGTATTTTATCGATCACGAGACGTCGACTGGAGGGACTTTCGATCCGTGCTCGGTGCTTGGACAACGTCGATGGAGAACGTATCGGCATGCATCATGTGGCCAAGGGAAATGCGCGTAATCGCCGATCCCTAATCACGGTCCTCCATGATGACGATGGTCGGCCCTTGACGTCACAACGGGACATTGCTGCTGAGTTTTTGGAGCATTATCGCCTCCTTTTCACTGGGACGCCGATGGACAATCGGACAGGAGAAGAACTTTTGCGACAGATGCAAACGGAGGTGGATGGTTCAGATGCAGAGGCGCTATTGGAACCCCTAACGGAAGATGACATCCGGGGCGCACTCGCTAAGGGTGCGGTGCATAAATCACCTGGGCCAGATGGGTTGACACTCGAATTTTACCGCGCATTTGCGGATTTAATGATGTCCCAGTTGGTATTGATGTATAATGAGTTATTGAGCCCTGACACGGACGTTCCGTCGCAGTTCATGGCGGGACTTCTTATACCAATACCGAAATCGACAGCGAGTGTCAGCGCCCATCAATTTAGACCGCTCACGATGCTCAATACTGATTATAAGCTCTTTGCGCGAATGTTGGCGGCAAGGCTCAAGACTGTAATATCCAAGACAATACCACCAGACCAGGCTTGTCTAGGGGTTCGGAGCAACATACATACTATCCTCGGCGAATACCGTGACGTAATTTCGCTGACGGAAGCTTGTCGCATGCGAGCGGCGTTCGTATCGGTGGACTTTGATCGTGCCTTTGACAGGATCAACCATGATTTCCTTGACTCGACAATGCGACGCATGGCGATACCACAGGATTTTATTACCGTCCTCATGCGCCTCCTTCGCGGCGCTTCTTCGACGGTGAGAGTCAATGGCAGGGAGGTAGGACCGATTCCTGTTTGCAGCTCAGTTAGGCAGGGATGTCCCTTGTCGATGTTACTGTTTACAATAGCGCTCGAACCATTGATGCAGACTCTTAGACGGACTCTAACAGGCATCCGACTCCGTGCGAGCTCCTTCACGTGTCGTGCATATGCCGACGACTTGATGATACTTGTCCGGTCGGAGAACGAAGTAAGTCAGGTGGTTACCCTTCTTACTACGTACGGAGTAGCTGCGGGAAGCAGGGTCAACATGAATAAAACCAAGCTCATGCACATCGGTCGAGGGCTGGACGATCTGCACAGTCCGTTTACGACGGTGGACATCTTGCGATGCTTAGGTGTATCGTTCACCCGATCGCTACGGCAATCAGCGGCGGCGAGCTATCGACGTCTCCTCCAGAACGTCCGACTGCACATACGCAACAATTCACTCCGAACGCACGACCTGCTCCAAAGGGTGGACTACACTAATGATCACCTGGCCTCGCGACTGCCGCACCTGGCACAGGTACTGCCAATGCCACATGGTATTGCTGACAGATTAATGGCGGCCTTTGGATACTATGTCAGCCAAGGAATGTTGTTTAAGGTCACATACAAGACTTTAACTCTCCCACACCATGCTGGAGGACTTAACCTCACGGATGTGCGGAACAAGGCTCTAGCTCTATACCTGCGAGCGACGCTACGCACTTGGAACCAACGGCAACACGCCATCACGTCGGCCATCCTGGATGTGCTTCATCCCACGTCCTTTGACCCACCGGTCGCTGTAGGCACCATCTCGCCCTCTTTTTCTCACGTCGCGCGATTTTTTGTTGATTTTAGTTATGTTCAGTTACAGATACCTTCTACAAGAATCCCCACTACCCGTGAGATATATCGATACTTGCGGCGTCATCATGGCAGCAATGTTGTCGAACTTAAATACCCAACACGAAACTGGCGACAGATTTGGCGAGCTGTCCATACACCTCTCCTCACCACAGCAGCGCGATCGTCATGGTATACACTAATCAACCGCAAGACAGTCAACCGCCAACGTTTATACGACATTCGCATGGTAGATTCCCCGCTCTGCCTTATACGTGGCATGCAGGACAACGACGAACATTCTCTGCAGTGCGGTGAGGCAAAGGATGTTTGGCGGCTGACGCAACGCATCATGGCCCTCCTCAGACGCACCGATGAATCAACGATCACGACGGACGCTTTATTTTTCCCTGACGCTGTATTTTTCCCCTCACAAAAAACTTCGGCAATCCGATGGATTTGTGGACACGCATCGCACTACGTGCTCTCGCGGACATTGATATCGGGCATGGACTATTGGCATTATCTACTAGAACAACACGAAATCATCCGACGCCACTCTAAATATAAAACGAATTTTGCGAACTTTCTAGGCAGCATGTTTCATAACCCCCCGAAGCGGTGGGGAGTCCCAGGTTTACGTTGTTTCGAGGGATAGAATGTACTCCCAGTGAAGTGACGAGGATGTCACTTCAGTCCTATATTTCTTTTCCTTCTTGTTTATATATGATTTTTCTTTTGGGACACTAAAATAAAAAAAAAAAAAAAAAAAAAAAGTAGAATAGATGAGGCAATGCCACAGGGAGTGGATCCATAGACTTACCTGAGTTGCATTACACCAATTTTATTTTATTTTATTTTATTTATATTCAAGCATCAGAAAAAAAAGGGGTAGCGTTAAAAAAAAAAAAAAAAAAAAAAAGTTGGTAGAGCACTTGCCCGCGAAAGGCAAAGGTCCCGAGTTCGAGTCTCGGTCGGGCACACAGTTTTAATCTGCCAGGAAGTTTCATATCAGCGCACACTCCGCTGCAGAGTGAAAATCTCATTCTGGAAACATCCCCCAGGCTGTGGCTAAGCCATGTCTCCGCAATATCCTTTCTTTCAGGAGTGCTAGTTCTGCAAGGTTCGCAGGAGAGCTTCTGTAAAGTTTGGAAGGTAGGAGACGAGGTACTGGCAGAAGTAAAGCTGTGAGTACCGGGCGTGAGTCGTGCTTCGGTAGCTCAGTTGGTAGAGCACTTGCCCGCGAAAGGCAAAGGTCCCGAGTTCGAGTCTCGGTCGGGCACACAGTTTTAATCTGCCAGGAAGTTTCATATCAGCGCACACTCCGCTGCAGAGTGAAAATCTCATTCTGGAAACATCCCCCAGGCTGTGGCTAAGCCATGTCTCCGCAATATCCTTTCTTTCAGGAGTGCTAGTTCTGCAAGGTTCGCAGGAGAGCTTCTGTAAAGTTTGGAAGGTAGGAGACGAGGTACTGGCAGAAGTAAAGCTGTGAGTACCGGGCGTGAGTCGTGCTTCGGTAGCTCAGTTGGTAGAGCACTTGCCCGCGAAAGGCAAAGGTCCCGAGTTCGAGTCTCGGTCGGGCACACAGTTTTAATCTGCCAGGAAGTTTCATATCAGCGCACACTCCGCTGCAGAGTGAAAATCTCATTCTATAAGTTTTATGCTAGTTGGGACGATGAGAGGATTATGAAGAAGCAGTCACAATACTAACCCAGTCACTGCTTTCATAGGGGCTTACAAGTTATGACAACACAAAACGGGACACAAATTAACATTCATCATAAAAATAATATATGCAAGATACCGATTGTAAATCTTTCACGTTATACAAAAGGTACTGTGTTTCCTGTGGGGGATACTATCTGCAAGAAGCAATCTTTACCACAATAAACAGAAACAAATATGATTTCGACATAACTTCGTGCCAATAAAAATAACTGATGTTACAACAGTTATTAAAGATTACACACAAATAAAGTGTCTCATGCGAAAAAAATATGCAGTGCAAACTGAAAAGTGTGGCAGTAGTACTCACTTTCACTGTCTTCACCACGGCTTGGATTCATAACACTTCATGAATCGTTTACCTTTTGTTGTCTGTAGTAGCTGTAGCGTCATTATGTACGTATGATATACTTTCAGGTCAACCTCAGTTCAGCTAAATAATCAATCACTTCATAACATACTTCGTTAAATTAATATTCATTATAGCTGGCAAAGTAAGCTGTGGAAAGCAACGATTCAAAACAGGGAAAAGGATAATAGTTTCAATATCATCTTCATGAAGAGAGATGATCACACGACAGCACACTTTAAAATTTTAAGACATTATTATTACAAAGAATCACTCAACAGAAAGAAAGGATTCGTCTCAACACGTGATACAGCTACTAATTTTGGGTCTTAGTACGCCTTCACTGACTTCGTCAATAACCACATCACAGAACTGAAGATGAATCTTGTCTTACGACCTCTCTTTTGTGCAGTTTCTATCATTTAGAATATCTAATACGCAACCCGTTTCTTCCACATTTCCAAAAGTCCTGTTTGTGGCGAATCGCAAGTTAACCGGTACAACTAGCTGCGGTTTTCCTGCTGATAAGTGACGACTGCTTTTTCTTCTTGCAATATAGAAAAGTCTCCACAAATTGACGACAATGGGGAAATAACTTTTCAGGAAAATTGTGCCGTGTCTGTCGGCTACTGTTTGCAACTGTATCAGAACTGGCGTTCCACTCAACTCAGTGTAAGCGAGCTCGCAAGATTGTTGTGGACCTCCCCGACTTCTCTTTGGCATACCAACTTATTCTTACAATATATCCTGTCAATTTTTGTAGCACAACTCTCTTATACACATAATATCAGGATCTGACAAATTGTTATTCTTTGTTATGTCTATATATTCTGCTTATTAATTGTTAAATATCTGCCACATACATTAATTTAACAGTTCTCGCTGCGAAAAAGTGTGAAATGAAATAGACCGAGTATGCATTAGGCATGGAATGTGGTATCGCCTGTAGGTGGAGATGGGCATACAAGAGCCTGAAGTTAGTGCTGAGGGCTGTATGTGTGTCGTAATTAGGTGGGTGGAGACATATATTGTGGCGAGTCGTGATTTTTCCGCTTCTCTAAAGACGCAAAGCATCGAGTGCACCGACAATGAGCCGTTTGATCAGCAGTTGCCGTCGTTCGTGTCACATTTGGTTCTGTAATGGTTCGGGAGTATTTTTAGTTCCATGTCCTGAGCCCACTCGTTCAGGTTACTGCCTACAGGAACCGGGAAGTGTTTTTCAACATTCTCAGCAACAAGGTGTTGCATTTTCTTCTACATTTTCGTGATTAGGACACTGCTGTATTCCAGCATGACAACTGCACTGTTCACAAGGCTGTACGCTAAGTTCCTGGTTTGACGAATCCATCGCACATCGACTGGTCCGCTAGTAACTCGATGTTAATCCATTGGAAATGTCTGAGACTGGAACATCAGATGAAGCGTAACTATCAATATCCCCGCACTTGGATAGATCTGCAGTGTACGACATTTAATAATCAATGAGTGGATTCAGCTGGATATTGCATGGCAGAAGAAAATTGTGAGCTCTCTTCCTCGCTAACCTGAGTTAGCTCGATAGGATTCAAGAAGGCGCAACGGGCAGGCAATCCATTCGCCGAGTATCCTCTTGTTCTAAGGGGTCGTCCACCTACGCTGTTCGATGTGGTCGCGCATTATGATCCGTAAGAATGAAGTCAGGCACACCTGAAGACACCCGCAGGAGGAAGGAGTACAGTGTTATAACAACATTGACCAGTGAGTATACCGAATTTGGTGGTCAGTATGTCCAAGAGGCATTATGCCTCCACGCACAATAACATCTGGACCACCAGAATAATCATCTTCGATAATGTGGTTTTTTTAAAAGTTTGTTGGCTTTCGGTTCATGCCCATACAGCCATTTCAATAGTGGAATGTCAGTTATGACGATACGAATGTAAGTACACCACAACAACAAGTCATCGAAGGGGGAAACTCTCCGACCGGACCGGGAGTTGAACCCAGGCCTCGTTGGTTAGCGGCCTACCGTGCTGATCGTACAGCTACCGAGGCCGACTTCCAGAAAATTCCTGGGGGTATTACGTACCCTCATATGGCAGTGAGACATCCCTAGAAAGCAGCTTCCGTCCTTAAGTTTTACACACCAGCGTATGAGCTAGGAAAGGGATTATTCCTATACTCAATTCAAATAGCACCGAGTAACCACCAATAATGTCTCATTCTATGACGTTGTGATTCTGTGGACAAATTTTGAATGTAACACAGGGAATCAGTTGACAGTCAGGTAATGTATTACTATATACCACTACTTCACGTTCATTGACTTGATAAATACTAGTAATGAAACTTACTTCCATGTCGCCGGCCAGAGTAGCCGAGCGGTTCTAGGCGCTACAGTCTGGAACCGCGCGACCGCTACGGTCGCAGGTTCGAATCCTGCTCGAGCATGGATGTTTGTGATGTCCTTAGGTTAGTTAGGTTTAAGTAGTTCTAAGTTCTGGGGGACTGATGACCACAGCAGTTAAGTCCCATAGTGCTTAGAGCCATTTGAACCATTTGAACTTCCGTGTCTACTGCATTAACGCTTGCGAGCTTTAGTTGTCTTCACTCAGGTTGTGGAAGTTTCCGTACATAGTTTTTGTAGAGCAATTTATGTACTTGCAGTATGGACGGGAGTTTGTGGAGTCGGCGCGACACCAGTACAAGTCTCAGTCGAAACTAAAAATCATCTGGCGGGAGCGACGTGCCCTTTTCCCAGCGGGATACAAAATTTATAACTTTCTCATTATGTACGAGCTCTCTTTGGAATAATTTTTCGTTAATATGAAAGTTTCATCAGCGTCCTGAATAATCGACCATCACCGTAGACGAAAAGCGTAATTCCAGGATGGCGAAATTTATCGCTCCTTGGAGAGCCGGAGCGTTCTCCGTCGACTGCGGGGAAGGCTGCGATGCAAATCAGCAGCTACTTCTGTGGCGTTTCATTACCGCCCGCTTTCTCTTCCGTCCCCAGGGCGGCAGAACTAAAAGCGCTGCCGTTTATCTCTACTCAGCCTCAGGGACAAAATGGAAACACATATATCGCGGCAGGCCGTAAAGAAGCGTATCTCGCTCATTCAAGACAAGCGGCGCACCTGCGTATGGAAGAGCAGTCTTTCTGCTACAGCATACTATGCCAAAAACAGCATTAGCGTTGGTTGTCCTCATACAATTTAAATATCGGCAAAGATATAATTGAACCTCCAATTTGGTGGTCAATTGTGTAATTAATTATGTACCCTGTGCAACAATTATATCTGCGGAATAAGGTCAGTGCTCGATGCAAGCAAAAGAAGAAGCAGAATGGAGGCAAATACAGCCTGTAAACCGTAACATCTCCTTGAATCGGAAGAAGAGTGTCTTTCGATCGGACACCGAGTTAGAGTGGGAGACGGATTTTCAGTATCTAACCTATCACACAGTTAATGAAGTGCAAATAATTCAAGGGTCCATCGACTTGCTTTCGGATCCACGTTGTTCCTTAGCTACAGCGGAAAGAAAACTGGAGATGGAGTATTCTAGCCACTGAAATTACTGAAAAACTGTCGTCTCCTAAATATTTTTAGTAGTAATACCAAGTCTCTTTCTTATATTTCTTCTTTTCTATTGTCTTCTATTTCATCTCTCTGTCGTACATTTTATTATGATTAGTTCCTTACTAATACCACTGTATTATATTTCTTCTCTCTTAAAATTAGGTAGAGCGTAATTTTAAGAGGTAATTAGTATTACTTAATTAAGGGTCATACATTCCTTAGCAGAAACAGGGGGACATCAATCCATTGTCAGAACGATCGTCTGTCGGCAGGGAACGATATCATAACAATAAATGAGTATTTTAAGAAATAGCAACAGAAATGTACAGGGTGTTTCAAAAATGACCGGTATATATGAAACGGCAATAAAAACTAAACGAGCAGCGATAGAAATACACCGTTTGTTGCAATATGCTTGGGACAACAGTACATTCTCAGGCAGACAAACTTTCGAAATTACAGTAGTTACAATTGTCAACAACAGATGGCGCTGCGGTCTGGGAAACTCTATAGTACGATATTTTCCACATATCCACCATGCGTAGCAATAATATGGCGTAGTCTCTGAATGAAATTCCCGAAACCTTTGACAACGTGTCTGGCGAAATGGCTTCACATGCAGATGAGATGTATTGCTTCAGCTGTTCAATTGTTTCTGGATTCTGGCGGTCTTTCAAGTGTCCCCACAGAAAGAAGTCACAGGGGTTCATGTCTGGCGAATAGGGAGGCCAATCCACGCCGCCTCCTGTATGTTTCGGATAGCCCAAAGCAATCACACGATCATCGAAATATTCATTCAGGAAATTAAAGACGGGCTGGGCACCATCTTGCATAAACCACGAGGTGTTCGCAGTGTCGTCTAAGGCAGTTTGTACCGCCACAAATTCACGAAGAATGTCCAGATAGCGTGATGCAGTAATCGTTTCGGATCTGAAAAATGGGCCAATGATTCCTTTGGAAGAAATGGCGGCCCAGACCAGCACTTTTTGAGGATGCAGGGATGATGGGACTGCAAGATGGGGCTTTTCGGTTCCCCATATGTGCCAGTTCTGTTTACTGACGAAGCCGTCCAGGTAAAAATAAGCTTCGTCAGTAAACCAAATGCTGCCCACGTGGATATCGCCGTCATCAATCCTGTGCACTATATCGTTAGCGAATGTCTCTCGTGCAGCAATGGTAGCGGCGCTGAGGGGTTGCCGCACTTGAAATTTGTATGGATAGAGGTGTAAACTCTGGCGCATGAGACGATACGTGGAAGTTGGCGTCATTTGGACCGCAGCTGCAACACGGCGAACGGAAACCCGAGGCCGCTGTTGGATCACCAGCTGCACTAGCTGCGCGTTGCCCTCTGTGGTTGCCGTACGCGGTCGCCCTACCTTTCCAGCACGTTCATCCGTCACGTTCCCAGTCCGTTGAAATTTTTCAAACAGATCCTTTATTGTATCGCTTTTCGGTCCTTTGGTTACATTAAACCTCCGTTGAAAACTTCGTCTTGTTGCAGCAACACTGTGTTCTAGGCGGTGGAATTCCAACACGAGAAAAATCCTCTGTTCTAAGGAATAAACCATGTTGTCCACAGCACACTTGCACGTTGTGAACAGCACACGCTTACAGCAGAAAGACGACGTACAGAATGGCGCACCCACAGACTGCGTTGTCTTCTATATCTTTCACATCACTTGCAGCGCCATCTGTTGTTGAAAATTGTAACTACTGTAATTTCTAAAGTTTGTCCGCCTGAAAATGTACTGTTGTCCCAAGCATATTGCAACAAACGGTGTATTTCTATCGCTGCTCGTTTAGTTTTTATTGCCGTTTCAAATATACCGGTCATTTTTTAAACACCCTGTATATGAATTCCGTACAACTAACACGTTTCAAAACCTGTTATGTAAAACCATACGGTTCGTATTTGTTACCTAGACGCCGGCCGAGGTGGCCGAGTGATCTAGGGTCTACAGTCTGGAACCGCGCGACCGCTACGGTCGCAGATTCGAATCCTGCCTCGGGCATGGACGTGTGTGATGTCCTTAGGTTAGTTAGGTTTAAGTAGTTCTAAGTTGTAGGGGACTGATGACCTTAGAAGTTAAGTCCCATAGTGCTCAGACCCATTTGAACCATTTTGTTACCTAGACGAAAACTGTTAGCAAAGCCGAATAAAACAATAATGTAAGCACTAATTACATTTAGCCACATGATTGAAACCACTAAGTAGTGGCCCATAAGTAGATGTTTAAATCCTTTCAGTGAAAGTAAATTTCATTGCCATTATTTTACCGACAAGGGAAGAAACGAAATGGCGCAGAATTAAAAGATCATGTAGCTGTGCTCTAGGTTACATTACAGTACCGCATCGAGAGAAAACGGAGTGCTACTGCCCCCCCCCCCTCCCCCTGCTACTCGGGATAACCGGATACACACCAGCTACAGCTTTTACTCATTCCACTCTTTTCACTCCACACTCATCCATGACAACACTAACCCACCCTACACTGCACAAACAGTAATGAGTTTACCCACACCGACAAATCCTAAGACAATAAAAGACAAAATAAACTACACTTACACTACGAAGGAATTATCCAAATGGGATGGAAATCTGTAGAGCGGATAAACATGTACAGACGAACAAATGATTACACTTTCACAAAAATTGGATGAGTTATTCAAGAGAAAGAGCTTCACAAATTGAGAAAGTCAATAACGTGTTAGTACACCTCTGATCCTTATGCAAGCATTTATTCGGCTTGGCATAGATTGATAGAGTTGGATGTCCTCCAGAGGGATATCGTGTCCACATCTGTCCCAGTGGGACATTATATCGTCAAAATTTCCAACTGGTTGGAAAATCCAGCCCATAATGCTACAAACGTTCTCAACTGGCGAGAGATTCAGCTATCATACTGGCAAAGGTGGGAGTTGGCGAGCACAGAAACAAGCAGTAGAAAATATCGCGGTATGCAGGCGGGCATTATCTTGCTGAAATGTAAGCCCAGTATTATTTGCCATGAGGGGCACCAAAACTGGACGTAGAATATCATCGACGTACCACTAAACTAAAAGGGTGCCGCGGGTGACAACCAAAGGAGTCCTGCTATGAAAAGAAATGGCACCTCAGACGATCACGTTTGGTTCTCGGGTCGTATGGCGAGTGACAGTCAGGTTGGTATCCCACCACTGTCCTGGGCGTCTCCAGACACGTCTTCTGCCTGGAATCTCATTGCATGAAGTAGAATTGTCTTCAGTGATGAGTCGAATTAAGCCCCGATGAATAGCGAAGACGGCCCTTCGTGGCAAGCCATCCTGGGATTACATTTTGCCAGGATAATGACCGACCGTACACGGTAAGAGTTTCTATTACTTGTCTTCGTGTTCATCAGACCCCACCTTGCCCAGCAAGGTCAGCAGATCTCTCACCAATTTAGAACGTTTCGAGCATTATTGGCAGGGCCCCACAATCACCTCGGAATTTTTACCATCTAACGCGCAAATTGGATCTCGATCCCATGCGGGTAATTCATTCGTGGTGTATTTTTGTAATTTCTGGTATTTTATTGGATGGAGAGGAAAGACCCTGACACGCCATCCCTAATAGGCCCTTGCCAAGAAATCAGTGTGAGGATTACCACCCGCCGGCCGGTGTGGCCATGCGGTTCTAGGCGCTTCAGTCTGGAACCGCGCGACCGCTACGGTCGCAGGTTCGAATCCTGCCTCGGGCATGGATGTGTGTGATGTCCTTAGGTTAGTTAGGTTTAAGTAGTTCTAAGCTCTAGGGGACTGATGACCTCAGATGTTAAGTCCCATAGTGCTCAGAGCCATTTGATTACCACCCTGGTGACGATGCTGAGCAATTAAAATAGGACTGATTTTGACTTTTCACTCCCATTATTCCCTGACATTGTGAATTCCCGGACAGTTTCTCTTTCAGGATTCCTGTGGTAAAAGTTCCGTAACTGTATTGTTTTTGTTTTTTCGTTTAGTGACAGAGGCAAGACTCCCCAGTTTCTAGAGCCCTATATGCACAAACTGGAAAGAAAGAACTCAATGGAAAGGCATCTAACTCCGTGTACGACTCCAGGATCTTTTGATGAAGTGCAGCAGGTGTTGTCGTGTCAGCTCATAACGTAGGCAGAATTCTTATGGATAAGTGCTAAGTCGTGTCAATTCAGTAGATTCCCACAGTTAACTTGTTTTTGCTGTTGACAATCTTGGAAGGAAGGGAGGTCGAGTTTGATGTTCCATTGTTGAAGACGCCACTAGACACGGGGTTCAAGCTCGGGTGGGAGAATAACGGAGAATGAAATCAGCTGCAGTCTTACAAAGGAACCAATATAACAGTTTTGATTAGCGACCTGGGGAAGGAACATAACTCCAAATCTGGGTGGCGGTTACCCTTTGGAGTGTGTGTCAAGTGCCTTACCGTAGCGCCACATTCATACATCTCTCTTCTTTTACCCACCAATATTCTATGTCACTGAACGTAACTTCTTCGATTACATGTAATTTATAAAAATGCTAATTGTAATCTTTGCTGTAATTATATTATTTCAATGAGGAATGCCTATTTTCTCAACTTGAGAAAGAACTATATAGCTATAACAAAACTGTTGATTGTCTTCCATCATTAGTTCTGAAGGAGACTACTATTATCGCTTCCTATGTCGGATGGTAGTAAAGACTGCAAAAGTCGACAGATTAACAGGAAATTGAAATAAATTATGTATACTAATGTACACAGAGACTAAGGTGCGGTGGAAAAACATTAAAACACATAACACAGATCTTAACGCACCTGCCACAGCTTGTGTGGCCAGGAGTTACTAGCCTTGTTAGGCGGATTTGGCACAGCCTGCATTGCTGCTAAATTTCAAATTCAAAAATTGTAGGAAATTCAAAATAGGCAGGGTTCCTCCCCACTCCAATGACGTCACTGTGGAGTCAGGGTGCTTGTACTAATTGTAAACTGGTAGGAAATCCAAGATGGGCAGTTATTCTTCTGGTTGAAAATACAATATGATGTTATGTGGCCATTTTTTCTGAAGTTGTCCGCTAACAGATTTGAAAGAATGATATGCAAATTCCCTTGATCAAGAAGTCAATCAGTTACACTGCCCTGTAACTCCAGAGCTGTGTCAGCGTCACCAGTGGCTGCTTTCATTTCATTGTTTTTCTTCCCCTCTCTCAGTGTTACACTGGGGGATTCCAAAAGCTGAGAGCAAGGCTGGAGAGCAAAAGGTGTTTCTTAAAAGAACATAGCAGAGTTGTAAACTTGTTCAGGCCTAGAGTAGGTTTGAGGAGGCAGCCAGAACGGCATTCATCAAGCGTCCTTAACCTCCCGTACGACCAGTGGCACCGAATGTGTTCTCTCCGAATGACACAACATTCTGGAAGGAGGCCCTTTATGGATACATAAGAAACTTCTAAGAGGTGTTGCTTCCCTTAGCCCTCTGTGGGAAATGGCGTTGAGTCCATGGCCATTCCACCAAACATCTGTTCAAAATTTTCAGAATACAGAAGTCGTAATGGCTTACCATCTCTCTCTCTCAAGGTTCCGCGATAAGACAGCCAAGCCACAGAGCGTTAAGGTCTGGAAGAGTACACTTCACTTTAGAGATTCAAAGAGTAAACAACTTCACATTAGGCGTTGTCAGAATAAAGACTTCATGTTGGGCTTTCGTAGAATTTTGGATAGGTGAGAGACTTCTTAAGAGGTGCCTGCTGAGACGAGCCTGGCTCCCACTAAAAAATGTCTGTTCTTTAGTACAAAGCGAGGGCTGAAATTATGTTCTCCAGCCGCTGCTGTCACCGCCTTCCTTATTCAAGCTCCAGCGATTTGGTTAGATGCGCCATTATCACACCTGCCAATGACGTTCAGACGCTCAGGCGTGAAGTTAGTTAACTCCCTTCAGTAGCCATCTACACAGGTTTAAAGTCACGCATGCAGATTTTTGCTCTCAACGGACATTTTAGCGGTCTTATGGTATTCAATCCTATATTTCCGTGTGCTTTCTATATTTAATTAACAATTTGTGCAATCACTGGCTGTGTTTGCGATTTATTAGCTAACTGTCCTTCATCTTCCCCACTCAGCTGTGCCAAAGTCATGCTTTAGAGCTATAATCACTTGTCCAGTTGTCAATGTTTCTTTTTAAAATATCAGGTGTTACAAAACGCTACCAAACAACTTCGATGTGTTGTAGATTGTGTCGTGAGGAACAAACTGAGGATAGGAATCCGTATCTGCGAACGTCATCCAACGACTCTACAGCTCGTTAAAGCTATAGGCGCCAGCGCCAGCCGCTAGGTCACCGCTTCAAGAGAAAACGTGACCTTTTATGCTAATGGACCGTATGTGGAACGTCTCGCAATGGCGTTTGTTATTCGGTGATCATGACTGATTGCCACGATCGGCGGTGGAGAAGATGGAACTAGCTGCTGTGTAGACAAGTCTTGAATCCTATGAATGCTCAGTTGCCTCAGTGAATGGCATTTTCGGACACGGGTTTCCATCTGCAGTATATTTTTCTCCTGAACCCTCTAAAATCTCCAATATTTTTCGGTACACAGGAGAAAAATAAACTGCAGGTGGAAACCAGTGTCTGGAACCGTCATCCACCGTGTCAACACAGCATCGCATTCATAGGAGACAAGGGCTGTCTACGCAGCAGTTACTTCCATCTTTTCCACTGCCGATCGTGGCAATCAGCTGCTATCACTGAATAACAAGCAACATCACGAGACGTTCCGCCTACGGACTGTCGGCGTACAGAGTCACGTTTGCTGCCGAAGGGGTGGCGTACCAGCAGACGCCGACGCCTGTAACTTCAACGCTCTGCAGTTATAGTGACCATTTGTTTCTGGATATGGGTTCCTATCCTCAATTTGGTCCTCACAACACCCTATACAACCCCTACAACCCTTCGAAGCATGTCTGTGTCGTTTCGTAAGAGAATAAATCTAACTGTTATAGCGACCATTTGTTTCCATTCATAGCCTTCCATTAATATATCTATATGAGTGGTGTGGTACCATTTGTTTCATGCTTAATTAGGCCACCCCTATTAACTTTCATTTAAATAATACGTTTCTATTGCGGAACGGAATCCTTGTTTTAAATTAATTTGGGTGGTCATTTGGAGTGGTTCCTCACTCTGTTGGTCATCAGAGATTCGTAGCGTATATAGTTGGGGTATGCTCCAACCACAGACGACAACCCACGTAAGATTTTGTCGACACTTACCCTGGGTCTTTGAAGCCTGGACACACTAATGTGTGTAGTCAGATTTTCTTTTAACTGATTTTAACCGGAAAAGCGGGACTAACACTCAATAACAACTGAACATCATCAAATCTAAACTAATTTTAAATGCAAGCACGTTAGTAATTTGTGCTTTTTTCTACAAAACGACAATACGGTGGTGAGTGAAAGTCCGTCGTTGTCCAGAGTTCACATCGTTGGACTTTTGGGGAAAATATTTTTATGTGTTTACGAGTGTGGCTAAGAACTTCACATTAGGTCTGGCGTGTAGGTCAGAATTTTGGGTATTTTGGGGAAAAATGCGTGGTGTATGTGTCAGTATTTTGTTATGTCAAGAATAACTCATGTGCGTGCACATAGAGCAAGAGAGAATGAGCACGGTAGATGTGGAGGAAACGAGTCACCCAGTAAACCGTTAACACAGCATGGAGATCCAACAAGGCAGTTCGCACAGTTCTGAAGTAATGAGTAGTCGGGAGAGTAATATAGGCGAGCCATACACGTAAATAGGGAAACAAACCACTTACGTAGTAATATAAAACAAGCAGAAGCAGGGGTGTTAAGTGAAGAGAATGTGAAAATGTCTCAGGCAACAGAAGATTCCTCAGCTGGTGGTCGCGAGAACGTAACGAGAGTGTTGCCTATCGCCCCCAAATTATTCTCTATCATCAAATGCTTATGTATAGTGACTATTATATCGGGTGCTAGAAACTAGCCAAGAACAGGTCAAAAGGACAGAGTAAAAGGCAGATAAGCAGTACTATAAGAGAGAGAAATTTTTCAAAAGGACAGACGAACATTTTAAAAAGACAAACGAAAATTTTAAAAATATGGACGAAGATTTTAAGTAGGCAAACGAGAAAAATGTGGCGCGTTTTAAAACTATTGCAGATCAATTTAAGAAATACAGTGATCACCTTAAGAAATTAGAACAACAGTTAGGATCAGGATTAGGTTAGCAATTGCAAGAATAAATCAGGCAGGAAAATTCTAGAAGTGAAGAAATCGGGCGTTGAGTTACGAGAGGATTTTGACAGCATTAAGGAATTGATGAATGTATTCACCGCCGTTTTCTATGTAAAGAAACAAGTCGAAGATATTGACATCAGGCAGTAACGCCAGTTCAGATAGGACCATTCCTGCTGATTTAAAAGATTAGGAAGAGATAAAAGTACTCATTAAATTCAAGAAAATCCAGGCAAATAATAACCGTCGCAATCGGGAAGAGTTGGTCGAATTATTTAAGCGGGGTCAACGAAATAGTGTTTCAATGAACAGTACATGAGCCGAGCAAACATTAATGAGCGAAGAAAACAGGCGTAAAGAAGAACAAGAATTGCAGGAACTAATTGACAGGTGATCCGGTACCGCCTCCAATGAACATAGAATCAGCAGTAACCGTAGGAATAAATTGTCGAGACGTGGAGCAAAATACAAAACGAAAACAATTCGTCAGCTCGTTTACAGAAATTCACTTCATAGTAGTCCACATCGTGATTTTGAGTGTACTTGAACTGCATTAAACTGTGCTTCTCTTTCCTTGTTGTGATGCATCTTTTGTTCATCCACGCTACAGTTAGTCAATCTACGTTTTCCCTGTTTCTTATAACTGATGTTAATCTGTGAGAGCTGAAGAAATCATTACCTTCAATTTCCACCATACAGAACTCCTGTTTCTTGACTCAGCATGTTTTGGTTATGTTCTGATTTAGCGACAGTACCTAACTGTTACTGCTAGTTTAGTTGCTCTCCCTAATAGTGTCCCATGCGACCAAACCAACTGCGTCTTTACTGTTGTTATTCGTACTTTACGTGCGTGCTCTATGCACGGCTCTGTTTAAAAAGAATAGCTCGATGTAGTCGTAGGGTCGCGCCGCGTACATCTGCTTTAATGCCCCGCAGCTAATTCGCTGCAAATAATAATCTGTAGCTGTGATTCTGCAGTCGGATAGTCTATGCATTGGCTAGAATTGCGAATTAATAAATTACACAGAAATATAAAATGAAACATAAATGATTAACAAGTACCTTCGCATACTTCCCTCGATACACCACAAAATTTATCTCCTGCTGACACGACTACAGCCTTGCCGCCTTCACCGATAGGTGAAGATAGCTTCACCTAATTCCTCCGATACGAAATAATCTACATTACTTTCACCTACATTACTATAATTTTTGCTACTGTCTATTGCCTCATTAGAATTCGTCATATATTCCACCTCTACCAAATTTAGATCCACTCGAGTTATGAATTAAAAAAAGCCTATAGTCACAATTTTTCGTGTTTTATTCAGTAAACGATGCATTTCGGACCCTGCGGGTCAATCTTCAGGTGTAATTCGTCTTAATAAATGTTTTATTTGTTCTCTTCAATGAGATGAAATGCATATTCCTGTCACGAAAAGGTTTGATGTTAGGTTACGAATTTCGTTAAGTCAGACGCGGAAAATATTAGCGAATTTGTGGAAAATATGAATAGTGTAAACTTACCAAATAACCCAAGAAAAGCGTTTTTAACGTTTTAGTAACAGCATAAGTTTTTTTTCCACCATCGTATTCAAACATATCACTTCAATCAAGATGCACATTTGCTAACACATGTTTGTAAACACTTCACAGATGTTTTTGTACATGGTGCGGTCAAAGATGAATTTTTCATAGTGCTACAGATATAATTATTAAACAATTGACATATGCAGGAAACAATTGACATATGCAGGAAATAACTTCAGAACAGATACTGAAATAGCTGTGGCTTGCGAAATCTGTTTCTTCATTTAATATCGATTCTTGTTTTTGATTTTGTGAAGGTATATCTCCAGTTGTTCTAACAGATTTAGGGTCTTACCACTGGCTTCGTTATGTAGTACTACCAGATTGTTTTCTAGATTGTTGATGAAATGTTTCGTTTCCACCATATGTTGTGCAATGACTGATTATTCAAAGTGGTTGAGCCTGAAAGCATTTACATGTTCTTGAAAACGGGTTTTGAAGTTTCTGCCTGTTTTCCCTACATAGTTGGCAGGACAACTGGGGAGTGACACTTTGTACACTCCATTGTTGTTTTATGTTTGTGTATTTGATATTATGTTATGGATGAGTAAGTTTCCTAATTTATTATTAGTTGATAATGAAACTTTTATATTTGTTTTTATGAAAAGGTTAGCTATTTTTTGTGATATGGGGCCCAGATATGGTATACTGGAAAATGTTTTCTCTTTTTTCATAGTGTTGCCATTCGTTGTCTTGCTTTTGTGTATTTGTCTGTCTAAATTGTCAATTGTTTTGGCTGTGTAGCTATTGATTATGTAGGTTCAAAATGTTCTCTATTCCTAAGCACCTCTTTGTCACATTCAGCTACTGTAAATGACAAAATGTTAACCGAATTTGTGGTCACTTCCTCAACAGTATTTTGCCTCAGGATACAATTATTAAAATCGCTATCCAGCTCGTCTAGTATCTTTTCCGACTTTTATCTGAAACTTCCTCTACTGTACCGACTCTGGTGTTAACGAGGAAAACCTACTAGGAAATTTTACCCATTCAAGCCTCTCAATATATAAAGGCCATTCAGAAGTAAAACTAAGGAAGCGGCCATTCACCGTCCAGAGTCAATCAACTAGATTACAGAATAGCGCCTGTTACTCTAGACAGGTCTGTCTTCTTTCAGAACTCGCGTATAAATGTCAATAATAGCTCCCTTGAGCTCTTCACTCGAAAAGTCCCAGTCTCCATTTGATTCCTGTAATGTTCCGCTACTGTCCGCATTTCCATTCGCTGAAGGCCGTCCCCGCCAAAACTATATCTCTTAAATTCTACAGACTTGATTGTACTCACCTTGATCACTTCCCCACGCTAATCTAACATATTACAATAATAGTCAAATAAAGAAGTGTTATAAACATTCGGTCACACTTAGAACATTGATAGTAAATACAAATACAAGTTTGTCCATAAATCAATAGGCAACTATTCTTGCCCAAGTGCGCTCACGTTAAATGACAATGAACTGTCGTTAAATATTATGTAAACAGTTATTTAAGTCTTCTTCACTGATGCGACTTTTGGTTCTCTTTTCAGTTGTGGTGTCTGCTAACACATGCAATTGGCCACTTTTAAATTAGCACTGTTTCTTTTAATAGCAATTGCAGTTAACATTTAAGTAAAGTTCAAAAATGGCTCTGAGCACTATGAGACTTAACATCTGAGGTCATCAGTCCCCTAGAACTTAGAAATACTTAAACCTAACTAACCTAAGGACATCACACACATCCATGCCCGAAGCAGGATTCGAACCTGCGACCGTAGCGGTCGCGCGCTTCCAGACTGAAGCTCCTAGAACCGCTCGGTCACAGCGGCCGGCTTAAATAAAGTTACTGGCAAAATAGTTATCTGTCAATTACATAACTGCATTGCAATATGAGGTACTCATGCTGTGTTCATGTGCTGCATAAATGTGGAGAATACGATGTTCTGACAAACATTCGCTTAATGAAAAAGATATGAAAGACATCGTAAATCAGTAATAAAGTAGGTAGAGATATGTAGCTTTCAGGGCTGATAGTTGTTGTGCTATGCTATCACTTGAGGTATCGTTTGTTGAAATCGCAATGACGTGATTAAAAGTTCCTAATTCAGAGATTCATTGTGTAAAAGTTTATTCGCTGTGAAACATTAACTTCTGTAGTTTTAAAGATATCGAAATATTGTTGTGTTCTTGGATGCAGGTCATTTTTCTGAGATCGTCGATGTATTCAGATTTGCTTTAGTACTTGATGTGAATTATTATAGTCTCTCAAAAAGCCGTAAGAAGCTATCTTTCAGCTTGCGTGACACTCCGCTATGTCTTGGAGCATTGTCTCCTACACAACGACCATGCGAGCGACAGCCGTCAAAATTCCCCATACTTTGATTTTCCCTGTTTCTGGCGACGCTGCAGTCTTTGTATCTGGAGTCGGTCCTTCCGATCACCTGCCCAGATGCTAGAACTGCAGCTGCGCTCCTCGAGACATGGGCTCCCAGAGTGTTCATGCATACAACAAATTCATCTTACTCGTACCAATACTGGGCGGCCGATTAGTTCGCCTAAATATGTGTAACTTTATGATTTCTTGCAGATGGTAAATGATTTGGTTACAGTTCATCTTGCTCTCAGTGTGACTGAAATATGTGTCATTATCCAGATAACTGTGGCCTGGAATCAAAAACTTTCGAGTGATTTCTATGCCATGCTGGGCAGGAACTTGATCTATACGCATTAAAATTTTTACAGATAAGAAATTTCTATTTTGGCCATCATATAAGTCTGACCAAATTACAACATTTTCTATGGTAGGATTAGCATTTAGGTGTTTCAACAGACGCCATCCTGTCTCATCAGGTCCTTGACCTGCTGTCCCTCATGCCAAAGATACATAATTTTTATGAACATACCCACAACGTGGCTACCCAAACTTATGCAAGAAAGTTGAAGTTTGTAGTGCTCATCACCAGTGGAAAATTTGGGAGTGAAATTATCTTTTGTTTGTACTGTTCTCGGGTCTCCAGCCGGGTGCAGCCGTTTTCAAACCACGATATTTCGACAGCGTTCCTTGCCATCATCTTCAGGTGATACCTGTAGACTAAGAGTCTCCGCTGAATCTTCTCCCATTTATACTCTGATCGCTCCCCACCCCTTCCTCCGCGTCATGCCACACGCGGCACTGCGTGGAGTGGTGGTGGGGAGGGGTGGGCTGCTGGCTGCTGGATGCGAACTGTGGACCATCAGATGTCCTGTGACCTTCGTCGGGCGCGGAAGACGCTTTGGGTCGGCGCTGTGCTTTTAGCTGGCTAAGTACTGGGTCCCAGGCTTTGCTGAGGTTGAACCCGACGTCTCTGTTGATCAGCCCATCAGCTACACGTATTTCAATTGCCTCTTTCAGAACACAGTCCCAAACGCGTACTCCATAGTATCTTCAATATCCATGTAATTTTCCGCAACCGCAGATTTTGTAGGCTGCTTCAGTTCAGTGTGCCTTCTGTGTTCCTGGCATCTTTCTTCGATTGTCCATACAGTTTGCCTGCTGTATGCCTTACCGCATTTACACGGGATACGGAAAACACCCGGTTTGCGGAGCCCCAGGTCATCTTTTGCTGTACCTAGCAGGGCACGCGTTTTCGGAGGTGGGCGGAAGACACTTTTGATGTTACACCGAGCCAGAATTCTGCCGATTTTGTTGGATACTTTGCCGGCGTAAGGCAGGTACGCCATTGTCTTCTCGTCCTCTTCGTTCTCTCTCTGCTCACCTTGTGCATTCTGCCTGAAAGCACGTCGAAATTGACTCTCGTTATATCCGTTCTTCTTGAAAACGTCCGTAAGGTGGTTAAGTTCTCCTTGTAGACTTTCCTCATCCGATATTGCGCGGGCCCTGTGTACAAGTGTTCGCAGTACACCCTCACGCTGTGATGGATGATGGCAGCTGGTGGCGTGGAGATACAGATCAGTGTGGGTTTCTTTCCTGTAGACACTGTGTCCCAAGGTACCATCCATGGTGAATTTGATGTTAGGATGCAGACAAGTCAGATGTTGGAGAAACTCTTGAAGTTTTTCTATTCCATGTGGCCATATCAGAAAAGTGTCATCAACATATCTGTAAAAGCACATTGGCTTCAGTGCTGTAGTTTCCAGTGCTTTCTCTTCGAATTCCTCCATAAACAAGGACCTCTCCCACCCCACCCATCTCTTGCCCCTTGGTGCGCCTACCACCCTACTTTTTTATTCCAACCGATCCAGCTCCCCTGCCCCACTGCCCCCACCGCTCCTCTGTCATCCCTCCTTTCAGGTCTCCCCTCCCTCAGCATGTCCCTCCCAGCAGTTTTTACTCTTTGTCATGAGTGCTCCATCTCATGCAGTGGCTTTACAGTGCCATTGGTCTGGTGTAGATTTTTAATAGTGTGGCCAACTTTTATCTTGTGCATACGACTTTGGTGTATTTTCATGCTACGCACATCCCCAGCTGTGTTTTTATCTTTATGTGGACTTTCTTTAAGTTTGTCCCACAATGAACATCTCTGTGTAAGCATATATTTTAACCATATTGTCTTCCCCCTTCTTATATACTTATGGCGCCCTTTTTATCGCCTTTTTCTATGTTTTGTTTTATCTTCTTTTGTCACTGTATTGTCTCTCGGCTGAAGAGCGGCGGATTTTGCCGCTGACAGCCCTCCCCTGCCCTTATGAGCCCAGTAAATGCAATTACTATAAAGAAGAAAAAAAATATCCACACTGGGACAGTGGATCGCTGTTTTAATGCTATTACCCACCCTTATGTTCCTCCCAATAGCTGTTCACTTTTAGATCGGGAGGAGGCTGTTCCCCTGTACTGCAGTGACAGCTTGTTATCCTGTTATTATTACTACGCATCTTTCTTGTAATAGGGCTATTGGCTAGGGTGGCTGGAAGAGACCAGTGCTAGACTAATAGCAAAAATATGATCTCCACATCTAGCAGTTATAGATGAGACTGGATGGGGCTACTGTCCAGTACTTGATCAATGGCAACTACTCTTAGACAACTCAAAATGTTTAAATAAACAATATTCCTCACTGCATACAAAATACTTATGTCTGTCCTATCTGGCAACTCAGCACAGACTGCAGTACCCTCACATGTGGAGGAGGGGGAGGTGGGGAGCAGGGAGTGGGGAGTGGGGAGTGTGGAGAGTGGAGTGGGGAGTGGGGAGCAGGGAGTGGGGAGTGGGGGGGGGGACCTCTGGTAGTGGTATTGTGAACTAGGTCAGTTGGTGTCTGAACCTCAAGATGAATACAGAAAATTTTATGTCCCACCAACAGACTTGAATTCCCCTCTGGTTTTTCCTGGGAGTGGTGGGATGTCCTCTGGTGGTAACTTTTCTAATTGTTTAAATAAATAAATAAAGAGACAAACAAAACACTGAAACTGTTTAAATAAATACTATATTGATCCTACCGGTGCAGTAGCTCAAGACAGACCGAACAAGTTTCCCACAATTTCCCAGGATGTGGTGGTGTGTGGGGAAGAGGGGAGAGACCTGGAGAGATGGGAAAGGAATGGGCAAGTGGTGATGGGGGAAGGGACCCACAAGCCAACTTGTTAGAGCACATGACATCATCAGAGGGTGGGGTAATTATTAGATCAATTAATTAATTTGCATTATCTGCAATAGTAAACAAACAGGATGGGAAATGTGCCTGTAACATAATGAATATACAGAACTTACTCTCATTGGCTCCCCTAAGCAGATCCTCACATGTTCTTTGTTGCATTATCGACTGCGATATCTATTACAGTCCACCAGCCCATATTCGGTGTTGTCTTTCCTATCCTTTGTCCATGGGAGAGCTGTTGATTATCGCATCGTGCCAGACGCCTGTACGTTACATTTGTTTAAGAGAGTCTCGGCAGGATGCTGCCCCTTCCGGAAGAGCTGAGGAGAATCGAGACAAATAGTCGATGTGAGTGTGGACACATCGTAATTTTTTCGTAATTTTCGTAATTTTTTAGTTGTTCACTTTTAGATCTGCAGGAGGCAGGTTGTTGTTCTGTAAACGATAATCGGAAATGTGCATGTGTCAGAGTGTAAAATTACTGTGATCAGTGTTTCGACATGTGTAAAGAAAATGACTATGTCCGGTCATAAGGGTGGTATTGATATGACATTCTTCAGTGCATTGGTAGACGTAAGGGTATGAAAGATTTTCCGTGGAAAATTATATCCGTTCATAAGGAGAATATAGATATTCATATTTCGAAAGCCACAGACGTCAGGAGGAGCTATTTTCGATATTTTGCTCACTGTCGAATGTCACCATATTGGCGATACAATCGTAATATTTAATTACAATTAAACTGATAAATACGCTGGTGTCCAGAATTGAAGCAACAGACAGAAATTTTGCAAGGTTGCGTTTATTTTACCACAAGTAGTAAAAAGTAAAGAATACAGAATGTAAAAAACTGCAATGTGCATAATGCTAGACAAAAATGTTTTTCGTTCTTTTTTTATAATTAATGGATCTGCACACACATTCCGACAGATGGTTAATGTGCTCAGTAGGGGTTGTAGTCACCTCTGGCAGCAATACAGGGCTGACAAAGATGGGGTATGTTGTCAATGATGTCATGAATCTTTTATTGAGGCAATAACGCCCATTCTTCCTGCAGAGCTGCTCGCAAGTCTTGGAAAGTAGTTGGTGGGTGCTGACGTGATGTAGCCCATCTCCCTAGTGCACCCCAGACATCCTCTATGGGATTCAAATCGGGAGAGGAGCAGACCACGCCATGAATGCAATATCTTCCGTTCCCAAGAAAACGTCAAGCACCTGTGCTCTATGAGGTCAAGCATTGTCGTTCATTACTATGAAGTCTGGTTCTACAGCACCACGCAACAACCACACACAAAATCCCAAGATCTCTTCACGATACCTGATTGCAGTTAAGCCTTGCCAATTCACCTAGACAGTTTCATAAAGAGGTGTTCGAGTGGTCAACAAAATCCCTGCCCACACCATTAGGGATCCTCCTCGACACCAGTCTCTTTCCACAATGCTTGCTTCCCAAAATTAAGTTCCACGTTCCCATCAGATTCAAATCAGTCGAGAATCACTCTCAGGACTCATCTGTGTAAAGAACTTTGGCTCACTCTTCCAACAAACATTTAAAAATAAATTAAAAGCATTTCTAGATGACAACTCCTTCTGCTCATTGGCTGAATTTTTAGATATAAATTAAGGGACGGGAAAAAAACCAAATTAAACATTAGTGTCATGCAATATTTTGTGTAATGTAATATCTTGTACAGACATCTTTTATTAACCTGACATGTTCCTCATCATTACGAAGAGTCGTATTCATGATCTATGGAACAAGTATTTAAAAAAAAAAGAAAAGAAAAGAAAAAGAAAACGTCCCAGTGACATGTTGACGACTCCACTCTAGACGTTCACTTTTGTAAAGACGCGTCAGAGGTACACATACAGCAGGTCTCCGACAATAAAAGCAACTCCTCTGAAGCCTTCTGTACACCGTTTGCCTCGTTACAACTCGTTCAGTGGATGCTGCAATGTCAGTTGCCAATTTCCTTTCAGTACTAAGGCGGTATCATCATGCTCTTACAGCGAAATAACGGTCCCCTCTTTCTGATGTCACACTGGGTCGGCCTTGCCCTGGTCTTCGTGATTCAGTTTTGGTCTGTATAAATTGATGCACAGCCGGGAAACAGCAGAACGATTCACATTAAGCCATCGAATCACATCAGTTTGCAACTGTCCTGCTTCCATTCTTTCTACGGCCCTACGCCATAGAGAGTCCATTAGGCGTCTTTTCTGTGGCATACTGCACCATCTGTGACGGTGTATAGAGCGACTGCGGATGTGAGACTACCCGGCAAAAATTGTCTCGTTTGGGAGGTGTACTGACATCATCGTCGGCATTCTATCTTTCATACAGAACACAATCGTACGGTCATCAATTGACAGTTTGTACAATTATATCACGAATTAGATGCAGGATGGGGTAATACTGGTTTGTTGCTTTAATTTTGGTCACCACTATATGCAGCTGTTTCCTAGGATGGCTCTTTCTGAGTAATTGGTGAAGGTAGCCGGTAGCGAGATCAAATAGGCATTTGTGGCTTAAGACAAGAGCCTCCCGAATCGGTCAGGGGGAGTACAACCATGTCGCTCTCTGGGCAGGTGGATAGTGAACTAATACTCAGTCTGTGTTGCACTTTCTCCACGACTGTGTGTGTTGCAAGTATTCTCCACTGAAAATTGAGCGATTCAATATGACGAATGTTGGCGCTAGATGTATTGATAAAATCTGAATTCCCACCGCTCTGGTCATCCTGGACACCCTCCACGGCTGTACAGTACTCTCTGATGGGCCGATGCAGTCACTAAGATGCCCGACACAGCGGCAACTAACTCTGCATGACTTTCTGGCCTGGAGCGCTGTGTGTGGACATGAGAAAATGAGCGCACAGGATGTGCAAGTGTTTCAGTGACTTCCGGCATCTAGCCATGACTACTAATACGGATTGGATCGTGGTTTAAGAATTTCGTGTTTACTGTTTCTCAAGACATCGCAGTGGTATTCGTTGTTGTTACTATCCTGTCATCAGGTTGACCCTTCCTCCTCCACCTCCTCCTCCTCCTTTTCCTAACCATTCTCTGTCCTGATGTAGTTGATAGAGCCAACTTAGGAATTCTATGGTGCTTTAAAAACCGAATCACAATGTCAAATTCCTGCTTGATCAATTTATTGTTTCCAATAGTGGTATTACGAGCACGCATCTGTCCAGCCAATCCTGCAAATTGTTTAAGGTCGTAGCATGCAACTGACCTGAAATTTGAAATTTTCAGCTACCTCCAACCTAATGGACTTCCTACAAATGACCTAACTATGCCAGTATTCACCAATAGGAGGCAGGGGAAAAATCCAGAAGGGGAAAAGTAGGGTTTGGAAACCAGCTATTTGCAGTATCGAATCCTGCCAAATAGACCAACAGGATGCAAGGAAAAAGTGGTTGCTCATGAAGGGCATCAATTTAATTGATTAGCCACTCAGTCTGACAGAGTGAGGGAATATTTCAAAGACATCCACAGCTTGCGGGGTGGAAGGGGGTCATAAATTACTTAGCAGAACAATAGGTTATCATAAATCAATTAGCTGTCATAATTGAATGAATTTGCATATCAATTTGATATCGAATATGGCGTAGAACATACATTTCCCTACTACTTGTCATGGCTGTATTAAGTCGCGAACTGTACACTTTTCTATTAAAATATGATCTTGTCAGGCTATATTTTAATCGGGAAGTGTATAGTTCGCGTCTTAACACAGACATGACATTCATCATTAACAATGCTCTTTTTATCAACTGAATATGGTGTTTTATCAAACGAGGAGGCCTGAAAACTTTACATAGCCATAACAATTGTTACTCTGCGACATTCTATAACCTACGACATAGCATTTGTATTTTCACCAGAAGATGTAATTTAAAAGTTGCGAAACCGGTTGTGTGGGTTTATAAGTAACCTGAACAAATACAGCTACAGCGGATAATTGGACATTTCATCCAGTTTAGTTTTAATACTTTTGATAACTAAATTTAAAAAAAACTGTTCACTGTAAGTACTTACTGATTATAATTAACGAACAGCTTAAACTGGAACGATCATTCAGGTAGTTTGGTTGGGCCGGCCGCTGTGGCCGTGCGGTTCTGGCGCTACAGTCCGGAACCGCGGGACTGCTACGGTCGCAGGTTCGAATCCTGCCTCGGGCATGGATGTGTGTGATGTCTTTAGGTTAGTTAGGTTTAAGTAGTTCTAAGTTCTAGGAGACTGATGACCTAAGATGTTAAGTCTCACAGTGCTCAGAGCCATTTGAACCATTTAATTTGGTTGGGAAAACGAACCAAAGACTGCGATTTGTTGGAAGAACGCTTAGAATATGCAACAGGTCTACTAAAGAGACAGCCTACACTACGCTCGTCCGTCCTTTTCTACAGTACTGCTTCTCGGTATCCCCATCAGATAGGATTGACGGAGGACAACCGAAAAAGTTCAGAGAAGGGCAGCTCGTCTTATATTACCGAGAAATAGAGGAGGGAGTGAAACGGATATGATAGGTCAATTGTGGTGGCAGTCATTCAAACGAAGGCAGTTATCGTTGCCGCAAGATCTCTTCATGAAATTTAAATCACCAAATTTCTCCTCCGAATCCGCCAATATTTTGTTGGCTTCCATCTACATAGGGAGAAATGATCAGTACAATAAAATAAGAGAAATTAGAGCTCGCACGGAAAGATCATACAGGTAATGTGGTTGGGAAAACGAACCAAAGACTGCGATTTGTTGGAAGAACGCTTAGAATATGCAACAGGTCTACTAAAGAGGCAGCCTACGCTACGCTCGTCCGTCCTTTTCTATATTACTGCTTCTAGGGGATCCCCATCAGATAGGATTGACGGAGGACAACCGAAAAAGTTCGTTTCTTCGGCCCGCTGTTCGAGAATGAAATGGCAGAGCAACAGCTTGAATGTGGTTCAATTAACCCTCTATCAAGCAATTAATTGTGAACTGCCGAGTAATGACAAAGATGTAGATGTACATCACAGGAAAGGTAGATGCCAGGCTGAGATTCATTGGAAAAATCCACACGAAATCTTGTTCGTCAACCAAGAAGATAGCTCACAAAACGTTCGTTCGACCAATACTTGAATACTACTCGTCGGTATGGGAACCGTACCAGATAGGACTAATGGAGGAAATAGATAAGATCCAAAGAAGAGCAGCGCGTTGTATTACAGGTTCATAATAGCGAAAGCGTAAACACAATGATCAAGCAACTCCAGCGGCAGACGAAGCAAGAGAGGCTTTCAAGTCACGGTGTGGTTTACATTTAATGTCCTTAGCGCCTACATTCCTAGAAGAACTAACAAATATGTTGGTTCCTCCTACCAATATTTCACGAAAAGACCGTGAAGATAAAATTAGGGCGTTTAGAGCCCAGAAGTATGCTTACCGGCAAACGTTCTTCCCGCGAACCATTCGCGACTAGAACAGGAAAGGAGGGAAGTGACAGTGGTACGCAAAGTAACCTCCGCTACACACTGCAAGATGACTTGTGGAGTATAGATGTAGATGTAGATATCCAAAAATTCCGTTGTGTGAACAAACATTTATCAACATCTTTTGGCCAGTTCTCTATACCTGATAGACCCAGTTCTTCGTAATTATCTACTCATGGCGATAATTTTCTTTAGGTTAAGACGACGCCTATTGCAGAGTTCCTGTACATTTGTTTCGCTTTCCAGAAACAGCATCCTGCTGTGCAATACATTAAATGCATATCTTACGTTTCTTTAACAAGTAATCCCTTGGCTTCGACAACCAGCCATGAACTGTAAGTACTGGTAAACACCGTGGATACATCACAATCAATGTGCATACGTTCTCAAGGCAGCCTTACCAAGTCCTATAGGGCAAGCATTTGTTTGTTATGAAACATAAGCAGTTTACAAGCATGTACCCCACCTGCATTTCTCATTGAAGACTACGAATTCCCTGAAATATTCATTTCCGACCATTGGTTAATTATATGAAAATAGTTCAGCATCGTCTACCGGCTGTATAAGATACCTTCCTCGTTTCTTAGGAAATGTAAATTGTGTCGGCGCCGTGCGCTTCGACGTGTACAGAATACCTTATTTATAAACACGCTTCTTCTTTCCACAGCGCATGGAGTCACCTTTACTGTGTCGTTTAGATTGCTTACAGGCCGACCGGTGAGAAAATTTACGGCTCACGGCGCACATACAATGAAGTCTCTGAGTTGGTGTTCATCATTTTTTTCTCCATAATACTGTCGCGTTGCAACTTTTCAGCGAAGTTTCTGGCACCAGTGCGATACGAAAATAAATGAAGTGATGGGAAGGCAATACTGCTGCTAATATAACTCGAAATTTGTAACTTCCAGGTGTCATTTCGTGCTGGGCAGATAGCGTAGTAACACTACGTGTGCAGCATGTCGGAACCAATACCGCACGCTTGTGAGCGGATATGTTTTCCAACAGACATGCTCCACATTATAAGACATTATCAGCCACTCAGAGACGACTAAGAGATTCATAAAACTAAAAATAGTGTGTTCACCTGCAGTTTTTTACGACTGTAGTGCGCACGTACAATGAAGTCTCTTAGTTGGTGTTCATGCTTTTTTTCTATAAATGAACTAAATGCTATGCTATGGGTCGTGTGTCTATTCTTCTGCATTTATGTTCTGAGTTAGCTGTTAAAAAGGACATTGTTCGTCTTCGCTCAACTACAATGTTTGCCATTCAGTAGCAGGTATCGAGACTGCCTGATCACGATTAGAGCCCGTCCCACAAAATATAATAAACGTTGTTAATATTGTTTGACTGCACCCTTCATAAAGGAAGCGATAGAAGTTTAGCCGTTAGCAATTATCGAAGCCTGGCACCGATGAGGCCTTGAGGGAAATAGAGGGGGTCGAGGAAGAGAGGGAGACGAAGAGATTTAGTAAAGTTTAACTAACCGACGAAGGCACCACTAATGAAGCAAATAACTAAAGCGCGTTGTATTGATTTATCTCTGAAGCAGGCAAATTTTCGGTTGTAGTACACTTGCAGATTTAATCTGGGTGTAAACAAAAGTGGTAAGAAGCAACGCTCAAGTTCATCACCGTTCGATTTCTAGTAGTTGTGACAGAAAAGGAGTTTTAATGTAAATACAGGGGAGAGCTACTTAAAATGATTTTGTGAGAAAAAAGTAGACTACACGGTACAAAAGTATTATGTTGGATTTTACGGTTGTTTTGTAATAAATGTTGCTTTAATATAAATGTTGGACCCTCAAGTATCAGTAACTGGAGTCAACAACGGTACTGATTTTTAAGGCGTAACAGTTTAATATATCAGGAACGTAGATTTGTGTTACAATATTAGTAACTGAGTCGTGACTTCTTGCAACTTACATCTCACAGTTTGCGCCAGTGGCTGACAGTTATTCTAGGTTCTTTGAGAACCTCCACGTGAAATATTTCGTGAACTCTGACTCGGCGGCAGATGGAACCGTCGAAGCCAGCACGACAGTAAGCAGATCACGTCGACTCCTGCCTTATAAACTGTGAAAAATACTCTAAGAGTTTCAGGTTGAAATTATTTCAAAGAAGTTTCATTAGCGTCGTATCCATCTGAGCAGTGCCCCGCGCTACCGCTGAATACAGAGCGAGCCCAGTGAGGCAGTATCTCAGAGCCCCCGCTTTACTTGTCCACACAACTTTTTTCCTCTTAATATATTCAGCCACCGAACTTCGCTCGTCCTGTAACATGAACTACGGAACTTCCATCTGCCGAAGAAGTAGGGCAGCCGCTACACTCATTTGAAAAGCTGAAGAAAATCTAAAAAAAAATTCTTATACGGACGTTATTGTTCCTTTTGTTTTCCTTAACGTGGACTATTGTGGTCTAACATTAATGAAAGAACTGTTTTCTTTCTTCTCCTTTTAGGCTCAGTGTCGTCTGACATCTAATTTTTTGTATGTAGTTATCTACTTTTGTATTTTGTATTACTTCTTGTTTCAGTTGGAGTTTGTCTGGTTATCGATGGTACGTGTGTGATAGCAGGTCTAATAATATCCAGCAGTTGATAGAATAAGAAAAGAACTTTCTTGACCTCCAACAGTACGTAATAGAGAAGCAATGTTGTAGCTACGCGCATTCCTAGTACTCTGTTGTGAACCAAGCTGCTGGGTCGTCGTGGAAAAGCTGTGCCAGCGTGCTGACCTCATAATATGGTTAATATCTGATGAATTTTCACTCACCACAGAATTACTATTCAGATGCGCACTTTGATTTTGTTCTCTTTCTGTTCGAGTATTCCCTCGGGCATGCGTGTGTGTTCTTCTTAGCATAAGTTAGTTTAAGCAGTGTGTAAGTCTAGGGACCGATGACCTAAGCAGTTTGGTCCCTTAGGAATTCACACACATTTGAACATTTTGAACATTTCTCTTCCTGTCTCTTGTAGTGTGCTCATGTACTGCACTTTAAAAACTTCGCATTTTCTTAGGGCTGCTCCTCAGCTTAGTTACATTCCACGTGAAAGTGAGCTGAATGAAATTTATGATCACTAGGGTAAGGTTAAAGATTGCTTCTGAGCTTTCAAGATCAGAAATCTCAAATATATACTCTAATACAAAGAAAACACAAAAAAAGACACAACAAGGAGGAATTATCCGAATGGGACGGTTGATATCCCACCACCGTCCGACTGTCTGGAGCGACTCCAAACACGTTTTCGCTAGTCATCGGGGCTTAATTCGAAGAGGGACTCATCTCTGGAGACAATTCTTCTCCAGTCAATGAGATTCCAGGCAGGAAAAGTGTCTGGAGATGCCCCAGACAGCGGCTGGATACCAACCTGCTTGTCGCCCTCCATACGTCCCGACAACCAGGAGAGGTAGTCTGAGGTGCCATTTCTTTTTATTGCAGGACCCTTACAGCACAGCGGTACGTCGACGATATTCTACGCCCCGTTTGTTTGCCCTTCAGGACAGGCCATCCTGGGATTATATTTCAGCCAGATAACGCCCGTCCACACGCGACGAAAGTTTCTTCTGCTCGTCTCCGTGCTTGCCAAACTACGCCTTCACCAGAGAGATCGCCTGATCTCTCCCCAGAAGAGAATGTTTCGAGCATTAAGGGCAGAACCCTCCAACGCGACAGTTGGGCAGAATTTGTCATGATATCCCCCAGAAGGACATCCGAAAACTTTCAATCAATGCAAAGCCGAATAACTGCTTGCATAAAGGCGGGAGGTGGACCAACGCATTATTGACTTGCTCAATTTGTGAAGCTCTTTCTGTCGAGTAAATCATCATTTCTAATCATTTGTTTGTCTCTACTTGTACAGGACGTCTACTGATTTCCGTCCCATTTGGGTAATTCCTTCGCGCACGTCGTAACTTTTATTATCTTAGAGTGTATTATTTCTTCATCAAGAAGACAAATTTCGAGGAACACTGGCAGTCGCAGCAAGCGCCATGTCTTCAGTTCCTTTATAGGAGACAACGTATTTTTTCGGGTATTACTCGCGTGAAATAACTGGCAACATCGACGCGCAAGTCGCCGAAGTGGCGTCAAATCGAAACACTTGTACCCGTCGAACGGTCTACCCGACGAGAGGCCCTAGTCACACGACATTTACATTTACTGGCAGCTATGTCGCATCTGTGAAACGAACGTTAATGGTTTTTTTTACAGTATACGGAAGTGTGAATTAACTATGGGCCAAAGTGACATTCTAAGTGTGCGGGAAGTGATTATTGAATTCCAAAACAGAAGTACGAAATTGCACAACAAAATTATCTTTATATTAACAATGGAGGCAACTACAAAAATAAACTGATAATTGTCGGAGGCTCTTAAGAATAATTTTTTTTCATAATTTGGTGGAAATAGCACATGCTAATCTTGTGAACATCTTTACTCTTCAAGGAGATAGTGAGTTTCATCACACGCCGGTGATGGAATCGAAACCCAGTTATTTGAGAAAGAGATGTTCTAAGCGAGCAGAAGCTGACGTGAAGAGGCTAGAGATAAGCGATATAAAGTTCAACTCCTCGCTAACTTATGTGTTTATATACTTATAATTTAAATTTTTTGCAGGATGTCTCTTCTAACAGTCGCTGGCGCATTTTCTCAGATGTTTCGGCAGATACTTGCCATTTTCATTTTTGCAATGTGTAGGTGGACTCAGCCCAAGCAAATACTGGTCATCAGGTCTTTCATGCGACGCCTTGTGTGAACGAAACGCGTCGGCTTGTTTTCCGTTTCAAACATAATGGTTTTAAAGGGAAATATTACACTACTGGCCATTAAAATTGCTGCTCCAAGAAGAAATGCAGATCATAAACGGGTATTCATTGGACAAATATATTATACTAGAACTGACATGTGATTAAATTTTCACAATTTGGGTGCATAGATCCTGAGAAATCAGTACCCAGGACAACCACCTCTGGCCGAAAAACGGTCTTGATACGTCTGAGCATTGAGTCAAACAGAGCTTGGATGGAGTGTACAGGTACAGATGCCCATGCAACTTCAACACGATACCATAGTTCATCAAGAGAAGTGACTGCCGTATTGTGACGAGCAGGTTGCTCGGCCACCATTGACCAGACGTTTTCAATTGGTGAGAGATCTGGAGAATGTGCTGGCCAGGGCAGCAGTCGAACATTTTCTGTATCCAGAAAGGCCCGTACAGGACCTGCAACATGTGGTCGTGCATTATCCTGCTGAAATGTAGGTTTTCGCAGGGATCGAATGAAGGGTAGAGCCACGGATCGTAACACATCTGAAATGTAACGCCCACTGTTCCAAGTGCCGTCAATGCGAACAAGAGGTGACCGAGACGTGTAACCAATGGCACCCCATACCATCGCACCGGGTTATACGCCAGTATGGCGATGACGAATACACGCTTCCAATGTGCTTTCACCGCGATGTCGCCAAACACGGATGCGACCATCATGATGCTGTGAACAGAACCTGGATTCATCCGAAAAAAATGACGTTTTGCCATTCGTGCACCCAGGTCCGTCATTGAGTACGCTATCGCAGGCGCTCCTGTCTGTGATGCAGTGTCAAGGGTAACCGCCGCCATTGTCTCTGAGCTGATAGTCCATGCTGCTGAAAACGACGTCGAACTGTTCGTGCAGATGGTTGTTGTCTTGCAAACGTCCCCATCTGTTGACTCAGGGATCGAGACGTGGCTGCACGATCCGTTACAGCCATGCGGATAACATGTCTGTCTCGACTGCTAGTGATACGAGGCCGTTGGCACCCAGCACGGCGTTCCGTATTACCCTCCTGAACCCACCGATTCCATATTCTGCTATCAGTCCAACGCGAGCAGCAATGTCGCGATACGATAAACCGCAATCGTGATAGGCTACAGTCCGACCTTTATCAATGTCGAAAACGTGATGGTACGCATTTCTCCTCCTTACACGAGGCATAACAACAACGTTTCGCCAGGCAACGTCGGTCAACTGCTGTTTGTGTATGAGAAATCGGTTGGAAACTTTCCTCATGTCAGTACGTTGTAGGTGTCGCGACCGACGCCAGCCTTGTGTGAATGCTCTGAAACGCTAATCATTTGCATATCACAGCATCTTCTTCCTGTCGGTTAAATTTCGCGTCTGTAGCACGTCATCTTCGTGGTGTAGAAATTTTAATGGCCAGCAGTGTACTTATAATGTATTTGTAGGCTGTCTCTCCTAAGAGTCGCTAGGCACATTTTCTCTGATGTTTCGGCAAATACTTGCCACTTTCATTTTTTCGATGTGTAGGTGGAGTCAGCCCAAGCAAATGCTGGTCATCACGTCTTTCATGCGACGCCCAGTGTGAACGAAACGCGTCGGCTTGTTTTCCGTTCCAAACATAATGGTGTCATAGGGGAGTATTACATCCTCATTCATGAGGTCGGTCCCAGATTAGTCTAGTGCAATATTCGTTTTATCGATACGCATTTGGAGTACAGTTTATTCTTCGATTTTGACTTTCCATGTTAAAACATAGCGATAAAACGAATGTCGCACTAAAATAATCTGGAACAGCTCTATTGAATGAGCTTGCAACATTCCTCTTTAAAAATCGTTTACATTGTAGCGGAAAACACCGCAACGCTGTCTGTTGACGCTGGGTGTTGCAAGGATGACGTAATGATCAGAGTTTGTTTGGCCTGACTCCAGGTACATGTTGCAAAAACGAAATCAGCGGAAACACCAGAGAAAAGGGGCCTGACGACTCTTAGGAGGAACACCCGCTGCAAAAATGTATGTGAAAATAAACGGCATCTAGCTGGACTATTCATCATGTGCTCGTAATTTTACACATATTTCCATTAATTAACTTACTGTGAAAATGTGCAGGCGAATGTCGTATAGGGAACTCACACTAAGAAGGGTTTGATAGCCCCTATGTGAAACCAAGAGATTTAACACAGCAGGATGAAACAGAAGCACATTTAAAGTTGGTTCTTGTTTTAAATGAAATTGTTATTTCTTGTATTTACCTTGCAAGTATTAGATACATGAAAAAAATGAAGTGTTTTTGAGAGAAAGAGCTGTAGAAACAGAAGCCCAACCATAACGTCTTTGATAGAATTTCAAAACTCTCGTTCTGGGGTCGATGTTAATAAATCCCAAATTCTGATTCATCACGGAAAAGTCAAGGAAACTTGGATCAAATACCGGACTATATTTCAGGTACACTGAGAGAACAGGAGCCTGTAGAGGCTTGTTTCTAAATTTTAGAATTAACTGTGATCTCTCTTGTCGAAGCACCGTGCTTCATGGGCTATTCATCATACAGTGAGGGTCATGAAAATTAATTAATGCAGGAAAATGTTTATGTTCATGATAAATTTGTATTATGACCACAGGAAGAGAATGCAGGTTGCTATATTTGTATCTTCCGTATTCTGCATGTCGAAGCTCATTCAGGAGCCTGAAAGCACTGTATTTATATTTTAGCATTCTTTCAAAACTTCATAAACATCAGTTGAAGATGAAAATGGTTAATATCATAAGATAGTGTCATTAGACGAAAATATTAACAGGATTCAATTAGGAATTCCTAAAATCCAAGAAATTATCACTAAAGGGGTTGAAAAGTTTGCTTATAATGAGATATGAATATTTTAGCAGATCTGATTCGAACGAAAAGTTTGGTAAGACAGATACTTCGCAGTGGCGTAAAAATGAAGTTTCCCACAATAGTTTAAATCTAGTTATCAAATTAGAAATTATAAACGATCCAGCTAACAGGGGAGTCAAGCTAATGAAGGACCGCAATAAATAATTCCCAAGGGACGAGAAAGAGATGCATTATGTGCTTCAGGAAGTGTCTGAGTATGGTCATAAGTTTTCTGGAATAACATTAGCGAAAGATAGTGTGATTTCATTGTTATATTCCTCTCAAAAGTGTTGCACTTGGTAGCTTTATAGGCTGTATTATCAAAGTTAATACAGAAACATTATTAGCTGTCTGGAAACCAATGGAGTTGTCAGTTAGTCACATACTTCTGAATAATATTTTTTAATTGAAAAATTTTTATGTGATTTTTGTTGGTATTTTCGCATTTACGGAGCGAAGGAATGCGATTCCCTCATTCTATTGAGCCCAAATTACACACAACTCTTTTTTTGCGCAATGGGACAAAAGTGGAGATAGCACAAAAAAAATTTGTATTCAGAATTCAATAACATTTGATTAAACCGAAGCGTGATTTTGTTTAGCAAATAAGTTTCTAATTAATAAATGCTCAATTGTTCAGGAGACAAGAGAGATGTATATATTAGACAATATTCTTCGTTAGGCTTGGAAGCACTTTTGAATAACTTTAATTATGATGAATTCCCTTTCAATTTTTAATTATTAGTTTTCACCAAGATTGTAGTGACGGCTCTATAGGCGACTTTATATTAAAGACAACAAAATGAGCACAGGGATCCCAATTAAGTAGTAGTTGGAACAAATCACATAATGGCATCATAACATATATGTAGAGCTCCCTAACACTTTGCTTCTAAAAGTGACCTAGTTTTTAAGAACATCTACTTAAGGTGTCAGTAGAACATAATGCTGACTACTAGACTATTCTGTTTTCTTGCTGGGAGCAAGTCTTTTAATAAAACCCGAAGGATTAGTTTTGTCAGTTTTCAGGCGGTATCACGCAGCAGCACCTACAACAAGCTAAGAAGTAAGACATTTGCTTGACAACGACGACAGATGTCCACAGTCAAAGACAATAACTGGAACTTAGCAGTTTTATGGTTGAAATTTACTTTAACTATCACTGTGACTGGATCGAAGCTTCTTACTAACTGCTTCTAACCCGAAAGAGGTAGAATTGATAACTATCGATGTCAGAGTTCAGTAACGTGGTGCCTTACTACTTATCTCTCAGAGTAGGCAGCATACCAGAAGAATTTCTACTTATCATGGTTCCGCGAGCGCCGCATATACCGATGGAGCAACCCTTACCGTAATTATACGATGGGGAGTTAGCCTCGCTGGTCCAACTTCGCTGATACTTGTTGTAAGGAACGATCTAAACGTTTCCGTTCTAAGGCCGTACCGTCCAGAATCAGTATGTTACTAAAGTAATATCGCCGTGAGCATTGAGGCAATCTTACCGACACACTAGATAAAGATACCCGTTTGGTAAAACATATCCTGCTGCGTGAAGAAGTCCGTAACCGACTGTTGCACATCCTCGCCCAACAGGAATCATCGACCCTTCGAGGCCTTTTTTAAGAGACCGAAGGTTTAATATTTGCATGGGGAGAGATCAGGATTATAGAGCGTATGCTCGAGACTTTCCCGAGTGAATCTCACTGTTGAAGCTGGCGTCCTAGATCGACCGGCGTCTTGTATTCAATTGCGACCAGATCGGAAATTGGCGCTCTATTCCCCAACGGTGGTTTTCGTCAGACATGCGTCTCCATATTCTTTAATGGATAACTACCACTGTTTGTCCTTCGGCAGCAAAGAAAAGAATAACAGCATGATGGTCCTGTTTGGATGCATTTGGCAATAACGTCGCCATAGTTCACGTTTCCGCAGACGGGAATGCCACACTAATCCCTTACCTGCATGCCGTTACTTCAGTACCCGCATCGGAGTCGTGCTACGTTGCATATAAGCTGCAGCAACACCCTCAAACGGAAACTCTTTGATCGCTCCATGTATAGTGAACCTGTTTTGGATATAGCAAATGAGTGGCCAAGGGAAAATATTGACAGCCACTGAAATAATGTTTCTGATTATGAAGGTGATATTTTTTACTTGTAAGGCATATAGTCCTTTCATCAGCAATACAAGAACACATCTGTAGGCCTAGTTTTAGTAAGCTGATCCTCGAATGGCGACGGCCAATAGCGTTAGGAGGTGTCTCCGCTCACATACGTAGGAACCCACGAGATTCTGCACACGTGTCAAAATAAAACATATTCGGAATTCACTATTTCCAGTTGACGTAATGAAACCGCTTTCTACTTTTCCGCTCTTTTCTGTGATATTAAATAAATGGTAATTAAACTGAATGGTCAGTTAATCTAATGTACTATTGCTTAATGTGATCAAAACTACAATGTTTTGTCTATCCAGACCTTTACGGGGAACTTTACTATGGCTGTGCAGCTCTCACGCTACGAAAGGTCTGCAAGTACCATGAAGCGTCTACAACATTCGAGGTAGAAGTAGTTTTCCCGCACAGCGGGCATTCAAACCACTGCAGTAGTGGGTGTTAGAGCTGCACCTTTTTTAGATTGAAGTCAGCTGATAGGTATTCCTGCTTAAGGGAAGTCTCTCTAACAAAGGATCACTTTTGACAAAGCTTAGGTATCCGAGTAATGAGGTAATTAGTATATTTCATCAAAATATACAAGGTATTAGAGATAAAGTTAGTGAACTGCTTATAGATGTTGACTCTGAAATTATTGGTATATCTGTACACTTCTTAAATAAGGAAATAATTCAGAGGCTTCCTTTACCAGGATACAGGTTGGCTGGCAGCTTTTCGAGGAGCTCTTTGCGGTGTGGGGGAGTAGCCATGTATGTGAAAAACGGCATCCCATTTGAGTCAGTTGATGTTTCAAAGTACTGCACTGAAAAGGTGTTTGAATGTTGTGCAGGTGTGGTTAAATTTAACGGAGCTAAACTTCTAACTGTTGTTATTTATAGATCCCCAGACTCCGATTTCACAACATTTTTGCTAAAGCTAGACGATGTTCTTGGTTCACTTTATAGGAAATACAAAAAGTTAGTTATATGTGGTGACTTCAATATTAATTCTATAAGTGATTGTGCAAGGAAGAGGATGCTGGTAGACCTCCTTAATTCATATAATCTTATGCAAACCGTATTCTTTTCAACGAGAGTGCAAGGGAACAGTAGAACAACCATTGACAACATTTTTGTTCATTCCTCATTACTAGAAAGGCATTCTGTTAGCAAAAAGGTGAATGGCCTTTCAGATTACGATGCACGAATTTTAACTCTAAAAGATTTTTGTGCTGCAACACGTGTTAAATACAGTCATCAGCTGTTTAGGAAAGCTGATCCAGTTGCTGTAGAGACCTTTGTAAACCTTATCAAGGAACAAGAGCGGCAAGATGTTTTAGCGCTGATACAGTAGACGACAAATATAATGCTTTTCTCAAGACTTTTCTCGTGCTCTTTGAAAGTTGCTTTCCGTTAGAACGTTCAAAACAGGGTACTAGCACAAACAGGCTGCCTGGGTGGCTGACTAGAGGGATAATAATATCTTGTAGAACACGTTAGAAACAGTCAAATTCTAAATGCAGCAGCCCATTACAAACAGTATTGTAAGGTGCTTAAAATGTTATTAGGAAGGCAAAAAGTATGTGGTATGCAGATAGAATAGCTACGTCTCAGGATAAAATTAAAACCATATGGTCAGTCGTAAAGGAATCGGCTGGTCTGCAGAGACAGGTCGAGGATATAGTAGAATCAGTGCGTAGTGGGAATGTCCGTGTTACTGATAAGTCCCATATATGTACAGTATTTAATAATCACTTTCTGAATATAGCAGGTGAACTAAATAGAAACCTAGTCCCAACAGGGAATCATATAGCGCTCTTAGAAAAAAGTGTTCCGAGACTGTTACCTGAAATGCTCCTCCATGATACTGACAAGAGGGAGATTGAGTTAATAATTAAATCACTAAAGACCAAGAACTCTCATGGATATAACGGGGTATCTAGCAGAATACTGAAGTATTGTTCTATGTATGTTAGCCCAGTACTTAGCCATATCTGTAACTTTTCCTTTAGGAGTGGTCGGTTTCCTGACCGATTAAAGTACTCGGTAGTGAAGCCACTTTATAAAAAGGGAGACAGGGGTAATGTTGACAATTATAGACCTATTTCTATGCCATCGGTGTTTGCTAAAGTTATCGAGAAGGTTGTATATACAAGGTTACTGGAGCATTTAAATTCACATAATTTGCTGTCAAATGTTCAGTTTGGTTTTAGAAATGGTTTAACAACTGAAAATGCTATATTCTTTTTTTCTCTGTGAGGTTTTGGACGGATTAAATAAAAGGTTGCGAACGCTAGGTGTTTTCTTTGATTTAACGAAGGCTTTTGACTGTGTTGACCACAAACTATTACTGCAGAAGTTGGACCATTATGGAGTAAGGGGAGTAGCTTACAATTGGTCCGCCTCTTACTTTAAGAACAGAAAGCAGAGGGTAATTCTCCGCAATATTGAGAGTGGTAGTGATGTTCAGTCCCAATGGGGCACTGTTAAGTGGGGCGTTCCCCAAGGGTCGGTGCTGGGGCCACTGCTGTTTCTTATTTATATAAATGATATGCCTTCTAGTATTACAGATGATTCAAAAATATTTCTGTTTGCTGATGACACCAGCTTGATAGTGGAGGATCTTGTGTGTAATATTGAAACAGTAACAAATAATGTAGTTCATGAAATAAGTTCGTGGCTTGTGGAAAATAATTTGATGCTAAAACACAGTAAGACTCAGTTTTTGCAGTTTCTAACTCACAATTCAACAAGAACCGATATTTTGATCAGACAGAATGGGCATATTAAAAGCGAGACGGAACAGTTCAAGTTCCTAGGCGTTCGGATAGATAGTAAGCTGTTGTGGAAAGCCCATGTTCAGGATCTTGTTCAGAAACTAAATGCTGCTTTATTTACCATTAGAACAGTATCTGAAATAAGTGACAGTTCAACACGAAAAGTGGTCTACTTCGCATATTTTCATACGCTTATGTCGTATGGTATTATTTTTTGGGGTAATTCTTCTGATTCAAAAAGGGTATTTTTGGCTCAAAAACTGGCTGTTCGGGCTATATGTGGTGTAAGTTCGAGAACCTCTTGTCGACCCCTATTCAATAGTCTGGGAATTCTGACATTGCCCTCACAGTATATATTTTCTTTAATGTCGTTTGCTGTTAGCAATATTAGCCTATTCCCAAGAGTTAGCAGCTTTCACTTAGTTAATACTAGGCAGAAATCCAATCTGCATGTGGAATGCACTTCCTTGACTCTTGTGCAGAAAGGAGTGCAGTATTCTGCTGCATCCATTTTCAATAAGCTACCACAAGAACTCAAAACTCTTAGCAGTAGCCCAAACTCTTTTAAGTCTAAACTGAAGGGTTTCCTCATGGCTCACTCCTTCTATTCTGTCGAGGAGCTCCTGGAAGAGCTAAAAAATTAAGCATATTCCAGTGTTACATTGTTGATTTTCTTTATTTAAATATATTTTTTTATATTTCGTTTTATCTGTTTCTAATATCGTGTTATAATTTCATGTATTGACTCGTTCCATGACGATGGAGACTTTCCTTATTTTGGTCCACGGAACAATAAATAAATAAAATAAAATAAACTGGCCACACAAATTCCACTTTTTCTTCTAATATTTCACCCATATACAGAATGGGCGGAAAGACTGACGCTACAGCCTTCAAAGTCTCGGAGCGCGCCCCTGCGCACGTGACCACCCACCGCAGTGCTTACACTGAATTCTGGCGACGTCTTTGCAAGTTTATTAGGGCTAACGCCGGATTCCATGACTTATCCAAGCTGTACCGGTATCTCTATGAATTAAATACTGCGCTAAACGAGTTTCAACTGCTTCTTTCACCACCGAGTCCCAAAACAATGAGGTCGACGCTAGAATTTCGACAATTTCGTTCAGTACAGAATGACCGGCGTCAGTGGAGCGATTTGCCACAGCCTATTTATTGGGATGTAAGAACTGAGTGTAACTACGGTTTTCCGCAACCTACTGAAGCATCAAATCATCTTTAACGGAACTTAGGTGTGCTGCTGTCTTCGATGGAGGTTAAAGAATTACTTTTACTTTGTACTTTTGAGAATCTGCCCTATTTTTAACGATAGACTTCGCTGATATGGCAGGAAAGCAATGCATTTAAATCTTCTAAATACGTATCCTTCTGCATTCCGTATTCCAACGTTCACCTCTAGCTGTAGCGTCTTATGTATCTGCTGTTGAGAGTACCCGTTGACTTCAGAATCTCCCTTTAAGTGTAGAACCTCATCATGCAGACTGCTCTCGTCAGCAATGATGTTTGCTCTGTGAACCAAAGTTCTCAGAACACCCGTCGTCTGGGAAGGATGGCAGCAGCTATTTGCAGGTAAATTTAGACACGTATGCATTGACTTCCTGTATATTGATGTTCCAAAGTGCCATCATCTTTGCGCCGGAAGAAAACACCCATGAAAGGAAGGAATCCCTCCCTCCCTTCTGATTTACAGTGTATACTGGATTTCTTCCATTAATGGAATCATATGGTTTAAAAACTCTAGTAATTTATGTACACCTTGGGGCCACAATACAAGTATGAGATCAATATATCTCCAAAATATTGTCAGCGTCAAACCAGCAGATTTTTCTCGAAGTCCTTCATAAACAAACTGGTCTCCAAGAGCGACGAGGGACTACCCTGGCAACATCATCATCATCATCATCATCATCATCATCATCATCATCATCATCATTTAAGACTGATTATGCCTTTCAGCGTTCAGTCTGGAGCATAGCCCCCCTTATACAGTTCCTCCATGATCCCCTATTCAGTGCTAACTTTGGTGCCTCTTCTGATGTTAAACCTATTACTTCAAAATCATTCTTAACCGAATCCAGGTACCTTCTCCTCGGTCTGCCCCGACTCCTCCTACCCTCTACTGCTGAATCCATGAGTCTCTTGGGTAACCTTGCTTCTCCCATGCGTGTAACATGACCCCACCATCTAAGCCTGTTCGCCCTGACTGCTACATCTATAGAGTTCATTCCCAGTTTTTCTTTGATTTCCTCATTGTGGACACCCTCCTGCCATTGTTCCCATCTACTAGTACCTGCAATCATCCTAGCTACTTTCATATCCGTAACCTCAACATTGTTGATAAGGTAACCTGAATCCACCCAGCTTTCACTCCCATACAACAAAGTTGGTCGAAAGATTGAACGGTGCACAACATCATCAGTCTATTAAAATAATTCGTTAATAAATAAGAAGTTTGTCGAGGTCATAATATCTTTGACCAAAGCCGAAACCTCTTTATGAAAACTTTTGACAATAATAAATAGAGATTCTGAAAGATGAACCTATGTGAGCAAAGACACCACATCACCGTCGACTAACAGATCAGAACTGTTTAGTTTCTGTGATTTATGTGTGCTGATAAAGCCCGCAGAGTTCCATATGTGATGAACACGTTTCCCCACAACTGTTCTTAACAACGATGCTAAGTGTGATGCAGTCGTAATTTGAAGAACCATAGAAATATCTTTCTCATGGATCTTTGCAAGTCCATAAAGCCTGGGATGAGCCGCACCATTTGGTTTCAGTCTTCGCACAACTTCTGGTGGAAAGTGTGAGGCGTTCTGAAGCGAAGCAGTCTTCCGTACACTTGATTAGTGTACTCTTTACTGATCTTGCGATATGTGCTACCACTCAGTAAACTACACATTTTATCACGAGACATTAAAACAGTGACATTACCTTTATCAGCTGGAAGAACCACAGCCTGGCGAAGCTTATGTAGTGTAGCCCTCTAAGCCACAAATATGTATTACTCCTGCGCGGGGTTAAAAGCACGGAGCGAGTCTTTAGGCTCACTCTGAAGATGGCCGAATGGTACACGGCCGAAATAGCAGACGAAGAAGTGGAATTTATGCGGCTGCACGCCTTAAGTTTAATGGAGCAGTCATTGCGCCGCGAAAACATGAATATGCACTCAAACCACTTCCCACCACTTGCGCACAGGATAAAGCTGGCGCCACGTAGCGGCCTACCGCTAAATATGTAAATTTTTGCACACGTCTGCATGACATGACCTAGTTGCTCTACGTAACTCTTGCGGTGCAAGGTTAATAAAGAAATTATTACACTACGCAACAACTGGTTTCATAACTGTACTACGTCGCCTTATGGGAGGCGTGATTGCTCCTGCATTACTTTTAGATGAAGCCTTTATAACCAGTGGGTTTCAAGTTAATAAAAATCATTGGAACATATTCTAAAAACGTTAAAACATTTATACAATACACTGTCGTATGAAGGTTGTCCATGTACATAAGATTTAAAACCGTTCGAGAATAATTATAAACCAACGGTTTTCCCTCTAACAATACGTGTTTGGAAGAGCATTATTATACATAGAAAATATTCTTATACAGTACCCATATTTAAGCTTAATATTTTGCCATAGTCGTCTTTTAGCAAATATCGCATTACGTAGATGACTAGCCAAAACGAAATGATTTACAATGAATAAGTAAATAATTATTTCACATAAGCAGAGAACACAACAGGGTAAACACTTATATCTTATGGCCAGTGGATGAGTTCAAGATGAATAATTTACGAATACTTGGTGTTTTTGGGCAACGAGAGATACTTCTATCAGCCTTTTTATTCAGAACTTACTTTGATCTACAGGAAGAAAGAGATGTGCATTCTTCGAAAGCTGCTTCACTCTATATGAGGAACACTTTAACCATAAAAACTCCATAGAAAAATGTGGCATTACAATGAAATGCACTTTCTAGAATGGTTCATGGCTATGGAAGGACGGTAAGTGAAAGATGAGCACTGCAGAGGTGCAGCTTGGCACGTCAAGTGCTACGAAATATTTATATTTCACTTATGATTTATTAAAATTCTGCGACAAAAAACTAACGAAAACCACATATTCCCAAATTTCAGTAACAGCGAATTACTGCATTTAGAAATTTTGGAAATTCGTGGTAAGTTCCTATGGGACCAAACTGCTGAGGTCATCGGTCCCTAGGTATATGCACTATTTAATGTAGCTTAAACTAACTTACGCTAAGGACAACACACACACCCATGCCCGAGGGAGGACTCGAACCTCCGACGGGGGAAGCCGCGCCGAGTTATTGCCTTCAGTATTGGGGAGACAACTATTAGCAATAGCTCTAAAAACGTCTGCATTAACTAAATTTAACAATAATGTGTTTGTGGGGAGATAGGTGACTCAACATGTAGGTGATTCAAGTCGTGTGTGGTATGATACCAATTATTGATGTAAACAGTTTTTGTGATACATCTCACAAAGACTGCTCGTGGGGAAGATAGACATACCGCTACGATATGGATCTGTCATCGTGGAAACGATACGTAAGCCGTGTTTCGCCAGATGCCCTGGTATACCGCTTTGTACACTAAACTGGTCTCTGAAGAATGAGTGCAGAAGGGTTGGCAGAAATTTAACGGACGCAGCCAGTCGAAAGGATCTTTCACATAGCCAGAAACACGTGGCAAGTAAACATGAAAATTCTGAAAGCAACGTGTTTCTGAGGGAATTCATTTGGCAGATGGACATAGTTGACACTAAACAAGCCAACTGCAAATCACAAGTTTGTAGTGACAAACAGAATCAAGTCCAAGATGGCCGCCGAGTAAGTGACGCCAGAAACTATTTCCAGAAAGTTAAGTGATTTAGACAGGAATATAATTTAGTTTAACACCGACAACAAATTAAATACGTGCATTAGTGTATCGTTTAGTCTTGCCGTTAAAGGTTTCACTTTTCTTTGCGTATTTTTTCAGAAAACACGAAAAGATCGTAACTTCGTGAAGTCGCGTTTAGGCTTAAATTTTGTAAACGTGTTTGTTTCTTGTTTCACAGTAATTTGACTAGTTTCTTGGTAACAAATAAGTAAACTACCGTAAATAGCGTATAACTTCATTGTTTTAATACACATTTCAGAAAAACAGCGTAACTTTATATCAGAAACTTGCTTATATACATTTGTTTATAGGCCTAATTCTCGTAACGTTTTTGGAGAATCAAACTTAAAGTATCTCGTTTAATTGTCCTTTTTTTCATTCCATCGAGTGAAATATATAATAAATAGCGTATACCTTCATTGGTTTAATACAGATCTCAGAAAAACAGCGGAATTTTAAATCAGAAACTTGCTTATATACATTTGTGACTAGGCTTAATTCTTGTAACGTCTTTTTTGATTTTCGGTAATTTAATTGATTTACTCTAGCTAAAGTTTTATTTTTGTCATGAGTGAGAAGTGCCTGACTTGCCGTAGAATTGTTAGTTCCGGGGTTTGGTGTGATGGATGCAGTAGTTTTTTTCATTGGGGGGACTGCAGTGGCGTGGCTGTCGGGAAAGTGGATAAGGTTCATCAGTGGTTATGTAGGATTTGCAGCAGAGATAGGAAGATAGTGGAACAGGAGGAGAAAATTGCTGCCCTTCAGGCTGAGCTAGATCATGCTAGGGAAGATCTGGACAGGTTAAGGAGGGAGAAGGGCAAAGAGAGGTGGGAAGTGGCAACAGGTAACAGAAGGAACAGGCCTAGAACTAAACTGACAGTTTTGTGGTGAATGTCAAAAATAAGTTTGACCTGTAGCTTCAGTTAGAAACTGATGAGCCTCAAGCAGAAGTAGGTGTAGACAGAACACAACAAACTTTCAATAGGAAATTGAAAAAGAATGTAGGAAAGTCATCGCAAAGGAAGAAAGTTTTGTTGTTAGGCAGTTCGCATGCCAGAGGTGTCGGCCAACCAGGAAAGTCATCGAAAAGGAAGAAAGTTTTGTTGTTAGGCAGTTCGCATGCCAGAGGTGTCGGCCAACCAGGAAAGTCATCGAAAAGGAAGAAAGTTTTGTTGTTAGGCAGTTCGCATTCCAGAGGAGTAGGCCAACTTTTGCAGGAGGAATTAGAACCAGAATACCAGGTCACAAATTTTTTCAAACCAAGTGTTAGTCTGGGTCAGGTGACAGAGGATTTAGGTTCACTCTGTAAAGGATTTACCAGGGAAGACACCGTGGTTATTGTGGGAGGGCCAGGGAACAGTATCGACAGAGATCCTGGGTACAGTATAGAGTGTGACCTGGTAAAGTCTGTGTCGGCATCGAGACACACCAATGTTGAATTTGTATCTGTTCTGAGAAGCCATGACCGGCCTCATTTGAACTCTTCTGTTGGGAGAGTTAATTTGGAGTTGGAACGGCTGCTTGGGTCGGGTGCGGGGGCTCATATTGGTGTGGTTCCTGTTGATTCTCTCAGTAGGTGGGACTATACCAGGCACGGCCTACATATCAACAGGAAAGGGAAGGGTAAACTGGCTGGGGTAATAGCAGGAAATATAAGGGGGGGGGGGGGGGGAACTGCCATGAATGGTAAATTACCAGTGGTTACAGGTGTTGGAGCAACACCTTTTTTAGGATAGGTAAGACAGAAAGATGTCAAGTTCTACGAGAGGTCAGGATTGAAACAAATCTTCAGTTTAGGAAAGAAATTAAACAGCACAATTCTAGCACATTGTATCACCAATCACAGCTGTCAATTATAAATTTTCACCAATCACCAGAAATTTTATCTCCACCAAGGTGTATCTCAGTCCTAGGTAATTGCATTGATGAATTAAAGTCACCCAACCCAGTTGACATAATGTGCCTCTCTGAACACCATGTGACCACTGGTGTAGGAACTAGGCCTAAGTACAATGAGAAACTCAGACAGGAGAGTACTGCAAATGTTAGAATAAGGAAAGGTTCTCATAAAAGTATAATTAAGAATAATGTAAGTATATTTCATCAAAATATTGGGAGTTTGAAGAATAAAATAGATGAGCTTCTGGTTTGTTTAGAAGATTTAGAAGCTGAGGATGAAATAGATATACTATGCCTGTTTGAGCATCACATTGTTACTGATATGGATAAGGTAAATTTAAGTGGATATAAGCTCTCTGCACATGTAATTAGAGAAAATATGGAGAAAGGAGGAGCTGCCATATATGTCAAAAGTTATCATTGTGTGAAAAGTATAGAAACAAAAAAGTTTTGTGTAGAGAAACATACAGAAGCATGTGCCTGTGAGCTTAAATTATATAAAGGCACATTTATAATTGTAACTGTATATAGGTCCCCATCGGGAAATTTTCATCTATTTCTGAAAAATGTGGGCTCCTTGTTGTGCTATCTGTCAGGCAGGGGGAAGCAAATTATTATTTGTGGGGACTTCAATGTAGATTCTCTGAAAGAGGGTAATGGAATAAATGACCTTGAAGTATTACTCGGTTCTTTCAATTTGACACCTGTTATTGATTTTCCTACTCAGGTGGTAAAGGATAGCATCTCACTGATAGACAACTTGTTTATAGATCAAGATAAGTTTAACCAGATAAATGCTCAGCCTGTTGAGAATGGTCTTTCTGATCATGGTGCACAGCTAGTTACAATATATGACATAGCTCCATTCAGCAGTACTAAATAGTCTTCCAAAGTAGTACGTTCAGTCAACGATTTAACAATTGCTAATTTCAGGGAAAGCCTACAGCAGTTAGACTGGGATGAGGTGTACCGTGAACCTGATGCCAATTTAAAATATAATTTATTTCATGACACTTTTGTAAATGCATTTGAAAACTGCTTCCCCAAGAAAATAGTTAAATATACTCGTAAGAAACCATCTAACAAACCATGGCTTACTAAGGGTATAAAAATATCTTGTAACCGGAAAAGGGAAATGTATCTGACAGCAAGAAAGAGTAGTGACCCAGAAACTATCAAACATCATAAAAATTACTGTCCTATATTAAGAAAAGTTATTCAAAAATCCAGAAGTATGTGTATCATGTCTGAAATCAGCAACTCTGATAATAAAATTAAAACAATTTGGAATGTTACTAAAAGAGAAACAGGTCAACCAAGAGCACAGAAAGACAGTATTACCATCAAATTGAATGAAAACTTTACGAACAAAAAGTCAGAAGTTGAAAATATTTTTAATAATCATTTTCTAAATGTTGTGGATGTAGTAGGTTCCAGGTGTTCATTAGAAGATGCTAGGCAGTTAATGGAAGAGGCCATACCTATGCAGTTTGATACAATTGAAATCTCACCCACTTCTCCCTCTGAAATTAGGAAAATAATAAACTTGCTTAAAAGCAAAAACTCACATGGAATTGATGGCATTTCCAGCAAAATACTAAATGCTTGTTCTCAACAGGTAAGTAAGATTCTCAGCCACCTGTGTAATAGCTCTCTGGAACAGGGCATTTTCCCTGATAGACTGAAATATACTATTGTTATACCTTTGCATAAAAAAGGGGATAGATCTGATGTCAACAATTACCGTCCAATCTCCCTTCTAACAGCTTTATCCAAAATTTTTGAGAAAGTAATGTATTCAAGAGTAGCTTCAGATATCTGTAAAAATGAAGTACTAACAAAATGTCAGTTTGGTTTCCAGAAAGGTTTTTCAACAGAAAATGTCATATATGCTTTCACCAATCAAATTTTGAATGATCTGAATAACCGAACACCACCCATTGGAATTTTTTGTGATCTCTCAGAGGCTTTTGATTGTGTAGATCATGAAATTCTGCTAGACAAGCTCAAGTATTGTGGCATGAGTGGGACAGTGCACAAATGGTTTAATTCATACCTAACTGGAAGAGTGCAGAAAGTTGAAATAAGCAGTTCTCATAATATGCAAAGATCAGCACATTCCTCAAACTGGGGAACTATCAAGAATGGGGTTCCACAAGGGTTGGTCTCAGGTCCATTTTTGTTCTTAATGTATATTAATGACTTGCCATTCTATATTCATGAAAAGGCAAAGTTAGTTCTCTTTGCTGATGATACAAGTATAATAATCACACCTGACTAACAAGAATTAACTGATGAAATTGTCAATAATGCCTTTCAGAAAATCACTGTGTGGTTCCTTGTAAACAGACTCTCACTGAATTTTGATAAGACACAGTACATACAGTTCTGTACAGTAAATGGTATGACGCCATTAATAAATATAGACCTTAATCAGAAGCATATAGCTAAGGTAGAATATTCAAAATTTTTAGGTGTGTCCGTTGATGAGAGATTAAATTGGAAGAAACACATTGATGATCTGCTGAAACGTTTGAGTTCAGCTACTTATGCAATAAGGGTCATTGCAAATTTTGGTGATAAACATCTTAGTAAATTAGCTTACTACGTCTATTTTCACTCATTGCTTGCATATGGCATCATATTTTGGGGTAATTCATCACTGAGGAATAAAGTATTTATTGCACAAAAGCGTGTAATCAGAATAATAGCTGGAGTCCACCCAAGATCATCCTGCAGACATTTATTTAAGGATCTAGGGATATTCACAGTAGCTTCTCAGTATATATACTCTCTTATGAAATTTGTTGTTAACAACCAAACCCAATTCAAAAGTAATAGCAGTGTGCATAACTTCAAAACTAGGAGAAAGGATGATCTTCACTATTCAAGATTAAATCTAACTTTGGCACAGAAAGGGGTGAATTATACTGCCACTAAAGTCTTTGGTCACTTACCAAATAGTATCAGAAGTCTGGCAGATAACCAACAAGTATTTAAGAAGAAATTAAAAGAATTTCTGAATGACAACTCCTACTCCATAGAGGAATTTTTAGATACAAATTAAGAAAAAAAGCAAAAAACAAACAAAAAATTATTAAAAATTTTTTTTTAAAATGTTATATTAACTTAATTTTGTTGTTAAATTAACTTAATTATGTCATGTATTGGAAAATTTGACTCGTTCCACATCATTACGAAATATCGTATTCATGATCCATGGAACTAGTATTAATCAAATCAAATCAAATCAAACAGTAGTGACCGGAGACCGTAAAACTAACGGAGTAATGCGAGTGTCCTCTGAGACAAAGAATCGCGAGAAAGAATAAGACTTTGTGGAAGAGTAACGTTATTTTGGAGCCTTGTAGAGCAACGTTTGAACATCGATATGTTCTGTCAGAGACAATGCTGTTTCGAGATGGAAGCCTTACGAAATTCTCCCCTACCGTCTTGTTCACGGTCCGCTACTGATGGCGTCATCGGTCTGTCCATTCCACTGGTCTGAGTGTCACCGCATCCAACTGAGTTTGCAAAAGACACAGACTGCACTGGACCCATTATTACCACCGGTCGTCCCCAAGGTCACCTCTACATTGGTGCATGTATTGACAGCTTTGTTAATAACCAGCCTGTGTCCAGATGGATGAATGAATTCAACTTCTTAAACATAAAAATCCTATTTTAATTAATTATTCCAGAAATTAAAACCCCAACATGAAGCTTATTTAATCAGGATAAATTTGTCACTGCAGAAGGTGCCTCAAAAGATATTTGATCTTAGTGTCATAATTACAGATACAACGTTTGGTCTCCAGCGTAGGGTGAGAAACAACATGTGATACTACTGCTTGTAATACTATTATTACAAAATATGTCGCGAGGGATACGACCCTAATACTAATCATAATGTGTTAGGTTGCAATAATTTTGACCGGGGAGAGTTACTTAAATTTTGCATAAGTTACCAAACTTCATTTGGTAGAGAGTGAAATACATGTGTACCAACACAATATTCTCAATTCCCATGGTTAAAGAAAATAAATTTAAATTGCTGTACTGTTACAAATGCAAATGAGTGCGAGAACACAAATTATGGCAGTTTTAATAAACGGACCCCAGTCCAAACCGGATGCGCATTTTCCTTAACAGTGTGGTTACTTAATGTTTACTAAGTAAGTGCAAACTTCCACTATTTTTTAACAACTCTTATTAACTGGTAATGACTGGAAATGAACAATGCCTTACTTCGCTCACAAAACTATGGTAATAATTTTTTTTACCAAAGACACCACTTCCTGATAGTAATGTGCAGTACTTTGACCTATCAATACTTTAATGATCCACTTTCTAACATTACTCTGGATATGAAATAGCAAGAACACAACAGAAACACTGGCTAAATCGCACATGAATAGCACACCAAGCAAAGTGCCTTACAAACACATAATGGAACACAGTTTCTGAAAATCCAATTAAACGTTTTATAAAATTACCAAAAAATTCAAAACCCTGCAGTTAACTAAAACTTCTTTTTAAATTGAAAACATTTAACTGAAAGCAAGTATTAGTTACATTAGTGTACTTTTAGTAAACCTCCTATGAAAATTCTCACTCAAGTATAACAAAATTTAATTTTGATCTCTGACAGTCTCTTTCATAACAGTCTTATGTCATTTAGTCTATGCTGATGAGGAAATTGAGAAGGAATTCGTCTCAGTCAGTGTGAAACAATATTATCACTGCCTATACACATATATAAGAAGTAATATACACAATAAATTCAGTCTATTATCTCAAATGCTAATCTATACGTTTACAAAGCGGTGCGATGACTCATTGTGTTGCGTAGTCCACACAGCCTCTTTACGTTTATGGCTTACACATAGCGCATTCCAGAACCGAATTTCAGCTTTTAATTCCAGTACAACCTCTTATAACGTGCTACAGAAGCCAGCCTCTATGTTTCTTATAACGATGATCTGAGGTTTTGCCATCATTCTACTTGCACCAAGTTTGCCTCACTCCGACACTGTATAAACTATTTGATGGTTGCTGTCCTACTATGTCTACACTGGCTTGGTGTGCACACATCTTATACCTTACTCTTTTTCCTGTAGTGCCCTTGTCGTCTGTACAACAGAGGGACTTACCCTCTAATTTTTCCTACATCTCGTCACGCTTTATCTACTATTGATCGATCCTATACATTGATCAGTCCGTTTCTTTTCTTAATACGAAAACATGCAGTTTATTCAGGCAAACTTCAAAATTCATTACAAAATTTGATTCGCATAGCCATTTACAAATGCAAACTATAAAAAGACATCTAAAAGGCTGTCCTATGAGCGTAGTGTACGTATGGTACTATGTCTCAGTATTACACTTGCCTCATGTTTCAGTGGTATATTCCATTAACGAGCAACTCAATGACACCTCCTTCATTTCCATCTATGTGTTTCTACCTGCAACAAACGTTGGTCATTTAATTTTATGATACAAATGTAATTTGGGATTTTCAATCCATGTTGGTAAGTGTACTTTTAAATCTACAACATTTCTTACTGCGAACTGTTTTCCATTATGTTTAATTCAAGGTTGAAGCTTTATCATAAGATTTACGAATGACTTGGAAAGAAAAGCTACATAAAAACTTAAATTTATAACACTCATGTTTGATTTCACTAGAGTCCTCTTGAGTTATCTTAGTTTATATTTTACCATTTTAAGATATTCATCACATCACCTGATACTAGCCTCTGCTCTTTCATTCTACATTTTCTTCATTGTTCTTTCTAATTACATTTATAAGCAATGGAAAATCAAGACGTCTTCACTAAGCTTTTCGATTTCTGTTCCAGTGAAAATTCCTCGCGTTTGGGTCCAGTAGATCCAAACTTTAATGAGTTTATGATATTTTCAAAATCTCGGTGCACTTCCATTGCTAAGGATGACAATATGTTCTTCATAATCAACGTAATTTGCTCATATACGTAGTATTTCGCCAGATCACTCACTGGATGACTGGCAGGAATATACGTTATTTCAATCAAATATTTCCCGGTTCCCTCCTTACAAAATTTTGATATAACCTATATCTACATCTACATTTATACTCCGCAAGCCACCCAACGGTGTGTGGCGGAGGGCACTTTACGTGCCACTGTCATTACCTCCCTTTCCTGTTCCAGTCGCGTATGGTTCGCGGGAAGAACGACTGTCTGAAAGCCTCCGTGCGCGCTCTAATCTCTCTAATTTTACATTTGTGATCTCCTCGGGAGGTATAAGTAGGGGGAAGCAATATATTCGATACCTCATCCAGAAACGCACCCTCTCGAAACCTGGCGAGCAAGCTACACCGCGATGCAGAGCGCCTCTCTTGCAGAGTCTGCCACTTGAGTTTGTTAAACGACTCCGTAACGCTATCACGGTTACCAAATAACCCTGTGACGAAACGCGCCGCTCTTCTTTGGATCTTCTCTATCTCCTCCGTCAACCCGATCTGGTACGGATCCCACACTGATGAGCAATACTCAAGTATAGGTCGAACGAGTGTTTTATAAGCCACCTCCTTTGTTGATGGACTACATTTTCTAAGGACTCTCCCAATGAATCTCAACCTGGTACCCGCCTTACCAACAGTTAATTTTATATGATCATTCCACTTCAAATCGTTCCGCACGCATACTCCCAGATATTTTACAGAAGTAACTGCTACCAGTGTTCGTTCCGCTATCATATAATCATACAATAAAGGATCCTTCTTCCTATGTATTCGCAATACATTACATTTGTCTATGTTAAGGGTCAGTTGCCACTCCCTGCACCAAGTGCCTATCCGCTGCAGATCTTCCTCTATTTCGCTACAATTTTCTAATGCTGCAACTTCTCTGTATACTACAGCATCATCAGCGAAAAGCCGCATGGAACTTCCGACACTATCTACTAGGTCATTTATATATATTGTGAAAAGCAATGGTCCCATAACACTCCCCTGTGGCACGCAAGAGGTTACATCACTAACCTGGGCAGTTTACTTTAGCTGTAGGAAAACTGTCAAACCTATGGGTCATTATCAGACAAAACAGATTTTATTTTCTAGAATTTGAGTAACTGCTCAGTCATGTTATTATATAACATCATGACTGCTATTTTTCTCAAAAGCTACAATTTCATGAATTTCTAGGAAACTTCCAGAAAACTAATGTATAATTTTCCAGAGTTTTAACTAATGGTCCAGTTATATCAACTGCTGTTGATTCTAATGTGTAGTTTGGTTTTACGTTTTGGACATATCACTAACCTGGGCAGTTTACTTTAGCTGTAGGAAAACGGTCAAACTCTCAGCAAGTATTACTAATATACCGTTAAATATTATAAAACATTACATTTTGACACAGACATGTTAGGTCCACAATGTCTCTAACGTAAGTTGAAATTATCAGTTATTGCTGTTTCAAATTGAAGACTTCGGTTATCAACAGTGGTAAGGGATAGTACATGATAAACAGAGAAATTGTTTAAAACATGGTAAGTAAAGTGTTTTATTCATAGTAGTTAATACTTCCACAATAAACCATCAAATGACAGATCTGTCTCAAACTTCAGTTTCTTATTAATGGCAACTGTGTCACAGATGTAATTCCACAAGTATAAAATCTGATATTTATGTGATATAGTTTCCTTGGAAATAAATTGCTGAAATTTAATTCCCATTATCAAAAACAAAGAAAACATGAACAGCTGTGAACACACTGTATAAAGTGGCGTAACACCTCAAGGTGGCCAGCCTTGGTACGTTTAATCACCCACTACTGACTCCAATGATGATACTACCATCGACTGAAGTTAGTGGTTTCAGAGTCAGATTACCTGTAATAACAAAAATTTCCTCGTTGCATTGTACACCATTGATTATTACGTTTACAACTTTGGCTTCAGTCAAATAACAATTCTTTTCATTAGCTACTGAAAATATTCTCACTCTTTGTTTAGTCTGGTGGCAGTGGTTAGTGCATTTGCCATTATTTATTTCGTTTCTTATCTGGAGGTGAATAAATTTTGGCACTCTACTGCCAGCCACTCTCAGCACTCAGTATCACTAATGCAGGGATTAGGAAACAACAAAACAAATTTCTTAGTAGCTCCTGAAGCTGACCTTTCCCGACAATCAGGCAACTTAGAAAGTCTGCTGCATCTCTGCGCCAACCATCTAAAGAACACCAACATCGCTAGAAAAAGTTATTTCATTATAACTAACATTTGACCAGACGAGGCTGATTTCTTGGCCAAACCAAACCCACAGTAATGGCTCTATACATAATAACACAAGCATAAGCAATAATTTGGCAAAACTAACAGAAAAATACATTAATTCCAATCTTTAAAGAAGTAATTAGCGATGATTCCGATTTGCTAGTTCATAGAGAAACGTGTTACCAGGCTTGTTGTACTCTTATATACATACAAACATATATGTGCATACTGGCTACTACTTACGATCAAATGAATGCAAGTGACACACTCTGTCGAGGCTCATCCTAAAACTCGACTTAAAACTCACCATAAGAGAAAAAACTAAGCAATGAAAACCACCAAAGTCAACCTCAAATATAAATCTAACTCAGCAGGACACATGCCCGAGGCAGGATTCGAACCTACGACCGTAGCGGTCTCGGGGTTCCAGACTGAAGCGCCTAGAACCGCTCGGCCACATCGGCCGGCTGACATTTTCAGGCCCTCCTGTAATGTCAGTTTTGTTACTCACACTCTTTTTCCATCTTACTCACATCATACTGAAATTATAATCATTCATTTCATTCAGCTGTCGATTGCCACCACTACCATATCCATTTAATCCCCATACGTACACCGTATTTACTAAAAAATAGGCCTGAGAACAACCTGTTTCTTGTCAAGATATTTTGCAAAAACTTTAGTGTAGCTGGTCGGGCATCTATTGAAGTACCACGTGCCTACCGCATCTAGTGTGGTGAGTGTCCTTCCACATACATAGGGCGAACTGACCATTCCTTTAACATATTGGTCAGAGAGCATCAGGATCTTAGCAGTTCCAAATCCGCTCTGACTAACCAACTGAAGGACCATAACCATACCATTTCAAATAAAAACACAAATTACAGTATTCTACATATTCAACGTAAGGGCCTGATGTTAAACATTTTAGAAGAAATAGAAATCATCTGCAGCATTTACTGTGATCCATCGGGTATTTTGAACGAGAAAATTGCGCTTAAGCACGCAGTCCTGCTGAGTAACTTTTCTTTTTTGAAGCAGCGTCCAGCCTCCTTTCCTTGTTTTTCTGGTTTCTGACTATTTAACGTCATTATGTATATTTCTTAAGTGGGCCAGTGTTTTTCGTCATTACTTTTGTAGCCCTTAATTAGGCCTAACGAATGTACAGTGTATGCCAATTTCCTATAATGAGGTCTGCAAAGTCCTCCCACATCATTTTACGTAGCTGCAAAATGTGTTCTTTTAATAGAAGTTTGCATGTTTTTCATTTTTTATCCTATGACTATGGCGTATTATTGTGCTGCGTCATTATTTGCGTCTTCACTAATTTAAAATTTACCTGTCTCTCATGATGTAAAATTAGTCTCAGGTCTTATCTTATGTAAGGCTCGATTAGTTGACTTTTAGTTAGCAGGTTTTAAATTGACCCAACTTTTAATGTCTTTTTAGTGCTATTGCTACTAGCTATTAATTGGCATGATAGTTTCTGACAGTGTGGACAGAAGGTTTCACTACTTTCTCTTTTGGTCAGTACCGAGATGCTTGTGCCCATGTCGCTGTAATCTCCTGATGTAGTTCCTCCAGCGTGCGTGTCTTACATCGATAGACGTAATCTTTCACAGTTACCCACAAGTAAAAGTCCATATGTGTTAGATCTGGTGGGCGTAGAGGGAATTCAATAGACGCTCTTCGTCCAATCCAGTGCCCCAGAAAATAGTCATCCAGGAAGGCTTGTATGGCTAGTGGTAGTGTGGTGGTGCCCCATCCTGTTGGTAGAAGACCCCTTCATCAGCTCCATGAAGAGCACGTATATCTGGCAAAACTGATGTGCGTAACATTTCCAGGTACACTTTTCCAGTGACAGTAGCATCAAAGAAAAAGGATCCTCATAAGCGCCTAGATCAGGCTGTTCCAGCTCGTCGGCTCCGTTGTGAGCCGCGGAGCGCTCCCTGCTCCAGGGAGCCGTGTCGCTCACTGTGACCATTCGAGTGGGCCGGCACGCCGGCAAGCGTTTTGATGTGCCAGCTGCGTCTTACAAGATCGACAACCTCATACTCTTAACTGCTACGATGTGGTGACATGCTAGACCAGGAAATACGATGTTCAGGAAATAAGTAAGAAACAACTGTTTTACAAGAAGTTGCATATTAAATTTATTGGGCCTCTGTAGCTCGACATTTTCTTTTCAATACAAGATCGGAAATATCAGGCGTCAAAGTGTTCGCAGTGTTAATGCGGAGGATGGACTACATTGTTGCATCCTGAAGAAACGATCGTTCCTTACTTTTTACTCTTCTCATTGCTGAGAAAAGCTGCTCACAGCAATATGTAGATCCAAAAATGCAAATGATCTGAGCGGTATTGTTGTGAAGCTTGGGAAATGTTTTTTGCTGTAATGAACGATACCATCGTGACAAATCCAACGTGTTGTAGTACCTCTCTTTCAACAAAGTTGAATTTTGGAAATCAATAATCTCCAATTGAAGTGACGATGACAAATCATGGGGGAAACTGAAAAAGGAGTGCTGAACACCTTAAGTTCCATTTTCAAACTAGTGAGGTCTTGGAATCGTGTTTCAAACGACGTGATGAGCTGCTTTCACTTTGCTTGGTAATAGCCGAAAGTAGTACCTTCAGGTAGTTTTAAAGAAGCAAGACGATTGAAGAACGTTAAATGTCCACTACTCATCTGCGTCTCAAATAAACGTTACTTTTCCATGAACGCTTTGATCTGGTCGTGCATGTCAACGATTAGCTGCTCTTTGCCTTGCAATGACAGATTTAAATTATTCAGATGCATAGTTATGTCAGCTAGGAACGCCAGGTCTGACATCCATTTTATATCTTTCAGACAACGAATTTCTTCCCATTTCATTTCGAGAAAAAGGGATATTTCCTCACGAATGGCAAAGAAAACATCAAGAACTTTTCCCCGACTCAGCCAATGAACTGTACTGTGGTAAGGTATATCCTCATACTCCGCTTCAATATCTTTCAGGAATCCTTTGAATTGGCGATGATTCATACCGTGATGCCGCACAAAATTGACACACTTCACGACATCTTTCATTACGCCACCTAGCTCTACTGTTTCAGCACATAGTGCCTGTTGGTGAATAAAACAATGAAGAGTCAAAATGTCTTTCCGAATTCGTCCCTGAGTTTATTTTTCAAACGAGAAGCAAAACCTTGGTGACACCCAATCATTTTTGGTGCACCGTCTGTCGCTACAGAACGGAGCTTATCCCACGGCAAATTCATATTGTCCACTGATTCACAAACAGCTTCAAAAATGTCACGTCTTGTTGCGGTGGAATCGAGTGGTACCACATCCAAGAGTTCTTCAGTTACTTGCAGCTCCATGTCGACACCACGCACAAAGACTGCAAGCTGAGCACAGTCCGATATGTCGGTGCTTTCGTCCAACACTAGCGAAAATTCAACAAAGCTCTCCGCCTTTTTCCTGAGCTGTGTATCTAAATCTGCTATCATGTCCAAGATTCGACGAGACATTGTTTGCTTCGACAGGCAAACCCCTTCAATTACCCATTCAATTGCCTGCAACTCCCTTGGAAACAGACATTCTGCAACTGCTACCATGCACGATTTTACGAGTGGTCCTACCAAAAACGGCTTGCCACTCGTCGCAGTAATGTGAACGACCCTGTAGCTTGCTCGAATTTCAGATTCAGTAGTGTTTTCTCCGCATACATTCGCCTGAAAATTATAAACACATTACAGAACACGAACTATGTTGCATGTTTTGATACCCTCCGTATTACGAAACCGTTTTTAAACATACTTCTCCTGGTAGGTCGTTCTTAAGCCTGGTTACCAGTTCACTGTGTGCAACGCCTTCTATCTAATCGTAGTGCGCTGCGTGAAGACGTGTATAATGTCGTTGTATATTGTACCTCTTCGCAGAATTAAATACTTTATGACATACAAGACACTGCAGCGACCATCCCTCCCAATGAATAGAAAGGTATCCTCCAATAGAGGTACAGGGCTACCGCTGCTGTCATAGCTGTCACTGAACACGGATTATTGCGTCAGTTGCGGCTGCATGCGGCCAGGGGGCAGTGAGTTCGCTTTCCCCCTCCACATGGGCTCCGAGCTCCCGCTGTGAGCGCTCCGGAGCGCTCCGGCTCCCTGGAGCTCGGTTGGAACAGCCTGCCCTAGATGATAGTCCACACAACACATGAACCCCTGGTAGACTGACTGCTTTTTCCACATAAACATGCGGATTTTCCGGTGCTCAGTACACAGTGTTATGCCCATTCACGGTTCCATTAGGTTTAAATTGTGCCTCGTCACTCCACACTACCTTCGTCACAAATTGTTCATCAGTCACCATTTGCTGATACCATTCGCAAAATTGCATTCGGAATTAGGATCGTCATCATTAATCGCGTGCAGTAATCGTGGACTGTAAACTTTTCACTTTGCAGCTTTCAGAATTCTTCGTACGCTTGTGCTGCTAACCCCCACTTCACGCGCACATTGCTTAGCAGACTTCTGTGAAGAATTAACTAACGTTTCCAACAGGAGTGCCGACGAAGCAGGACTTGTAGCTGTACGCAGTCTTCCTAATCTTCCTTTGTGAATATCACAAATCATTCCATGCAATTTAAAGGTGTTAATGATGTGTTTAATTGTTAGGCAGGTAGGCGGCTCTGTTTCAAACTCCAGCCTCCACCGACGTTGCATTTCAACGGCATTATCAAACTTGAAAAACCAATTCACATTATACTTCCGTTGCTCGGATGTCAAACGTACTCCAGCCATCTTGTTTTCTCAATACTAATATCTGTTGATCCAAAGACCGTACAACACACTCGTAACGACAATGTCGATATCTCGATACAGCCTGGCGGACTCTGTATATCCCCAGCAAATAAAGAACTTGCATGCCACTCGTGTAAAGGAAAAAGCTTCATTGCGTTTTACGGGTTATAGATAAATTTTATGTCGTCAGCTTCCACTCAGTTTTACTACAGTTTTGTGCTGCTCTGTTCAATATGTTCTTTTACCACACATAATGTATTTTAACGTTTTTCATGAAACTTTCTGTACAATGTTTCCTTTTTTCATTTTAAATGTAAATCACTAATTCAAATTGTGAACGGCCGGGCTAGTGGCCCCGCGTTCTTCTTCCTGTCAGTAGATGGCAGTACTTTAGCCACTATGGTTTACTAGTTTGCTTCCTCCTTCGCGTTCGCTACTCCATGCTCTGTGCTTGCCTATAGCATAATGCGTCTTGTACTCGACCACCGCGGCGTTCACAGTCGCAGCACCACGTGTAAGTGACCTGGTAATCTTTGCATTTTTTCTTAACCCAGGTAGTCGTCTGTAGTACTGTCTGGTGTCACTTTGGCACTGGTTAGGTTTTACAGCACATAGCCCGACCAGTGGCTTTTAAATTTTTTTATGAAATCTGTTTTTCTTTTTATGTGTATTGCTGCGTGTACAAATTATCTCCCGTCTCAGTACGACACCTGAAGATGGGCGTATAAGAGCCCGAAACCGGTCGTGTTCTAAATGAAAGAACCTTACAATTGTAGCGGTATTTTCAACCTCTGGTATAATGCTCAGTTGCGGATGTTCCTCCGACAGGATTGAATTTGATGCAGGTCACAACTGTCCTTTTTCAGTTTCAATAGATCTCTTCATTCCAGAGGTCATATTTAGTGGTTAGGTAATTAATGTTCTAAAATTTAAGATCAATTAATTCAACTTCGGCAAGGCAGCATAGAGACAAGGACTGTTTTACAAGGTTTCTAAAGGAAAGAAAAAAGAAAGCATGATTGTTTACTTCAGACCATCTGACAGAAGAAATGCAGATCGTTAGGCCAAATTTCGGGTGCCCTAATTACGATGCGCCAATCTTCGTAATACACATCACATATCATTTACGCTACAGTAATGGCTTCGCTTCGCAAGTGTTTGGTCTACGATGACATTTGGCATGGAGCTCCTTTTCTGCTGTGTCATTTAGTCCCAGCTCGGCACGAGCAATTCGGCAACTGCACGACTAGTCGGGTTTCCGAGGAGTGCTGTGGTGAGTGTCTTCAACAAGTGGTGAAACCAACGTCAAACACGTCCAGACGTCGTGGGGTTGGGCAGCCAATCGCCATTACAGATTTCGCACGTCGTTGCGAAAAAAATAAGCTTTACGCCATGAGGAGAAGTGTGCTTTCCAGTGACGTCACTAGCATCACATGACTCAAATTGAGCGTTTTAGGAGGCTTTCTAACTATTTGAACTTCATTTTCGTTTTTTTTAATAATGCGCATAAAATGACATAATGAACAACTGAAGACGGTTTTCAGAAAACAATCAAATACCATGTTCTGAAGGGGAGCCAGGGTATGCATTGTAGAGTAGTGCTCAAATGAAAAGTAAAGTAAAAGGGGAGACAATTTGTATTAAAGAAGGAGAATTACTAATTAAATAATTTGCATCTTAGCTGGAATTATCCAGGACAAAGTTTTATATTATGACGTAATCTGTACTGCGGACCCAACTGAAAAGAAGACCCTTTTTTCAATTCTCGATCCCTAAGGAATCGGGCGGGCCGCCCTTTCTCCATTGGGATCTTAGACTATGGAATACTGTTTGGACACATGTTATTTTTGCTGATCTTAAAAATAGGGTATGGGGAGGAACTTGTATCTGACAATTGGGAATTTATTTGCAGGAAATTCGAAGAAAGCTCCAGTATTCACCTTATGGCCTGAGGAAAATCAGCAAAACACGGCCAGGGATGGTGGTGGTTCACCAGACTTCTGGTAACGTACTACTTCGTTATCCTTGCTCCATCCCGTTGGTCTTCTGCTTCTTGCCCGTATCCTACTCTCTTCCTCGACAGCTGTGAGGGTTCCTGGCTCCACGACCATGGTGGGTATTTTTCACACTTCCAGTAGGGTTCCAGGAAGACAAGATCAGGGTGAACCTTCCCTGTCTTTTTGTCTGCTTCGAATGAATACTTCCGCCACTCATAGTCGTCCGGCATCAAAAGCCTGCCGGAGAAGTAGAGAACCTCCTCAGTCATGACCACTTGGTCTATCATCTCTGGTTGTGTTGGTCGATCTTTGGTTTCTCTAAGAGTACCTGCTTGTGCTCTGCGGTACACCACCATTTTCTTCTTCTTGCCATCCATTGGCGATGGCGTCTGCGTCCCGTCGTGTTGCTGTGTGTGGCCTTCTGTTTGGGAGGCCATCGAGGTTCTCGTTGGTGGGTGGTCTGCACATCTTTGGGCTCCATTTGAGGTTGTTGGAGGTATACCTATCTCAGGAGGAGGCAGGTGGCCTCCATCTCTGCACAGAGCGCGATTCTGCTTCCTCCAGGATGGCGTAAGTGTGCCAGTTGTCTTCTTATAAGCCTGATGTTGCGCCGCCTTCTGCCACTGCAGCGTCTTGGTCAGCGCTGCGGTGCAGTGCGGGCAGAATCGGTTCTGTGGCGTGTGGGCGACCTCCTCTTCCACCACTCTCACTGGTGATGGGGGCAGTGGGTCGCGCAGGATTGGGGCCGCCTCGGGTTTGCTCGGAATGTGAAGCCACTACCTTTACGTCTTCTTAGTCGCCTCATCTTTGCTTGATCGGTGTTTATTGATCTTGGCTCGTTCATGCTCTTCTGGTTCAGTTCGTTGTTGGTGGCGCAGCCTGTGAAGGCCCTTGAGGTGCGCCAGTTGGCGACGAGTGGCCCAGCGCAGCAGGCGCACGTCGGTTGTGCGTCTTTGCACTTGACGCACTTCTTCTGATTGTAGCAATACTTCGCCACGTGTCCCTCCTCTTGATATTTGAAGCATTGTGGCTTCGTGTCTTCTCCGCCGGGAGAGGGTGCACTTTGACATCAAAGCCCATGAGCTTGGTAAGCTCACAGACTTTGTCGGTGTTCTTTCTTCATAGCAAATTTTCGGCTGTATCTGCTACCAAGATGAAGAGCGATGGTCATCTCTCACATTGCCGAAACCAGCTAGTAACAGCCCTCTGTGAACTGTGTCTTCACTACACATCCACAGCAATCCTCTGAGGAGTGGTTCGGTTTTAGCATGCTTGTTCCTTTGTGGCTTCTTCTGGTGCGCTGGAAGGATATTTCATTTGAGTAGAGTCTGTATGGCCCCGTCATAGGACCAGCATCCTAGCCTCACCTCCAGAAGAGCGCCGTTTTGGCGTCCTCGAGTACTCCCAGACGGTCCAGCCAGTCACCGCCTGTGTATTGGAAGTAGATTAGTGGTATCAGCTCCTCGAGATCGGGGGAAGCCAGCTCTTGTGAGCAGAGGATCACAGGTCCTATGTCGTTCCACTTCGTGGTCGCGGGAGACGTCGAGTTCATTGGAAGCAGAGCTGTTCGGTTCGCTCTCCGAATCCAGATGGGCGACGGTCGACAGATCGCCGATCGTTTCTTCCACCACACTCTCGGGCGGCTCAGCAGGCGTAACCGGCCCTGGGCGCGTCACTGACTGCTCCTTCTTTCCATTTCCACCTCTGTCCATAGTGGTGCACGCAGCGAATGCACGACGATTTTGCTGTTTCGCTGTGAGACCAGCAAGAACGACAATTTACTTATCACGCACGCACCACTAGACAACTCTTCTCCTCGGTCTCACAGTAGCGTTGTGTTCAGCGACGGTGATGCGCACGCTACGGCTCCTGAGGCAGAACTGGGATATGCATATACACAGATGGCAGTAGTATCAGGTACACAGGGAATAAAAGTGCAGCGCATTGGTGGAGCTGTCATTTGGACTCAGGTAATTCGTGTCAAAATATTTCCGACATGATTAAGGCCGGAGGACGGGAATTAACAGACTCTGAACGCGGAATGGCAGTTGGAGCTACATGCATGAGACATTTCATTTCAGAAACCGTTAGGGAATTCAATATTCGAGATCCACCGTGTCAAGAGTGTGCCGAGAATACCAAATTCCAGGCATTACCTCTCACCACGGACAACGCAGTGGTTGACTGTTTTCACTCGCCGACCAAGAACAGCGGCGTTCGCGTAGAGCTCGTAGTGGTAACAGACAAGCAACTTCGCTTTAAATAACCGCAGAAATCAATGTGGAACATACGACGAATGTATCTGTTAGGACAGTGTGACGAAATGTGGCGTTAATGGGTTTTGGCAGCAGACGATGAACGCGAGTGCGTTTGCCAACAACCCGACATCCCCTGCAGCGCCTCTGCTGCGCTTGTGGTCATATTGATTGGACCATAGGCGACTGGAAAACAGTCGTCTGGTCAGATAAGTTCCGATTCCAGCTGGTAAGAGCTGATGGTAGGGTTTGAGTGTGACGCAGACCCCATGTAGCCATGGACCCAAGCCGTCGATAAGGTAATGTGCAAGCTGTTGGTAGCCCTTATAAAGGTGTGGGCTGTGTTTACATGGAGTGGACTGGGTTCCTCTGGTCCAGCTGAACCGATCATTGACTGGAAATGTGCGGATACTTGGTTTGATGATGATGATGTTTGGTTTTGTGGGGCGCTCAACTGCGTGGTTATCAGCGCCCGTACAATTTCCCAACCTTTGCTCAGTCCAATTTCGCCACTTTCCTGGATGATGATGAAATGATGAGGACAACACAAATACCCAGTCATCTCGAGGCAGGTGAAAATCCCTGACCCCGCCGGGAATCGAACCCGGGACCCCGTGCTCGGGAAGCGGATACTTGGAGACCATTTGCAGCTATCAATGGACTTCATGTTCTCAACCATGTCACCAGACTACATTAGTTCACGTTTGGTTTGAAGAATATTCTGGACAATTCGAGGGAATGATTTGGCCACGTAGATCGCACGAAGTGTATTCCATTGAACATTTATGGGACATAATCGAGAGATCAGTTCATGCACAAAATGCGGCACCGGCAAAACGTACGCCGTTATTGATGGCTACAGTGGCAGCATGGCTCAATATTGCTGCAGGGCACTTCGAACGACCTATTGACTCTATGGCACATCGAGTTAGTTGCTGCACTACGCCAGGTTTGAGAAAGGAGATGGTGATTCGATGGTAAATATGATACTGCGAGAAAATATGAACAGGCTACTGAAAGAAACGAGCCCTCCGTAATAGACGACATTCCCTCAGAACTGCTGATATCCTAGGGAGATGCAGCTATTACTAAATTATTCCACAAGGCGTGCATGAGATGTGAGACAAAGGAAATACCCTCAGACGTCAAAAATAACCTAATAATTCCAGTTCATTGCTGATAATTGTGAATATTACTGAAATATCATTTTAATAAGTCATATCTGCAAAATACTGAGACGGGTTGTTTACAGAAGAACGGAAAACTGATAAAAGCCGATCTCGTGGAAGATCATTTTGGGTTCCGGAGAATTGTTCCAACATGTGAGGCAATGCTGATCCTATGGCTTATCGTTGAAGATAGGTTAAGGAAAGGAAAGCTTGTAACAACGTTGAATTGAATACACTCTATAAATTTCCGCAGCTAGCAGGAGTGAAATATAGATATCGAAAGTCTATTTACAATTCTTACAGGAACCAGATGGCAGTTTTAAGAACTGAGGGTCATGAAAGAAAATTAGTGATTCAGAAGGGGGTGAGGCAGGGTTGTAGCCTATCCCATCTTATTCAATCTGTACAATGAGCAAGCTGTGAAGGAAGCCAAAGAAAAATTTGGAGAAGGAATTAACATTCAGAGAGAAGAAGTAGAAACTGTGCAGCTTGCCGATGACACTGTAGTTGTGTTAGAGACAGCAAAGGACTTGGAAGTGATGTTAAACGGAATGGACAGTGTTTTGAAAGGACCAGTCATAGGCTCACGTATGGTAGGACTCATACAATAGCTAGGTGCCGTAGATCTCCACTCATCAGGAGTGTATATTACGAACATGTACTGGTGACTGCTGTTCTGCTGACGTGAACAGCATAGCACTGGGCATTCTGGGCAGCAAATCGCTGATGTCAGCACTTTCTGGTCTCAGCGTTCCAGGAATTAATTTGATGTCAGCGTTTTTTAGTTTCAGCATACCAGGGACTGGCGATGTCAGAAGATTACGGTGTCAATGTGTCCAGTGCTGAGGGAATAGTGCTTGTTGTTCAACGTCACAGACATCTCTTCCACTACTCCGTTTTTCCCTCACGCAATTCTGAAACATCAGTGTCATCATGTACTGTTGCTCTCGACCAGTAATTACGAGTCCTCACTGAATTTGCGCAGGTTTGTTCTCCCTTCTATTTCTATGCTTTGCTAGAACCATAATTAATTTTGCAAATTGTTTGAAAAAGTGACCGGATATGCCAAAAATGCAGATGTGGCTCAGAAAAATCTGAACACCTTATGCTGCTACGTATCTGCCTACTGTTAAATGATGTGTAATGTGTGCATTCTTGTAGAAAAAGATGCATGCAACGCAGATGTATCTGCACATTGTAAATAATTAGTTGCGTGACATTGTCTTCTCACAGGCGACGTCATGACGCTCGCGTTATATCAACGTCACTCCGAGGTCAATGTCATGTTGCGGCAACGAAATTCCGATGTAAACATTTTATTTCAGCCGTATTATGGCAACATCACATTACGTTGACCTTACCTTCATGCTTCCAACTAATCGCTGAGGAGACCCCACCAGTCTCGAGCAAGAGCTAATCACACTGCAGCCTGAACTCAAAAGTATCTGAATTATCTGAATTATTTATCAATCATGTACTGCTACTCTCAGCCAATAACTGAAATGTTCCACTGCTCTCAGGCAATTTGCTGTCCATTCTAGTCCTGTCTTCTGCAGTGAGAGGACCTATATGTGGGTATTTTTGTCATAACAAATTAATTTTATTATTATTCTGTTTATGTGTGTTTCGTCATTCGAGGTTTGTAGGCTGTAGTGAGGAGAACATCGCCTTCAGAGTTGTCCTAATTAAAAAAATGGCTGCAAAAATTTACGAGGTAAGATACGATGAACTGCAGTGTGTCTAAATTAATGATGTGACAGCATATTCCGCGAAATGGCGTTAAATATTAACGTAAGACAATTTGACATTACAGTGTGTTTATGAATTGATGATAGCATGGTAAATTCTGCAAAAATGAAAGTCCTCTAAGAAAACTGTGTGTTGCTGGGTGCTAAGCTACCTAAATATGCTAGTGGAGGAGGAGGAGATTAGTGTTTAACGTCCCGTCGACAACGAGGTCATTAGAGGCGCAGCATAAGCTCGGATTGCGTAAGGATGGAGAAGGAAATCGGCCGTGCCCTTTCAAAGGAACCATCCCAGCATTTGCCTGAAGTGCTTTAGGGAAATGACGGAAAACCTAAATCTGGATGGCAGAACGCGGGTTTGAACCGTCGTCCTCCCGAATGCGAAAAAAATGCTAGTCATTATTACTTTGGCAATTAGGCAGCAACAGATCTGAACTCACAGACAAAGCATTTCTGCAAGTGTCAGTCCTTTCTGAGACAAAGCATTTCTGCAGAGTCAGTGATTACTAAAGAACTTACTCACTGAGTAAGTACCTGTTAGAAACTGTCGATATGAATTTGCAGTTGGACATCAATCTGAGGTCCGTCTACAGCTGTGTGTGAACCAGTAAATGACAAGTACGTCAATATCACTACCCTATCACACTGCATGCAGCAAGTCAGCCAGCTCTGAGGTAAAATAAAAAAAATATAGCAAGACACGTAAGCACAATTAACCTACCACGCCACGATATTTAGACAAATAAAATCTGATACCTATAAAATATATACCGCTCCATTATTAATGTGTGTGTGTGTGTGTGTGTGTGTGTGTGCGCGCGCGTGTGTGTGTGCTTGCGTGTCCATGGCATATTCTGAAAAATAGCGGAAAATTTGTCCATTCCGGAGGCGGAGGATGATTGCAAAATATTCGTTGCAAAGCATCACATTGTCTCTAAATTTGTTTCTTGAGAATACGAGTAGTTAGAGGTTTTTCGCATTTTAAACTCTAAAAAATGGCGGAAACTGTTAATCTATCCGCTCCACCGGGTGAACTGTGAGAAACAGGGGGCTACCCTTCTTAAAAATGCCGTATTCAAAATGTCTTGTGGACTGTAGGCTGAGAAGTGAAGCAGTGGTCAGTTTCATATGCGCAGATATAATTCGTAGAACTGGTCCACACACCTCTAATTTCGAAACTGACAAGGCTACACCGTCGCGAGGAGCTAGTGTGAGTTTCGAACGGACAAACACTAAATTGCCGTTGGTCGAAGGCAGGCAGTTTCAGATCTTCTGTTAATGACTTTGCTGTGATGAATCCTTTACTTTCGTTGTCTAACACACATCGCGTAAGTTTACTTAGTCCTGTTGCTCCTCCATCGACCGCCTCCTTACAGAGGGAACCCTCATCTAAAATAGACGTCACAAAGTTGACCCATCCCATTCCTCCCACCAATCCTACTGCTGCCAACGCTACCTTATGTACAACAACCATGTCACTGCTGCCAGCAAGAGCCCCCCTACTTGTCCCCATTGCAAATATTCCCACTTCCTGAAGAACTGCCCCAACCTAAGCTCTCCCCCTTCCTGTAATACTTGTAATGAACCCAATCCTACCTACTCCTCGAAATGTAAAGCAAAACCTCCTCCCTTCATCCCAGAGCTCACTGTCCCTGTCTTCCCATCAACGACCCCATCCACCCTAACAACTAGCTCTGCCATCCTGTTACTGCAGAGGACATTATCCACTTCGTCACCATTGACCTCCAAAACATCGACCCCTTCCAGTGCCCCCACACCCTTTCCCAAATCGCCCTCACTGCATGTTCCATCTTCCACCTCACCACCTATGCCACCTACTCCCACAAAAAGCCCCATTTCACCTTCACCCCCCTCATCATCTTCGTCTAAATCTCCCCTACCATGGCGCGACAACATTACAGTATCATTTACTATAATATCCGCTCCCTGCCCACCCATAAACTCCTCTTCCACCACACCCTCAATCGACACCACGTGGATGCCTTCATCCCAAAAGAAAACTTCATCCAATCACATATATCTGTCTCCACAGCCCCTTACATCCTCCACCGCAGCGATAACCTGTACCCCCTGGCGCATGGCAAGGTGGCTATCAGCCACCTCAAGCACCTCTCTGTTCGGCCCCATCCTCTCCTCAACATTCCTGCAGGGCATCTCACTCTCAACCTCTTCTTCCACACCTTACTGTCACATATGCCACCATCTACATCTGCCCTCAAACTCCCATCCCGTATGACTTCCTGACCCACATTGACTGCACCTTCTCCACTTACGTGATTGCCACAGACCTCAATATCCACAGCCGTGCTCCTGCCAAACGCCAGCAGTGGCATCGATTTATCACCAACCTCCAGGTAGACCTGGTTCCCCCCCCCCCCCCCCTAACACACCTGACCAGAATCCAACACCACTCCTGAAGTGATCCTAGCCTCTCCCAACCTCCTTGGGCTCGTCACCGCAGAAGTCCTTGACCTAATTGCCAGTGACTACGCTCCCGTTCTCCTCACTATCTCTGATGTTCACCATCCCCACCCCGTTCCTCACTCTGACATTCCTCCCAAACTTGTCCAAGATTACTTCTGGACCAACTGGGATGCCTACCAGGACTCCATGCACACCCTGGTCACACACCGCAACCCTACCCTCCAATCTCCTGATGAAATCTTCTGAACCACTGCCTTCCTCCACCAGACCTTGTCTGACGCCGTAGCCACCCACATCCCTATCAAACCCATCCACCCTCAATGCCCAGCCCTGCCCCCATAGGCTGTCCTTCGTGAATCCCGTCGCTTCTACCACTCCTTCCTCCACATTCGTGACTGGGACACACTCATCCACCACTGGCAATTACAATGACACATACACAACATGCTTACTATGAAGAAATTCCGTGCTTGGCGACAGACATGCACACAACTCAACGCCACCCTCCCAGTAAACTCTTCCAAGTATTGGTCTGCTTTCCACCACCTTACTGGGAACCATCCTACACCACAGTACCCTCTCCTCCTTGATGACCAGCCCTTTCCTGACAACCTCAATTAGGCCAACCACTTTGCCTCCCACCTATCCGATGTCTTTTCCATTCCAGATGATCTCCAATTCGATTATTCCCTCTTCCCTGATGTCATCGATCATACAGATACCTCCGCTCCTCCCCTTGCTCCTAGCTTCCAGTACTTGGGTCACAGACAACCATCAGAACTTAACACTCCCGTCACTACACAGGACATCAGCCTCACACTCCGCATTAAACGCAACACCGCCCCCGGCCATGACCTTGTTACCTACCACCATCTCAAACGCTGCCCTCCCTCCTTCCAGTCCTTGCCGCCCTCTACAACGTAATCCTTGTCACCAGCTTCTACCCTTGCCTGTGGAAAACCTCCCATATCCTGATGTTCTCCAGACCCAACAAGCCTCCATCTGATGTCTCTTTCTATCACCCTATATGCCACAACTCGATGTTCAGCAAGCTCTTGGAATCCGTCCTTACCCGCCTCATCCATCACCACCTCCACCGACACCACCTCCTCCCCAACACCCAGTGTGGCTGCCGACCTTACTTCTTTACTGACGACCAACTCCTGTGCCTCACTCATCTCATCTCCCTCCAACTTAACTCCCTTTGCTCCGCCATTTTTGTCTCCCTAGACCTCGAAAAGGCCTACGACCATGTATGGCATCGCAGTCTCCTGCTTAAACTCCAGACCTATGCCCTTCCTATCAACTAAGTCTATCTGATTGCCTCCTTCCTCTCTTGCCGCCCCCCCCCCCTGCGTTATCATCCATAAAGCCGATTCCCACACAGATTCTACCCCTGCACACATGTACCCCAGGGCTCTGTCCTCTCCCCTCTCGTCTATCTCCTGTACACAGCAGATATGCCCCAACACTCCCCTCCAGTCCACCTCCTGCAGTATGCTGATGACACCGCCTTCCTTGCTCTCGATCCTACCCTTCAATGGTCCCAACACCTTCTCCAGAATCACCTTGACCTTTTTGCCACATGGTATAACCAGTGGCTCCTCAAAATTAATCCTTCCAAGACCCAGGCAATCATCGTAGATCGTACCACGCGCTCCTTCCGGCTCCTTGGTATTTCCCTTACCATATGCACCCATCCTGTCCACCTCTCCCCCACCCTCAGCTACCTTGGACTCACCATTGACTGTCACCTCACCTGGACAGCTCATCTCCACTCTATCCAATCCAAAGCCCACAACCACCTCTGTCTCCTTAAACTCCTCTCTGGCTGGACATGGGGGTTGAACCCCACCACAATCCTCGACACAAATATAAATCCTTAATCCATCCCATCCTCTGTTATGCCAGTCCTGCCTGGGAACCCGCCCTCTCCCCCCAAATTCTGTAAGTCCCTCCAGATCCTCATGCGCCATGCACTGTGCCTCGCCTTCTGTATATGCCTCAAATCCCCAACATGGATCCTCTATGACCTTATTACTTTCCCCCATGTGCTCCTTTTCCTCGAACATATCCGAGACCTCTATACCTCCTGCCAAATTGATAACCCCCATCCCCTGGTTGCTTCTCTCCACTCCAACCCCCACCCACTGCCACGCTTTCACTGTTGTGTCCCCACTATCCTCATCCTCTACACCCTTCATCTCCTTTCCCAAGTTGGCTTCCGTCAGTTCCCCCTCCTGGATGATGCCTACTCTCCCTCCACTTATCCCTCCTATCAACTCTGATCCTCACCTCCTCCTCCCTCCCTCTGTCCTTTTCCTGGGCTTCCGCTGCCCCCTTCCATCCTGCTTTTTCGCCACCTACCCTCTCTTTGATTCCTTTCTCTCCCCTGAGTCCTTTTTCTTTCCCCTCCACTATCTTCCCCTCTCCTTCTCGCATCTGCCCTGCCCCCCGTCCTTTTTCTGTTCCTCTTCCTCCATTGGCTCCCTCCTTTTTTGCTTCTGCTCTCCTCCTTCCCTTTTTTCCCCCTTATCTGTCCGGGTCCTCAGCCCCTGATGTGCGATCGTACTCTATAGTGCAGTGTTTCTGTGAGTGTTCAGTGTTGTGCGTCCCCTTTTTAAACTTTTCAAACGTTGCAAACAGACACCATACTGTCGTTAGGTGTGTTGTTAACTGTTGCGAACAGAAACCAGACTATCGCCGTGTTATTTTAATTGTGTCTGTCTATTTGCTATGTGTTTCAATCGGCATCATCGACTCTCTGTTTTTGTATTTTCTTCGCAACTTCTCGCCATGTTCCAGTTTTAACAGTCACCTGTTTTTTATTGTTGTGATATCTCCTAATTATGTTTTTAACTTTTCTGTAGGCTGCAGAGCTGCTTGTTACGCTACTGACAGCCAACAAAGGAAAATACATACATTATGAATTTGTGGGTTGGCTATAGATTGAATTTCCTGCCACAGCAAAACGTGTGTGTTTGAATATCCCTTCAATTTTTAAAATTTACATCCAATTTAAAATTCTCGACATCGACGCCATCTTGTGATGTCTCAAGAGAAAGTAGGTCAAAATGGAAAGAGAACTAAAAACAGAAAAATTAGGCCTGTTTGTGATGTCTGAGAAATGGTGGGGGCATACAACGCACTACACCCAGACAGCAGAAAATAGTGATGCCAAGGGTGGTGCGTTACTTGATTTCCTGAAGGCTTAAACAATTCCGCACTGCCACCTGCTGAACAAAATATGAGTATACGGAGTATCAGACGAACAATGTGATTGAACTGAAGAGTTTCTGGGAAACAGAAAACAACATCTCATTTTCAACAGAGAAAAATCTTCAGACGTAAAAATGGCGTTGGGCCTACTTCAAGAGATTGTCATAGGACCATCACTTGTCAATTTATATACATGTTCCAGTGGCTAGCGTCGAAAGTTCCACGAGGCATTTTGTTGCTGATGCTGTTGGATACGGGGAAGTCACAACGCTGGAAAATTGTACCGAAATGTAGGAACAACTGCAGAGGATATACGATTCGTGCAGTGATTGTTAATTGACCGTCAACATTTAAAATGGTAAAGTTGAGCACATAAATAGGTATAAAAGCCCATTGTCTTATTATTGCACTACTGCATAACAATTACTAGAAACAGATAAGTCCATAAAAAGAGAAGTTTAAAGTGCAACGATACATAAAACTACTTGCCAGATGTCACACTTACTTTCATTGGGAGAATCCTCAGGAAGAGCTTTCCACCCAAAACGAGGTAGCTTTCGACCTCGTTTGACCAATACTTAAATATTTTTCGTTTGTCAACGATCCGTATCAGATAGGATTGGTAAAGGAAACAGAGATAATCCAAAGAAGAGTAGCGTGTCTCGTGAATGGATCATTTAGTATGCACGAAAGTACCACGGCGACATTCAGCCAACTCCAGTGGTAGATGCTGCAAGAGAGGTGTTGTGCTTCGTGGCGTGGTTTACTTTTAAAATTGCTAGAAGATGTCACTACACCAGCCCAAAGATGTAAACAACCATAAATGAGCAGCGCCTATTAGACGGTGGGGGTCCAACAGCCGATCATTTCCAGTCATTCCACCAGGAAAGAGGTACACAGCTCGTGTTGTCTGTAGTTCAACCATGCCTAGACGGTCCATACCGTGGTTCGATCGCCTCCGCATTGTTACTTTCTGCCAGGAAGGGCTCTCAACAAGGGAAATGTCCAGGCGTCTCGGAGTGAACCAAAGCGATGTTGTTCGGACATGGAGGACATACAGAGAGACAGGAACTGTCGATGACACGCCTCGCTCAGGCCACCCAAGGGCTACTGCTGCAGAGGATGACAGCTAGCTAAGGATTACGACTCGGAGGAACCCTGACAGCAACGCCACCATGTTGAATAATGCTTTTCGTGCAGCCACAGGACGTCGTGTTACGGCTCAAACTGCACGCAGTAGGCTGTATGATGCGCAACTTCACTCCCGACGTCCATGGCTAGGTCCATCTTTGCAAATACGATACCATGCAGCGCGGTACAGATTATGCCAACAACATGTCGAATAGGCCGGTCAGGATTGGCATCACGTTCTCTTCACCGATGAGTGTCGCATATGCCTTCAACCATACAATAGTCACAGACATTATTGGAGACAACCCAGTGAGGCTGAACGTCTTTGACACACTGTCCAGCGGGAGCAGCAAGGAGGAGGTTTCCTGCTGTTTTGGGGTGGCATTATGAGGGGCCGACGTAAGCCACTGGTGGTCATGGATGGTGCCGTGATGGCTGTACAGTACGTGAACTCCATCCTCCGACCCATAGTGGAACCATATTGGTAGCATATTGGCAAGGCATTTGTCTTCATGGACAACAATTCGCGCTCCCATCGTGCACATCTTCTGAATGACTTCCTTCAGGATAACGACATCACTCGACTAGAATGTCCAGCATGTTCTCCAGATATTAACCCTATCGGACATGCTTGGGATAGATTGAAAAGGACTGTTTATGGACGACATGACCCACCAACCACTCTGAGGGATCTATGCCGAATCGCCGTTGAGAAATGGGACAATCTGGACCAACAGTGCCTTGATGTACTTGTGGATAGTGTGCCACCACGAATACAGGCACGCATCAGTGCAAGAGGACGTGCTACTGTGTATTAGAGGTACATGCATGTACAGCAGTCTGGACCAACATCTCTGAAGGTCTCGTTGTGTGGTGGTACAACATGCAATGTGTGGTTTTCATGAGCAATAAAAAGGGAGGAAATTATGTTTATGTTGATCTGTATTCGAATTTTCTGTACAGGTTCCGGAACTCTCGGAACCGAGGTGAAGCAGAACTTTTTTTGGTGTGTGTATATTTGCGGAAGGCCATTGATCTGAGAGCCATCGTCCAATAACGCTTTTAATTTTATATCCCATATCTCAATCGGTATGTGTCTTTTAGTTTTTGGGTCTATATATTCAGAAGACCGTTCCACAAAAAGTCCTAGTCAACAATTAGATCACTATAACAACTCTTACAGAGCATCAGTTTCGGATTGTGTGGGGACTTTTTTCATTTTATGGTCTCTCTGCTCTGAGCGACCTCTATTTGGTGCTTAACTAGCACTGCTTTATGCAGTCGTCTCTTTTCCTTTGGTTTAGTTATAGCTTGCGGTTTCTGTGTTGACAATAACTCGGGTAGCTCTACTACATTAACTCTTGTTGGTATTTTAATATTTTTATGCTCGTTGCCATTAGAGTCGTCTCTTAAGACATGAACTCTAATTTCAAACTGCTAACAATTTTCTTTAGCTTTTGATGGTCTCCTTCAAATAATTCTTTACTCCACGTGCCTTTCTCCCTTGAGTTCTTCCATTTTTCCGTTAATAATCGACTGCATTATTCATAACGGTATTCATATCATCAGCCACTTATACATTGTCCGCAGCACCCGCACTTCGTAACCAATAATTTTATGTTAATTAGCTGCTAGCATGCTCTGTGAAGCGTTCTTTACCCCATTACACTTAACGGCTTCATTAATTGCTGCCACCATAATTTGCACTGAGCTTTCGACTGCACTATACACAGTTTATTCTGGGCAAAGTGGTATCATTTTTGGATCTATCTTGTGTTTAACCTCCTTGCTCTTTATCCGCCCACCATTTCTTTTTGTGTTCCTACCCGTTCCCATTGCCTTAGCACTTGATGCATGTTACTAAGTTGCTTTACACATTTTTGGATTTCTGTCAACCCATTCGCATTATTATTATTCAATTTTACCTCTGGAATGCTAATACCCTGATACATTTTTCTCTTTTACCACTCCCATGACTTTGTTTATGTTCAGCGCTCCCACAGAAGACGTTATACCTCTGTCTAACAAACATATTCACACACAAATCTGCTTCTTTTCTTCCCCACTGTTATTGTTCATCACTGCGCCTTCTGCATCTGTTATATTCATTTTTATTATCTTGAGCCGGGTATATCTTACTGCACCTGTTTGGCCTCTAGCATATTCTTCATTATATGGACTGAATTCCCTCTCGCAGAACGAAAAATTGTGCATACTGTGTCCTCTATCTCATCGCACTGAACTGATACAATGTAAGTAGTGTAACTACCTACTACCCGGCCCATTCTTTATCATATGCGCAGATTGTGAGTTGCTTCCATGCAGAGGATAGGACCATGACGCCACAATACAAGGTGGAGGAATCCAACCTGCGGTGCCTTGTAATTAAAAAACGCAAGATGGCTGAACTAGCACAGTTGTTATAGTGGGAAATAAAAAAATCCAAAACGGCAGAACTAAGCCAGCTATGCTTTGCAATCTCTGATCTCATAATCCAAGATACTGGAACTATCCCAGTTATGCGCTGAAATGCCTCTCATGTTACAGTCCAAAATTACATGTTCAAAAGTATTTCAACCACCAGAATTGCGTAAACTGGCATCATGCTCAAAGTATATAAATCACCTAAATTATTTGTTGACAAGACAGGTGTAACTTATGGTATTTCCACATCTGAAATGCCTGTTATTCGTGAAAAATATCTAAGCTTCATTAGTGAAAGACATGCACAACATTTACGTTAAGTCTTACAATTTTATTTCCACGTCTAAAATGTCTGTATTATTTATCAAGATACACGTGATACTAATGATCTAACGTACAGGTTAAGTTACATTTGGCAATGCGAGAACTTATATCTTTGTACCACACTTCGTGAAAGGCATTACGAAGTCCCAAATTAAATAATTCCACATCTAAATTCATTCTATTATTGTTCGGGAACGGTAAAAAACACAATTTAGACAAAATACTACGCCTAATCAAGGCAGTGATAGTCGACCGTTCCAAACCAACAGGCAGTTAATATTGTTGTTCTAAAGCTGCACAAAACTTACATTGACTAAAACAATATGCTGTGTAGGCAAGGCAGCGATCGTAGCGCCAGCACAGTGTGGGCCACTACCGTCCTTGGAAGAATGAAGTAAAAATAGTAATCTTCCGAATTGGGCACGTGTACGTCACAAGGAAATATAGCCAACTAGCACGATAATCAAAATTCATAAACACATTAGCCGTCATAAGAAAACGGAAATAGGGCGCAAGTTCAGGAAAACGGAAATAGGGCGTTCGTCGTAAGGAAATATGCTGGCACGGCGAGAAAAGTTCAAATGACGGAACCAAAGCCTTTAGATCAGTGACGTAACTCGGTTCCATTAGTAATGGAAAATCATAATAAGTAGATGTTGGCGCTAAACTAGCAAGATCGTATTGAGGCTGGTGTCGCCCTTTCAAAAGGTCACGAGGGCGATGAATACTTGAGTCTGGGTCAACGAGGGCGCCGGTCGGTGGACGCGGCCCTAAAGGACTGCAGACGTCGTACCAAACACTACCACTGGTCTTGTTTACCGCATTTCCCCCTGGAAATGGATCTATGACAACAATATTTGACAGTGTGAAAAACTTTACCGTGATATGAAGTACAATAAACAGACAATAAAAACTAAAATAGGATTTAAAAGTTTTAAGTTGGTTTCTCTCCCGAAATGCTATAAGGAAGTGAGCGATAAGTTATAATAAAGAGCAAGAAAGACATACATCAAAAATGAAATTTTTAAGAGCTACAAGAGTCTGTAAACTAGGGATAGAACCATAAGAGAGGAAATAGGGAAAATCTTCAGTTAGGTGATTCACAAAAAATGTTACAAGTAAATAGAAGAAGTTGTAATGCGCACGTAAAGAGAATGGATCCAGAACAACGATCAATAAATTTGAAAAAAATCTAGCCAAGAATGAAAAGTGATCCCAGCAGATGAAGGAAAACGTGCCCGCATTGGCTGATCAGCATATCTCCAACCGCTGAATTCAAACTGACACCGGCCTTTTGATCTGTGGATCGAGTACCAGACTCATACAATAGGAGAACGAATTCAGTAGTTTTAGCCTAGCTGTGATTCAACTGCAGGAAAACTGTAACTCTTTAGGTAATTACGTCTATTGCTAGGTTAATCATGTGCATTACCACAAATTCCAGTGCGGTATCCAGTCATGCAAATAAATGTTAAAATGACGGTTAAATATAAAAAATTTGTATTACTTTTTTTTTAAATTAGAGGTAGCAGCTGTTCCCTAGAGAGAGCGTCATAGTCTCCACGCCGAATGGAGTAGTTAAACGTGTCACTAGGCCGGACTGTCGCCAGACCATCTCTGAAGTCGTGTCAGTGCTGTACAGCGATTAACTCAACTCGTGGCTTAACAGCTGCTGCCAGAGTCAGTTTCCATCGATTAAAGGTGTTGGCGTCGACTGCCGTGGAATGTAGTTGTGAACAGATGCGACGCAATGCAAAAAACGCTCATCAGTTCAGTGCTGTATAGCAACTGGTAAGTGACTAGACCACCCGGAACATGCTCCTTGTTATGGAGTTCATAGCCCACAGTACTTTTACTCGCCACACATCACAAGGCACAGAAATGAGAGCTGATACAGAAACACTGCGTTTGCATACTATAAGTATGAAACCATGTCACCTGGACTGATAAGCCGTACATTAGTACACGCCAGTGTCAACGTCCAAGCCCATGGAAGCACTGGTGCACTGGAACACCGTATCCACCTGAACCACATGAGCTCGTGTGGTGGCCCAGGTCATCTGACATTCCATTCGAGCGAGACGCGTTCGTCCTGTAGCCTGTATTGACAAATCTCCTCTAATTGTTGGCGACAGAAATCCGTCATTAATCAGGATCTCACAACAAGACTATCTGCGGAACACGCGACACGAGACATTGGAAGCGATAGAGAATACCACACGCCACTAGGCAGGCGTCTTTAATTCCGTTGTTCATATATGTGCATGTAACGTCCTAAATATGATTATAAACGAAATTCTGTAATTACTGTTGAAGGTTAACCGTGGATCGGTGCCTGGCATTATCGGATTCTGAGTCTGTGTTGTGCTTGTCTATTACGTCACCTTCCATTCTTAGAGATTTCCTGACAGTGAAGTGGCAAAAGAATTTACACGGAATTACAATAATGTCTTCCCAAGGGTTAAAATCAGCAAAGATACTGGTATGGAAGTTTTTATAAGCAATAATAGTTGATAATGGGCTTGCAATCACAACTCCATTTGTCTGCAATTAGTACTGGTCACTGAATAAAATGTAAGTAGGAGTCAACGTATGTCGGAATAGATTTGTTAATTCAGCGCCTAACCTAACCTCAATTAACCATAACCAATCAGTCAGAGGAACGCGTGTAAAGAGAGAGGCCACATCATAATTTACTAGACTGTCATAGTCATTCAAATATATTCCCCCTAATCGACGTATGAAATACGCCGAGTTCTTAACGCTCACCAGTGTAACAAGGTGTTTTGCTACAGAACATGTCGGAGCACCTACTCACTACTGCCTTAAGGGGCATCCCTTCCTTGTGGAGCATCGGAAGTCCATTAGAACCTAGGGGGAACAGCACAATAAAAATTAAGATTCTTGATAGTCTCCTCCAACACATCCACGACATCATGTTAACTCCTCTCATCAATCTCATCAAGCAACGCGCTGGCCTACTTCTTGTTCGTCGACAGTTGGATTCTGTTTACAGTGAATTAGACGGCTTCATTTAATGACCGCTTCAAAAACTTTATACGTCGATTATGGGGAATATATTTGAATGACCGGTACTATGAACAAACAGATGGAGTTGCGATAGGAAGCCCTTTGTCACCTCTATTTGCAACTTGTTTACGGAAGACTTCGAGGAACGCGCCTTGGAGTTGGCGGCTTTTAAACTTGCGTTTGTATTTTCGAACGTCTAGACGATACTTTTGTTTTTGGCCTCATGACAGTGAGAATTTGAACGACTTATTAGAACACTAGAATGCTATCCACCTGAATATTTGTTTTACGATGAAGGTGGAAAAGGATTGCTGCCATCCCTTCCTTGATGAGTTGATCAGGAGAAGAGCGATGGTAAGGTGGGACATGCCGTTTATAGAGAGTCTACTCAGACTGAGTTGTATCTTCAAGCTGATAGTTGTCATCATCTGGCCCAACGTGAAGAGGTACTTCGAATCTTGCTTCACAGGGCTCACGTCATCTAAGACGCTGAGAGTTTGTCAGCTGAATTAGCCTATCTCGAGGTCACCTTTCGTCAGAACAGTTATAGCTAAAGGTCAGACAAAAGTTGTACTGTCGATCAACCGTGCATCGGCTGAGTGATGATAATATCGAGCTGGCACCAAAGTCAAAGGCATTTTTGTCTAACGCAGGCAGCATTTCCAACAGGATTGGTGGTATTTAGCTTAAAGACGATGTGAAATGCGTTTTTCGACGTCCATATAGGATTAGAGTCCTTTTAGATTCCGTAAAGTATGATCTTGGTCAGCGTAAGGCGGTCATCTATCGTATTCTTTGCAGTTGTGGCATGTCATATGGTTGTGTGGTGGCGCTAGTGTTTACAGTGTGTCTAAGTGCGCGCGCGCGCGCGCCTGTGTGTGTGTGTGTGTGTGTGTGTGTGTGTGTGTGTGTGTGTGTGTCTGTTTAGATATTCAGAACTGCACTGAAAACCTAGGTTTCAAATACCCATTCTCAGTGCAGCTACCTTCCCATAAGGCAGTTGAACATTATATACGTTGAGAGAAACTTAGGTCTAATATGATGTAAGTTGTGTACCATTAGCGTTAATTTAAAAACAAGTTTTTTGAACGATCTAACAGTGTCACTATGGGGAGCCCATTGTCTCACCTGGTAGCCAATCGCGTTATGAAAGATTTTGAGGAGGAGCACTCGGCTCAGCTAAACCACCAGTATTTTGGCGATATATTGATGACACTTTTGTAGCTTGGCCTCATAATTTGGACAGTCTCCGAGAGTTCTTTCAACATGAACTCCCTACACGAAAATAGAGAATTTACTATGAATGTGGAGAAAGATGTTTGCTTGCCGTTATTAGACGTCTTGGTGCGACGTAAGAGCGATTGCATACTTGGATGTTCGATGTTTCTTTGTTTGGTTTGTGGGGCGCTCAACTGCGTGGTTATCAGCGCTCGATGTTTCGAAAGCCCTCTCATACAGATCTGTATTCACAAAACACTAGTTGCCACCATCAGGCACAAACGATGTGCGTTCTAAAGATCTTAATCCTCCTAGACCGTACGATCTCGTATGCAGATAATCTGCAAACGAACTGGAACACCTTCCAACTGCGTTCTTGAACAACGGATATTCATCTCAGCAAGTACAGAGAGCACTACATACGTACAAACGACAGAACATGGAAGAGGATGAGGCATTTAAAAAGACGGATTCTCTACTCGTGCCATGTATCGTATATATTTCAGCGAAAATAGGCAGAATACACATATTAAGAAGACATAAAATAATCTTTCGTCCTCCTTCTGAATTCTCGGCGCTTTTGAGGACTGTTAAAGATGGCTTAGAGTTGTGCAAGGCAGTGTTTACAGGATTCCGTGCGAATACGGCAAATCTTATATAGCGCAAACGACGAGCACTGTGTAGGATCGTATTGGAGAACATCACGGGCATAGTCGCCTCCTCCAAGCCAATAAGTCCGCTATTGTCGAACACTGTATTTCCACTGTTCATTTGGTGAAGTACAATGAATGACCCATAAGGGAAACTTTCGAAGTCCGTCATCAATCAGTGGAAATGCGACTGACTGGCCACCTTATAAATAGAGACGGAGGCTTCCATTTAAATTCTGCTTGGAATCCTGTCAGAGAAAAGCTTTGTGCTCAGAGTAGCCGGCACCATTCTGCGATTTTACCGTACGAAAACAATCAATTTGATATCGATGAGACGAGCTTTCACCACGGGGTGCGCTCGGTGCAGCGCACGAATCTGCAGCACAAGCATAAGTGCTCAAGCAGCGCATGCGCAACGCCGACTGGATACACCACGCTTGTGAAGACGGGATATAAAATATGGAGCTCAGTGTATTTTTGTAAGTACTCACCTAAGGATGGCCACATACTCTGCACCGAAATATCGCGTCAGGAAGTTGCAGACATCTGATAGTTCGTCCGAAATTTTATACAACATTCTGTACGCCGGGAAAGTTTTAAATTTCACAGTGTCATTGTTAGCTACGTGAAGGTTTTCCTGAAATAGATGATCTGGAAAAGTGGAGTTTATACTGTCACTCTGTAAGGTTCTCAGGTGTTCACATCTTGTTTTAAAATGTATGCATGTTTGGCCTATGTAGACAAAAAAATGGCTCTGAGCACTATGGGACTTGGTCATCAGTCCCCTAGAACTTAGAACTACTTAAACGTAACTAACCTAAGGACATCACACAAATCCATGCCCGAGGCAGGATTCGAACCTACGACCGTAGTGGTCACGCGGTTCCAGACTGAAGCGCCTAGAACCGCTCGGCCACCAACGGCCGGCGCCAATGTAGACAGATTGGCTTGAATTACAGGTTAACTGATAGATTCCAGCTTTGGAGAATTTGTCTGTGGAGGTGTTCTTACCGTTTAAATTTTTCTGTGTTTGTGCAGAAAGATATTTGTAGTCATTGTTACCTCAGAATGTTACCTCCCTGTGGACGTTTTTGATGGTGTATGTTAGTATGGGTCATGCTTTGTTCTTTGTATGATGTTCCTGGTTCCCAATATTTGTCAAGTGTTTGTGTTCCTGGCTCTTCGTTACGGCTTATAATTTATTAATGGTTTGCTCCTTTTTAATTTGCTTTTTCATTTTGTCTTTCAGTTTGTTTATTATTTGTATGTTGTAACTATGCTCTCTGATTATTTGATGTATCGTGTTTAGCTCCTCTGTGTAGCTGAGTTTGCCCAGAGGAGTTCTGATTAGTCTGTGTAGCATTTATTTGAAACTTGAAAACTTGTATGTCTGAGGGTGATTGGAATGGAATGGTTGTGAATTGTTTTACTTGGGTCTGTAGGTTTCCTGAACATTCCAAAACAAAGTGTCCGACATAAGATACACCACTCATAAAATCATATATATGCGCCTTGGCGTTAATGAAAACTTCAGTGCGGATGCACACTATGCCTAAACTCTTTCGGGAATCAGATAAAATTGCGAACAATGAGGATAACGGACGGTGAGCGTCACATGTATAGTGTGGGACAAGTTGAGAATTTGGGCCGGAAGGGAAACGTGTTCGGATAGCCGAAGCGACTGCTCGCATAAAGCGCGGGTGTTAGGTTCGAGTCCCGGTCCGGCACAAATTTTCGCTTGTTACCATTTAATTTAATTTAACGCCCAATTGCAGCTGAGATCTGTATTTCTCTTAATTCACAGTAAATTATGCCCATAGTCTACATGCACTGCTGAAAAAGCTTAGAACCTAGTTTCAGAATCCATTTCTTACTATTCCACAGTCAGTCTGAAACATTCCAATATCTCAAAGTCTCTTTAACGCGTATAACCTACTTTCACTATTCTTAAACCAAGTGTTTGCGATGATTAAGGTACGCTCTGGGCAAAATTTGTCCTTCTCTTCCTTTTCCCATTACCAGATTTCAGTCACCCATCACAATTAAATTTTCGTCTCCCTTACCCATCTCAATAATTTCTTTTATCTCACATACATTTATTCACCCTCCTCATCATTTGTGGAACTATTTGTGATATAAACCACTGATAATCTGTTTCAAACACTGATGTAGAGCTGACGTTCACCACCTGAAGAAGAGCCGCCAGGGCTCTAAATGTATCGTGCATTGTAATAAAATCACGATTTGTGACTGAAGGCGGTTTATTTCCTTATCACACGTTACAACGATTAGTTTCTAAGAATTCTTCAATTGAATAGAATTCAGTGTATTAAAGTGCAGTTTCTAATACACTCTTACATTTATTTTGAGATACAAAACGAGCTGAGTATGGTAGTTTATTAGGAAATGTTACGCTTAAGTACTAGTGACTAGTGACCAAAGCAAGTTTTGAAGATGTCAAAATCAGCTAACGACTATTTCAGGTGTCATGTATGCGCACAACGTAACTCATGTGGAATTTCCTTAGATTTTCTCTACCATATATTAAGTACTTACACTGGATGAGTCAGGAGAAAGGTACATGCTTTGACGGGTGATACTACTGATGATTCTGAACAAAAAACTTCTAATATACATATGCCCTTTTCTTAACCGTTTCCGGGTAAAACAGTAAAAACGGCTAGGAACGGGAAAGGTGCTGGTGAGGGTAAATTAAGATACTGTTATATCATGGTTTGTTTAATTGTGTACGTTTCCTCACAGAAGATGTTCGAACAGTCCACCGTCAACTTCAATGCATGTTGCTGCTCTTGTAGACAGATTTTGTTTCGCCAATCAGAGCTCAGTTTTTCATTCCTTTACCCTGGCACAATACAAGCGAGAAGTTCCTATCTTGTGTGCACTCTGCGCTTGTAGACGTCCCTCTTCAGCCACCCCCGTAAACAGTAATCCAAGGGGGTAAGATCGGGTGACCTCGGTGGCCAAGCAATGACTCCACGGCGACCGATCAAACGACCAGGATACGTTGTGTTGAGATACTGTGTCACTGGCCGCACGGAATGTGTAGCAGCTCCGTCATGCTGAAAGTACATAGGAGCTCGTGTTGCCAAAGGGATACCCTCCACGTATTCTGGTAACACATTTTGAAGAATCTCAAGATGCCGAGTCCCCTTAAGACGGTTATCTAAAACAGCTGGTCCAATGAGTTGAAAAATGGCTCTGAGCACTATGGGACTCAACTGCTGTGGTCATAAGTCCCCTAGAACTTAGAACTACTTAAACCTAACTAACCTAAGGACATCACACACATCCATGCCCGAGGCAGGATTCGAACCTGCGACCGTAGCGGTCGTGTGGTTCCAGACTGTAGCGCCTTTAACCGCTCGGCCACTTCGGCCGGCCCAATGAGTTGATCATCAATAATACCGCACCACACGTTGACTGAGAAAACGTCGTTGAGAATTCGTTTCCACAGTGGCGTGCACAGTTTCATTTGCCCGTGCGTGAGAGTTGCGCATGTTGTTGATTCCCTTGCGGGTAAATGTTGACTCATCAGTGAACAGAATACGTATAATTAAGCTCTCATTGGCAATGATCCATTGACAGAATTCTTGCCAGGCGGCAGCATCTCCATGCAGATGTTGTACGCTCTGCCGATGAAAGGGATATAGACCGTGCTCGTATACTGTGCGTATCACTTGTGTGGGTAGCAATTCTTCTAGAGCTAGTAGTAGGGTTGCGTTCCACTACTTGAAGAATGTTCTCAACTTCATTAAGAGTTTGTTGTACGGGACGTTCAGAGACAACATTTACGCTGGGAAGCGTACCAAGCTCACGCAATCCGTGAAACACCCTGCTAAACACCCTGCTATCTGACACTCTGACACTCGGAAATCGTTGTTAGTATTCTCGCACAGCGGCTCTGGAATTCCCAGTGGACAAACCATAGACAAACACGATGTCAGCATACTCTGTATGTGTGAAGATCCGTGGCATTTTCGCTACACAAAACTGTATTCGTTGTTCACGTAACAACACTGTACTGCCGTGCACTACGACAAGCATTGTCGGACTGAGACTTGAGGTAAATAACTGCACCATGCGCAAGTGAACGTCGTACTGACACGGTTAGTAAGGACGACGCTACAAGTTTCTCGTTTGTAGTTGTTTTCATTGGTTTACCCGGAAACGATTCAGAAAAGGGCGTATGTTTATTAGGAGTTTTTTGTTCAGAATCACCACTAGTATCACCCCTCAAAGCATGTACCGTTCCTCCTGGCTCACCCTGTATATATATAAGCTAGGCGCTGTCATTATACTGAGACATTGAAACGAGTTTCTGCCAGTCACTTTGGTTGCTAATCCTAATAAAAATCTCATTGATTTCTTCTGTTACCTGCAAATACAGTTATATCTTGAGGAATCACACGTAGCAGTATTCCATAGTGCAGGCGGAAGTGAAAGAAAACGGAGTATGAGTAGAGGAACAACTATTTACTGACACTACCTCTTAATTTATAGCCGCGCGGGGTTAGCCGAACGGTCTAGGGGGTTCAGTCATGGACTGTGCGGCTGGTCCCGGCGGAGGCTCGAGTCCTCCCTCGGGCGTGGGTGTGTGTGTTTGTCCTTAGGATAATTTAGGTTAAGTAGTGTGTAAGCTTAGGATCTGATGACCTTAGCAGTTAAGCCCCATAAGATTTACCACACATTTGAACATTTTCTTAATTTATACAGTAAATAAGTATTGAAGCTTGTTTGATCGTTATATAATTCGTGTATCCTTTCCAAGAGTGTTTTTGGTCAAAGATCAGTCAAAGTAATTTCACTGTTTTACTTTGATTTTTATTTCATTTAGACTGAAAATTATTTTCTCTGTTTTATCTGGTTAATACGCAGCTGGTTGGTCCTACGTCAATGAGTAACCAGTTGCATAGTGTACTGTTATATCTAGTACACTTTGTAAATTCTGTTGTGGAGTGATTAGGGTCATATCATCAGTAGCAACGAAATCCTAAGCTGAAACTGGAATATTTATTGTAAAGATACGTTAGTCGTCAGTGCTGCCGGGGGTATTTATTACATTAAAATGGTTCAAATGGCTTTGAGCACTATGGGACTTAACATCTATGGTCATCAGTCCCCTAGAACTTAGAACTACTTAAACCTAACTAACCTAAGGACATCACACAACACCCAGTCATCACTAGACAGAAAATCCCTGATCCCGCCGGGAATCGAACCCGGGAACCCGGGCGTGGGAAGCGAGAACGCTACCACACGACCACGAGCTGCGGACTATTACATTAAACAACTCGACAATATCTAGTAATGTTCTAACGGATTTTGAACATGAACTGATCTGCGTGAGGTTAAGTATCAAATATCGGTCAAAACGGTAATCACGTGCTTTTATAGACCGCCTGCGTCAGGAGCTGTAGTGTAGAACACTTCAGAGGAACTTGCAGAACATCGTTTGTAATTTGCCCCGTCATGTTGTTGTAATGGAGGTTAACTTCAACTTGCCGGATGTAGATTGGGAGAGTCATGCTATCAAAACTGGTTCCAGAGACATTGTGTGACATTATTCTAAATGTCTTGTCCGAAAATTACTTCGAACAGAACCAACTCGTGAAGGCAACCTCTTCGACTTCCTATCAACAAACAGGCATGAATTTATCGAATCAGCTAACGTAGAGGAAGGTATCACTGTTCATAAGGCTGTAATAGCAACTATGACTACGGAAGGAATTTTAAGAAAAGTAGGAAGGTATTTTTGCTTAGAAAGACTGACAGGATACAAATTTCAGAGCATCTGAGTAGCCAGATCGAAATATTCAGAGCTAAGGACGAATATGTAAACCATAAATAGAAAAAATACAAAATCTCGCTTCGTATGCCTTAGACAAGTATGTGCCTATCAAATTCTTAAGGGATGGGAAAGACCCACTGTGATTTATTATCCGTGTTAGAAAACTGTCATCTAAACAAAGAAAGCGTCATCGCAGATTCAATAGACGTCAACAAACAAATGCTGAACGAAGCGAAAATGAGCGTAAGGAGAGCGCTGAGAGAAGTTTTCAATGGCTCTGAAAGTAAAATTTTGTCAACCCATCTTAGGAAAAACCCTAAGAGATTTTGGTCTTATGTAAAATCAGTAAGCGGTTCAAAATACTGTGTTCATTCACTCATTGACCATAATGGCACAGAAACGGAATATAACAGAGGAAAGGCTGAATTACTCAATTCAGTTTTCCGAAACTGTTTCACCGCGGAAGATCGTAACACGGTCCCACATTTCAATCATCGTACGAACGTCGAAATGGTAGATATTGAGATAACCGATCGCGCAATAGAAAAACAACTACAGTCGCTTAGTAGACCTCAAGACCATATGAGATACCTATACGATTCTACAAAGATTATGAGAAAGAACTTTCCCCCTTCTTGCAGTTGTTTATTGTAGATCGCTGGAGCAACGAGGGGTACCTAACGACTGGCAAAAAGCGCAGGTTATTCCCGTTTTCAAGTGCAGATGCACATAATTGTAGGACTATATCATTGATATGAATCTGTTGTGGACTTATGGAACATGTTTTACGCTCAAGAATTATAACGTTTCAGGAGAACTAAAATCTTCTCTACAAAAATGAACATGAATTCTGCAAACAGAGATCTTGTCAAACCTATCTCTCTCTCTTCCTCCATGAGATCCATAGCGCTGTAGACAACGGCGCTCAGGCTGATGCCGTATTCCTGCAAGTAGACATTTGACACCGTCCCGCTCTACCGGTTAGTGAACAAAATAAGAGCTTATCGAGTTTCGGACCAGATTTTCGACCAGATTCAAGACTTCCGCGCAGATAGAAGGCAACATCTCGCCCTTAACGGAACAAAATCGACTGATGTAAAGGTAATTTTGATAGTGCCAGAAGGAAGTGTGATCAGACAGGATGCTTACATACACGTCAGCTGCCAGAGTCGTATCTAGACGTATCAGGTGTCCCATATCACTCTAGCTGCACACGCCACACACCATTCCAGAGCCTCCCTCAGCTTGAAAAGTCCCCTGCTGATATGTAGCGTCCATGGAGTCATGAGTTTGTCTCCATACAAGTATACGTCCATCCACTCGATACAATTTGAAACGAGACTCGTCCGACCAAGCAACATGTTTCCAGCCATCAACAGTCCAATGTTAGTGTTGACGAGCCCAGACGAGGCGTAAAGCTTTGTATCTTGCAGTCATCAAGGGCATACGAGTGGACCTTCGGCTCTGAAAGCCCACATCGATTATGTTTTTCTTGAATGATTCGCACGCTGACACTTGTTAATGGCGCAGCATTGAAATCTGCAGAAATTTGCGGAAGGATTGCACGTCTACATCTACATCTACATGTACATCTACATCTACATCTACATGAATACTCTGCAAATCACATTTAAGTGCATGGCACAGAGTTTATCGAACCGCCTTCACAATTTTCTATTATTCTGTCATACTGAACGATTCTCTTCAGTCGTCGTTGGTCCCGTTCTTACAGGATATCTTTCTGGCCGCAGCGATTTCTGGAATAATTCATAGTAGGCTAGATCTTTTTGATTATGGATAAAATGAAGCAGTTGAATGATTGTCGATACTGGCAGAACTTTCAAGAGGTTGAAACAACAAGGTGCACACATCATTATACTTCATGCTATGGGGAAATTCACATCCAAATTCAGCCACAGTGAGTCTGAGAGAGTAGGACAGAACATTCATTGGTATATTGAAATGAACATTCAGATGATCAAAGATAGTATAAAAGTCATACTCCTAGACCTGAAGCGCTCTACAGAGGTATTGAGTAATTAAATACTTATTCTCAGACAGTTTTGAGGTTAATCACTGAGTTGACTGAAAGGGTTGGTTTAACTGAATAGAAGCAAATGAGAGTGTACATAGCCTCCGGAATGAATTTTAATTCTGCAGTAGAGCGTGTGATCACATGAAACTTCCTGGCATATTAAAACTGTGTGCGGTACTGGGAGTAGACACCGGTATCTTTGCCTTTTGCTGGCAAGTGCTCTACGAACTGAGATACCCAAGCATGACTGACGACCCATTCTCATAGTTTTAATTCTGTCACTACCTCATCTGCTGCCTTCCAGACTACATAGAAGTTCTACTGTGGAACTCGTGGGAAGAAAGGACAAGGCGGAGACATGGCTTATCCACAGAATGGAGATTGTTTCCAGAATTAAATTTCACTACGCAGTAGGGTGTATATGAGCTGCATATTGTTCCAACGTCTGGTTAGTACATAACAACATCTCGACAGGACATAAAGTTGTTCAAGCATGGAAGACTACCCATGAGAAACTGCGATTACTGAGGTTAGGGTACTAGTCATTCAGAGACACGTTTATGCGTGTTACAGACTCTCTCTCTAACGACTCTCTGAGTCTAAAGAAGAAGAAGAAAATTCTTACGGTGATTTTATTAAATACACTCCTGGAAATGGAAAAAAGAACACATTGACACCGGTGTGTCAGACCCACCATACTTGCTCCGGACACTGCGAGAGGGCTGCACAGCACAGCGGACACACCAGGAACCGCGGTGTTGGCCGTCGAATGGCGCTAGCTGCGCAGCATTTGTGCACCGCCGCCGTCAGTGTCAGCCAGTTTGCCGTGGCATACGGAGCTCCATCGCAGTCTTTAACACTGGTAGCATGCCGCGACAGCGTGGACGTGAACCGTATGTGCAGTTGACGGACTTTGAGCGAGGGCGTATAGTGGGCATGCGGGAGGCCGGGTGGACGTACCGCCGAATTGCTCAACACGTGGGGCGTGAGGTCTCCACAGTACATCGATGTTGTCGCCAGTGGTCGGCGGAAGGTGCACGTGCCCGTCGACCTGGGACCGGACCGCAGCGACGCACGGATGCACGCCAAGACCGTAGGATCCTACGCAGTGCCGTAGGGGACCGCACCGCCACTTCCCAGCAAATTAGGGACACTGTTGCTCCTGGGGTATCGGCGAGGACCATTCGCAACCGTCTCCATGAAGCTGGGCTACGGTCCCGCACACCGTTAGGCCGTCTTCCGCTCACACCCCAACATCGTGCAGCCCGCCTCCAGTGGTGTCGCGACAGGCGTGAATGGAGGGACGAATGGAGACGTGTCGTCTTCAGCGATGAGAGTCGCTTCTGCCTTGGTGCCAATGATGGTCGTATGCGTGTTTGGCGCCGTGCAGGTGAGCGCCACAATCAGGACTGCATACGACCGAGGCACACAGGGTCAACACCCGGCATCATGGTGTGGGGAGCGATCTCCTACACTGGCCGTACACCACTGGTGATCGTCGAGGGGACACTGAATAGTGCACGGTACATCCAAACCGTCATCGAACCCATCGTTCTACCATTCCTAGACCGGCAAGGGAACTTGCTGTTCCAACAGGACAATGCACGTCCGCCTGTATCCCATGCCACCCAACGTGCTCTAGAAGGTGTAAGTCAGCTACCTTGGCCAGCAAGATCTCCGGATCTGTCCCCCATTGAGCATGTTTGGGACTGGATGAAGCGTCGTCTCACGCGGTCTGCACGTCCAGCACGAACGCTGGTCCAACTGAGGCGCCAGGTGGAAATGGCATGGCAAGCCGTTCCACAGGACTACATCCAGCATCTCTACGATCGTCTCCATGGGAGAACAGCAGCCTGCATTGCTGCGAAAGGTGGATATACACTGTACTAGTGCCGACATTGTGCATGCTCTGTTGCCTGTGTCTATGTGCCTGTGGTTCTGTCAGTGTGATCATGTGATGTATCTGACCCCAGGAATGTGTCAATAAAGTTTCCCCTTCCTGGGACAATGAATTCACGGTGTTCTTATTTCAATTTCCAGGAGTGTATTACAATGTTAGTCGGGTAGGCAGAACATATGGAGTAAACAGAGAAAAAACATATATGCTGGGGACTCATCCTGTAAGTTTACCAAGAATGCAGTACAGATTAGTGATAGATAGTTTGCAAGTACACAAGGTTTACTCAATCTGATATTCTTGAAAACTACAAAACTTGATAGCTGTTTACTGAAATACATGTAAACATGTAATCATACATTACATATGGCAGAAGGAACTAAGGAAGCCAATGGAGTAGGAACAAAAAGTTCCAACAGTTTGAAATGCAAAAACATTACTGAGCCCGCGATATTGTACATACGTGGCAGTGGCATTACCCATATTCAGAATAAGAAAATTAACAATCAATCATTCCAATACATCTACTATGTTGAGCCCAACGAAGCAGATGAACAATAACGACTGCTCACAGCATCAGCTGCAGCTGAGAATACAGCTCATTCGAACGAAATCGCTTCAGTATTTTCAAAGCTTCGAGAGAGATATGTCATCGAATAATTGTGAATCGAGCTGTTCAGGAGTTCCATAAACCAGCAAAAAAGACATTCCCTCATAGGCAAGTTATATTTCGAACTTGGCACGACTTATGACAGGCATATCTTGTAGATATGAGACAATATTCACAGGATAATAAGGGCTGCAAATATATTTCAGTGGTTATCGATACACAACTGAAATTTGCCTGGGTCATACATGTGAAAACAAAGATGAGGAAGGCAGTTACACAGGTGCCGAATCAAATGCTGCATACATAACTCAGTCCCATCCCAGGCAATATTCAAACAGATCATTGTGTCGAGTTTATAACAGATGTTTCAAGATGGGAATGCAAATATCACAGAATGTTTGAACCAAACGATAAAAGTGCGAATGTGGATGCCTTTTAACGGTCCCTGTTCTTATAAATGAACTGACGCCCACTCACAAATCATTGGCACGCATAGCCAGACGGTTCACGACGTCTCCCTGCATATCGAATTTTAGCAGATCCAGCCAAAAGATACGTGCAAGAAAAGATGTAAGCATCGGCCAGCACATCGCTGCACTTTGTATTGGATGAAAGAATGTGTGCAAAACTTAGCCCTTGAGCTGGCGTTCCGTTTTTTATGACACGAGCGGGCACTTGGCATACTTTGTACATATGTAAAGAATAGCTGTCTTTATGTTACCAAGGTAAACATGTATGAGAAAAATCACAGTTTAATCTTAGTTTAGTTAAACAACGATAAAATAAACTTACAATGCGTGAGCTAAATCATTGTTTGATTAAAGAACAATAAAATAAAATTTCATTATATCACTGTGTTGTCGTGTTCAAGTGTTACCCCACAGTAACGACCCTCTCAAAGCATTAAAGTGCACACTTGCAACAGATCTCAGCCAGATGATTATTGGGTTGTTAATTATAATAATAGACAATTGCATCACTTGGTGACTGCGCCACTAGCTTGGAATCGGGGTCGTTTTCTTGCACAGATCATAAAATTTTTCTCAGCTGTCTCACTGTTTATCGTATATTACTGCAGCTCTGTTGCTCAGTCGGACGTAGGACAGCACAACTTAGCACTGTGTTAGGTGAAGCTATAGTGAAAAATGGAAGGCCCTAAACAATTTTATTTGTGGGTGGCGCACTTTATACATACGAGTCCCTGCTCGAGGATTAAATTGGGTGTGAAGTTAAAGATCAGTTGAGTTATGAGTGCAGCTCATTGTCTATTGAAGGATAAGACTAGGAATAATTAGAAGGCAACATCAGAGTGTTTCGAAATGCATTCAGTTGTCATTGGTGGCAGCTGAAAAAGCCCCAGAAGGAAAACTGATTAATATGCCCAGAGTCCTACCTACATACCTGGCTCATCAGGTGGAATCTTTCCATTCATAATTCCAGTTTTGACAGGTCTTTCACCGACTGGTTTTTTAACCACTAACACAGCAGTTAATGCCAGAACAGCGAAAAATGGAGAAAACGCACAGCATCAGCTTGCTGAAGTGAAAAGATATAATAGATTCGTGGAATTTGTGGCTTTTGTCCAAGGCCTATATGTAAAATCGCACAGGATAGTATTTGGACTGTTCACAGGAAAAGCCTACCAGCTCTCTGACAGACCATTTAAAAATATCGATCTGCTTAAATTCGTCAAAAAGTCCTCTATTCCAAAAGTTTGTGAAGTTTTTATGCAGAATATACCAAAACTCTGTGAAAATCTAATGAACCTTTCATTTTTAATTTATACATAGTGGGACGACTTGGCATTCACTGGGTGCAATATGGTAGAAAACTTACTGGAAATAGTGTCTATTACTTCGATTCATTTGGCGATATACAGCTGTCAGAAGAATTACGCAACAACTTTACCGGTAAACACGTATTCAGCATTTTTCAGCTCTACTAGAACTGAACACATATCTCTGTGATCACTTACGTCTGATGTTCATCCTGACAGCTACGAAGAAGAACATATAAAAACAATAGTCACATATATCATTTCATCAGTTAATTTTGTGGAGCGGTGTCATTCTGAATTTAAAATATTAACCATTAGTACTAAGTCACTTTGAATTTAAAAGATCATTCATTGGTACTAAGTGCGAATTACTCTCTAAGAATCGAACTGAGCAAAGAGGATTGGAGTGCTGTGTCGATGTGGTTACGAACATATAACACTGTTCCTAATATCATAGCACCAATCTACAATCTATATCTGGAAGGTGGTAAAGACAAGCAAATATCCTATGGAATATACCACGTACCAGGTTTCGAGTTATGCAGAAACACCAATATGTTTAAAAAATAAATAAGAACAACCATTTAGACATGAAAATTGAAGACAATCATTACCTGGTTTCTCAAAGAATCGAATTCTACAGAAAGATCTGAATAAAACAGCTCTCAGAAGCGTTCAAAAGGATTTTGTATGACTGTTGTCCGTACCGCCCCGCAATAAATCCATAAACATCCCAGTCTATACTCGGCAGATTAAAGTGGCCCCCAACCGGTATCGCATAATCTGAGTATTTTCTCGCTGTTGACCATAGACTTCCTTTGAATTACTCTAGAACTATCACAGCGGAATCGCGTGGCCGGTTAAAACATCCAACAATTAACTTACGAGTAGTTTCACTTACATCTGTTATACTCGAGCAGATGACTTCACTGTCACACTCAACGTCGACATCAGTAGAGACAATAGTTTTGTCAACTGCAAAGAAAATTCCCCCTACTCCGGCCTGTAATCTATCTTTCCGATATACATTCCGGGATTCACTAAATATCTCAGAGCTTTCCACTTCGGGATTCAGCCAGCTCTCGGTCCCAAGAATAATTTGAGTGCAGGAACTTTCCTGGAGAGTAGTAAATTCGGGAACCTTATTACGAATACTTTGTTAGTTTACTGATAAAATTATGAAAGTCGAAGTGTTGTTATTCTCAACTCGGTTTGACTTCCCTTCCTGCATATCGATTGGCGAGTGTTCATCAGAGCACCTCAAGCTACTGCCTAGCCTAAAAAACCTTCATGTGCGCCGCATAAGTACTCTGCTACCCGAGTAGCTGCTTCCTATGTCTAGTGCACCCCTCAACTATCAAGAGGAGTCCTACAAATCCCCACACGATAACGCAGGTGTAGAAATCTGCAGCCAAGACCGTCACAGAGTCGACGAAGTCTTTGGTTGAGACCCTTCACTCGGCTCCAAACCAAAGAACCCCAATCAACTATGGGAACAATGCTGCAAATTGTGAGCACTGCTTGCACATCGCGGGCGGGGCCAGGCTCCTACATGAACTGAAGACCGCCCCAGAATCCATGCGACAGGCGTCGTTGGCGCCCACGTGAGCCACAACTTGCAGACTACTGCACCCTGCACGCTCGATAGCCTCCACCTCTTGGATAAGGACCCCCGACAGATAAACCGAGTGCACATTGGTTTTCTTCCCAGACCTGAACGCTATCTGCCTAAAGGGCTCCATAACGCGCCTAACGTTGGAGCTCCCAATAACGAGTAAGCTCCTTCCTCCATGTGCCTGCCCGGACCCTGCTGAAGGAGCGGCCACTTGTACACTCACAGAGTGAATGGGCGAGACCAGACAGACAGTCTCCACATTCGCCCTCCACCTCGAGCGACGCGAAAGCGTTATCACCCGCCACTCACCCTGCTGTGAGGGCGGATCCACAGCGTCGGGCGCACTAGGAGGTACCTCGGAAGCAGAGCGCGGGGCAAAACAAGCGACACTTGAGCCTGCCCCTGCGACACACCACATTCTCCGGCACCGCCACACCCCAAGGCAGCAGCCTGAAGGTGACTGACCGTAGCCAAAAGCGCATTCAACTGTTCGCGAGCTGCGGCCAGCTCCTCCTACGTCCACACACACGACGCACACATCCGAGTCATCCCAGCAAGACTAACTGAAGAAGTAAACTACAAAATCAGACAAAATTCTAGCTATGCGACTTGCTACCTTCCTGACTTGTCACCTACGACGGTTGTGCGTTAATGAGCTATGTAGTCAGCAACTACTGCGCTACAGACACAATGAATTTAAACATACAAAAACGCCACATTAAACTTCTTAAACAGAAAAACAAGCACGAAATATAATAAATATATTACGACGAAAACACATAAAAAAGTAAACACTTAATTTGCCGCTCTGTAGTTACACTACTGGCCATTAAAATTGCTACACCAAGAAGAAATGCAGATGATAAACGGGTATTCATTCGACAAATATATTATACTAGAACTGACATGTGATTACATTTTCACGCAATTTGGGTGCATAGATCCTGAGAAATAGTACCCAGAACAACCACCTCTGGCCGTAATAACGGCCTTGATACGCCTGGGCATTGAGTCAAACAGAGCTTGGATGGCGTGTACAGGTACAGCTACCCATGCAGCTTCAACACGATACCACAGTTAATGAAGAGTAGTGACTGGCGTATTGTGAGAAGCCAGTTGCTCCACCACCATTGACCAGACGTTTTCAATTGGTGAGAGATCTGGAGAATGTGCTGGCCAGGGCAACAGTCGAACATTTTCTGTATCCAGGAAGGACCGTACAGGACCTGCAACATGCGGTCATGCATTATCCTGCTGAAATGTAGGGTTTCGCAGCGATAGATTGAAGGGTAGAGCCACGGGTCGTAACAAATCTGGAATGTAACGTCCACTGTTCAAAGTGCCGTCAATGCGAACAAGAGGTGACCGATACGTGTAACCAATGGCACCCCATACCATCACGCCGGATGATACGCCAGTATGGCGATGACGAATACACTCTTCCAATGTGCGTTCACCGCGATGTCGCCAAACACGGATGCGACCATCATGATGCTGTAAACAGTACCTGGATTCATCCGAAAAAATGACGTTTTGTCATTCGTGCACCCAGGCTCGTCGTTAAGTACACCATCGCAGGCGCTCCTGTCTGTGATGCAGCGTCAAGGATAACCGCAGCCATGGTCTACGAGCTGATAGTCCATGCTGCTGCAAACGTCGTCGAACTGTTCGTGCAGATGTTTGTTGTCTTGCAAACGTCCCCATCTGTTGACTCAGGGATCGAGACGTGGCTGCACGATCTGCTACAGCCATGCGGATAAGATGCCTGTCATCTCGACTGCTAGTGATACGAGGCCATTGCGATCCAGCACGGCGTTCTGTATTACCCTCCTGAACCCCTCGATTCCGTATTCTGCTAACAGTCATTGGATCTCGACTAACGCGAGCAGCAATGTCGCGATACGAAAAACCCTAATCGCGATAGGCTACAATCCGACCTTTATCAAAGTCGGAAACGTGATGGTACGCATTTCTTCTCCTTACACGAGGCATCACAACAGCGTTTCACCAGGCAACGCCGGTCAACTGCTGTTTGTGTATGAGAAATCGGTTGGAAACTTTCCTCATGTTAGCACGTTGTAGGTGTCGTCACCGGCGCCAACATTGTGTGAATGCTCTGAAAGGCTATTCATTTGCATAGCGTAGCATCTTCTCAATGTCGGTTAAATTTCGCGTCTGTAGCACGTCATCTTCGTGGTGCTACAATTTTAATGGCCAGTAGTGTATATAGCAGATGATATCTAGAGCCTGACAGACTAGCTTACTAAACGAACAGACTGTTACTTTCAAAACAAAATAAATTCTGTCTTATGCAAAATAGCTAAGCGTGTCTGAGGCTTCCATTCAGTCCCTTGTTGACCAGGCTGCAGTGGCAGTTGAAGACAGCAAAACGAAAGCCAAAGTCTTAAATTATACGTTCAAGAAATCGTTCGCATAGGAGAATTGTACAAATAAACCGGCATTTGACCATCGGACAGACTCCCGTATGGACGACGTTGTAATAAGCATCCCTGGTGTAGAGAAAGAAATGAAAGATTTGAAAGTAAATAAATCACCAGCTCAGGATTGAATTCCAGTTAGATTTTACAAAGAGTACTCTACGGTATTGGCCCCTTTCCTTGCTTGTATTCATGGTGAATTTCTCGCCCAGCATGAAGTCCCAAGCGAATGGAAAAGGCGCAGATGACTCCAGTCTATAAGAAGGGTAAAAGAACGTGCAAATGGCTCTAAGCACTATGGGACTTAACATCTGAGGTCATTAGTCACCTAGACTTAGAACTACTTAAACCTAACTAACCTAAGGACATCACAAACATCCATGCCTGAGGCAGGATACGAACCTGCGACCGTAGCAGCAGCGCGGTTCCGGACTAAAGCGCCTAGAACCGCTCGGCGACAGCGGCCGGCGATAAAAGAACGGACCCGCAAAATTACACACCAGTGTCCATAAGTTCTGTTTGCTGCGGAATCCCTGAAAATATTATCAGATCGAATGTAACAAATTTTCTTGATACTGAGATGCTTATATCCTAGAACCAGCTTGGTTTTAGAAAGCATTGCTCGTGCGAAACTCAGCTTGCATTTTTCTCACTTGATATATTGCGAACTATGGATGAAGGGCAACAGGCAGCTTCCATATTTCTATATTTTCGGAAAGCGGACATAGTGCCCCAATGCCGGCTGTTAACGAAGGTACGAGCGTATGGAACAAGTTCACAGATATGGGAGTGGCTCGAAGACTTATTAAATAATAGAACCCACTATGTTGTCCTCGATGGTGAGTGCTCATCAGAGACAAGGGTATCGTCAGGAGTGTCCCAGGGAAGTGTGATAGGACCGCTGTTGTTCTCTGTATGGATAAATGATTTGGTAGTCAGTTTGGGCAGAAATCTGCTGTTGTTTGCTGATTACGCCGTGATGTATGGTAATATGTCGAAGTTGAGTGACTGTAGGAAGATACAAGACGACTTAGAAAAAATTTCTAGTTGGTGTGATGAATAGCAACCAGCCCCAAATGTGGAAAAACGTAAGTTAATGCAGAGGAGTAGGAAGATCAAGTCTGTAATTTTCGGATACAGTAGTACTAGTGTTCTGCTTGACAGTCAAGTCGTTAAAATATCTGGGCGTAATGTTGCAAAGCGATATGAGATGGAACGGGCATGTGAGAACTGTGGTAGGGAAGACGAATGGTCGACTTCGGATTTTTAGGAGGATTTCAGGAAAGAGTGGTTCTCCGGTAAAGGAGACCGCATATAGGACGCCTGTGCTACCTATTCTTGAGTACTGCTCGAGTGTTTGGGATCCATACCAGGTCGGACTGAAGGAAGACATCGAGGCAATTCAGCGGCAAGCTGCTATAATTGTTACTGGTAGGTTTTAACATCATGGAGATGCTTGAGGAACTCAATTTGGAATCTCTGGAGGGAAGAAGGTATTCTTTTCGAGAAACTCTATTGAGAAAATTTAGAGAACCGGCATTTGAAGCTGACTGCCCAACGAGTCTACTGCTGCCAACATACAAGGTACCCTCCACCAAGCACCCCACGGTGGCTTCCGGAGTATCGATGTAGATGTAGGTGTAGATTAGCGAAATTCACGCTGATTGCAATATTGTGATGAATTCGTTCCTCAGTGACAAATTTATTCACACAAGCTACAGATTCTTCCCAAGAGTTGGTCCAGAATACAAAGTTGTAGAGATACCAAGCAACACCATTTACCTCGCAGTGACTGTTCAGGCATTAGATTATCTTGAGTTGAGGATTATGAATCTCAACAATTATGTCGTCGACTTTAAAGCTGAAGAAATTCTGATATTATTACATCTGAGGCATGATGTGCATACGGTACCAAACTAGCACACACAACCAGCAGCACGTCACGTTGAAATGAAAACAAGACATATTAACACTAAATAACCACCATTTGCTAAAATAATTCGGCTTTAAATCACGTAATAAAGGTGTCAGCATTCAAGATAAGAGTCCAGTGGAATATGATGAACGAATCATTAGTCAGATATTTCTCACACAAAACTTTTCTGACTGCAGTGATGAGGCACACGTAGTCGTCCAGCACCAAAATGCTTTGACTATTCCAAGCAACAGTTTCCTGTACCTGGAGAGGAAATTCATAAAAAAGGATTGGAGTCCTACTGTAACATCTCATCTTATACATAACACATTCTCTCTCCTGTTTCGGGGAAGAGAACATGAGCGCCGGCCACGCGGTTGTAGGCGGTTCAGTTCGGAACCGCGCTGCTGCTACGGTAGCAGGTTCCAATCCTGTCTCGGGCATGGGTGTGCGTGATGTCCTTACGGTAGTTAGGTTTAAGTAGTTCTAAGTCTTGCGGACTAATGACCTCCGATGTTAAGTCCCATAGTGCTTAGAGCAAAAGCACGAGCTAAATGGGATTGAGACGGGTCGCACTAGGAATGTGGTCATCACATCAACTTTAAAAACGTAGATTTTAGCGAAAATCAGACTTGAATGGTTTAAATAATGCACAATGGTTTATGGAGAAACCACCACCTGCAGATATGTAAAAAGATTTAGTGTACGCGTACCTCACAAGACGCTGATGGGGTAGTGTGAGTATATGAGACGCCTTTTGGTTAATATTAAGCAGGGACTCACATTAGTACGAAGTGGAATGCATATATCCAAGGAACAGGCATCAATCCCGAAGACGACCTGACTTTGTTTGTGAAACTGATTTAGAAAATGCTTCATATAAGTGAAACTGATGAAGAACGTTTGAATCTTTTTATAATACTTGGTTCTAACATTCAGCTGCCTTTAAATTTCAGACCATTGGAACTGTTTGAATATTCTCTACCTCCAAGCTCATCCTGGCAATCATGGACTTTCAAAACATTAGTTCAATTAGAAACAATAAAATGTGTCATATTTGTATTTCAAACTGACAAGAAAATGGACCAATTAAAAAAAATACAATGCGTCATACTTGTTTTTCCAACTGACAAAAAAGTAAACGTCAAACGTGGTTCAGATGAATTCTGGAACTATAATTTAACAAACGTGAATGTTTACTCTAATTATGAGTTTCATCCATATGAAAACTTACAAAAAGATTGGTTTATTAATTTATACAGCCTGTCTTTGAATATGTGTGTCAGGTTTCGACCAGCACACTACGAGAGTGAAGATAATGACGGGTGTCTGCTCAGTCCAAAGGAATTTAGGAAGTTACCTCCAATTGTCGTTATATATTGCTCCAATTAGGATGAAAGTGTGAAGTCTGAGCCAGCTGATGTTTTTATTGAATTTGAGGCCTCTCAAAACTTCCCAACAAACACAGCAGCATTCAGATTAATACTATACGTTTGTACCATCAACTACAGTCCACTCACCGGAATTTTGCAGACTTGTATAAATTAATAGGTGTAGCATAACAAGTAAGCAACTTCATGATGGCTCCTCATGCTATGAACGCCAGAATCGATGTCCAAGGCTGCCTTGATGGACATGGACAGTCCGTATTCCTTCACGAATAATGGACGAGTGAGAACAACTTTTTCTATGATATTTGTTTCAAGCAAACATTTCAGGGACATGAAATGGTTTTAAACACTTAAAAGAGCACTATGGGTAAATCTAAATTTTCATGGAATATGACGAGGTGAAGACGAGATGACTGTAGAAGATATGGTGGCATGACTACGAAGATTTAATTATACTGACTTGGTTGTTTCCATGAAAGGTAGTGAGGAATTTTTATGAATCGTGATATTTACAAGAAAGCTCCTGTCAGAAATCTAGAAACATATGGATGTCCACACCTAAGTGACTTTAGGCAGCAGCAGCAGAAGAGGAAGAAGAAGAAGAAGAAGAAGAAGAAGAAGAGGAAGAAGAAGATTAAGAAGAACTGTTTTGTGTGTGCATTACACAATGTAAAACTACTGTTTAAGTGGATTACAAATAAAAGATTTATTAAAACAGTGTATCATGTCTTCTAATTTCACAAATCTGTCCCTAACATTCCACCACTAGGAGCTTCGGATGCATCTACTCCCGGTGGAAGCTGCTCTGCTACTCCCACAAATCTCTCCGCACCGCTACATCCCCAGCTGCATCTATAAGAGGGAGACCTGCAAGTCCAATTTCACTTTAGTCTATTTCTAGAATTTTCGTGCGACAGTTGTATCACAGCAACATTATAACACAGAGGTCAGGCAGAGCAGCAGCACTGGCAGTGGTAGCACCAAGTGTCCTCAATTCGTTGAGGGTGATGACGGTATGCTATCACTACTCTTTCACAATGACACATTTGCTGTTTTAATGCAGAGTGTTCATACAAGTATCAGTTATTTAGCATTTGTGTGTGTATATTTTCGATACCTACATATGAGTGTTTTTTGTTGTTTTAGGATTGTTGAATTACGATGATGTTTTGGTACCGAGCCAGATCTCAATTTCACAATTGTCAGAGGGCTAGCGCCATGTCAGGAATGACTGCATAGAGATGTTAGCCACACCACCTCAAGGTGAGTGTCATGTATGTGTGTGTGTGTGTGTGTGTGTGTGTGTGTGTGTACATCTCTGTACGTCTCTCTAATTTAATGTCCAGCGTCCTTCTTGTTTTAGGATTCTTGAATGATGGTTCTACACTGAGTCAGTTCACAGCTTCACCATTAGTGGAGGACTGGCACCTTGAAGTGAATGGCTGTACAGAGATGTTGACCACATCATCTCAGGACACTAATGATGATGATGGTGATGATGTTAGTGGTGGTAAATAATATATTATCTCTTTCTCTCCAAATACGTATGTGTACGTATGGAGTGCTGTTGTGTCCATATATACTTAATAAGTGTCACTTTGTTTCTTCTAGTAAGCTGGATGCAGAGCATACAACCTGTCATTGACGGCTTCATCCCTGTGAGCCAACTTACAGTTGAAGAGAGCGCCAATGACAATGACAATAATTTAACCACCCATGATCAGCTCATGAAGAAACTTGATGAGAAGCTTGAAGAGGTATGCACATTAATGACAAATTGGGTAATGCAGAGATCTTACACAAGTATATGTCCATTGACCGACTGTTCTGTTGGTTCTTGTTAGAATGAAACACAAACAACACTTGTGGATTATTCTACAATATTTATTACTTGTCACACGAACCGGTTTTCAGCTGTTACGCCATCAGCTGGTACAAAGATAAGTATGTGGTGCATTGAAGTTTTTTTTCCATCAAAGATTTTGAACTAGTGCATGTACAGAGTATCTCGTTTTCCAGAGATGAAAAATGTTAATGTCAGAATTAGGAATAGAAGAAGTTGGATTATTTTCGTGTAAATGCGATGTAAGATTATTTAACTAAAATAAAATATGTGGCACATTAACTAACGAGCTATAGACAAATTACAACAGCTGTACACAGAAGAACATAACTGAGCAATAAACATTCGTGGCATATTCCAGAGATGTGGCTGAACAAAGCAGTCTTGTCTTTAATAGAATTTAAATGAAAAACAGATAAGCTATAATAGTGATACTAAGCAGGTGAGTGAAGCATCTGTGGTTTTACGAAGTAAAAATTTTTTAATACAAGGAGAGAAATTATAGTAAATGAAAGAAAAAAGAGGCATATGAGTGAGAGGGGTGATCTCCAACATAGTCTAGATGGGATTATGAGTAATATCTGCATTTAGAAGTGGTGAGTAAGAGAACTGTGTCTCATCATTCAGTACTAAGTTCGGTTTGATGGACATGTGTTCATTAATTTCCATTACTTTATCCTTTATGGATGTGACACAGAACGTCATGTTTCACCTTGTCACCATGGCCTTCTTTAGGTGGGTTGTCAGCAAAAGTAGAGTCTCCTTTTCTAACTTTCCAACTTCTGTGATGTTCCTTCGAGAAGGTACATATTACCCTACAAAACTGACCTACATAGAATTTTCCACAGTTAAAAGTAATTTTATATATTCCACTCTTTTCCAAAGCTGGAGTTCTGTTTTTACCTTTGGGCAAAAAGTTTCCAACAGTATTGTTCCCATAAAATGATGATTTTACACTCCTGGATTAAAGCTTTTTGGCTACGTCCAGAGGCATTCCCATGCTATGGAATTGTGCACCATTTATTGCATTCTTGAGGTGGTGGGTCAAGGACATGGTAAAGAAGAGAGTACACCTGTTGTTTGTTCTTTCTGTGCATTATGGAGTTCACTATTATATGATGCTATTTTTTGAGGAAATTTAATTCCATTTGGAAGTTGTCTTCGCTCATGGTGATGGATATTAGGAAATGTATCATAGAATGAAAAGAAGCATGTTTATGGGTCACTGGATGTTGAAAATTGGTCAGTATTACTATATCTGTGGTGGTAGGTTTCCTATAAATCTTGAAATCATGGGTACATTCATCGATGTCTACGGTCAAATCTAAATAATGTATACAGTTATCCCCACACTCCATCCAACATCCCATAGCTAGATCATCCAACTGTTTGTATACCCTATCATTAAAATGGAAATAATTTTGTGTTAGACAAGTTTCTGTAGCCAACCTTATGACATGTGAAGCAAATGGGTTAACTACTTATTTATCTCGATAGTCTGTGAGAAAGTTTAGGCACTCTTAAACACGTATATTAGTGAATAAGTTACTACCATCAAAAGACACCAGCTTGGCACTAAGGGGGTTTTGCATGTCTTTTAACTTTTTCACTAACTCAACTGAATTAAGAATCCCAAACTAGGTTTGAACTTGGTTTTAATCTTGATCAGGTCATTTAACTCTCTGGCTAATTTGTAACATGGAACTGATAACGAAGACACCATGGGATGGATTGGGATATTATGCTTATGGAGTTTAGGAAGACCATAAAGTCTGGGAGCTGTAGGATTCGTGTTGGTGAAGAAGCAGGCATCAGAATCTCATGTTATACTTGTTGCGGCCACATGTAGAAAGCAGTGGAGAATGGCAAAACAGAGGCATGCCGGCGACCGAGGCGTTGCGAAGTAGGCAAACACAGATAGCCTTGCTGACAACAGCAGTCTACCCACAGGCTGACGCAAGGACGCACATAGACCGAGTGCCGAGCAAAGCCTGGAGAGTGCTGAGTAAGCGGAAGTGAGGGCAGCACGCTAAGTTACGCTGCAATATACTGCGGGGGTAATAACAAAAAGCTACCACCGAGGGTAAAAAACTTCCTCCTGCCGGATATAAATAGTGGAGTGCAGGCAGCAACAGACAGAAGCCATTAGGAAGCAGTTTGGATCTGAGGACAGACGTGGTCCGTGTCCGAATGTTCAATCTTCGTAGGTGACGATTCCGGAAGTCTGTTCCAGCTCGCAGGAGTCATCCATTCGCCGCCAGATGTCAACTTCAGCTCTGGAGGTCGGCCCAAGTTCGGTCAACACCATGGCTGACTAACTACAGCGAGAACTTCCAGCAGGACCGGCCGCAGCGCGGTCTTGGTCACAGGCGCCGCCGATGACTGACGCCCGGACTTCACGGCAACCTGGCCCCACGGCGCGTGGTCCGTCCATGACGGGACCTCCCGGACATCGCGACTGACGGCTTCCCAGCCGCCGGTGCAGCAGGAGTCGGCAGCTGACCTCACGGCGACGCGGCTCCGTTGGCGTGCCCGTACTGGGGCGTCGAGCGGCGACGAGTTGATCCAACCACAGGGCATCCTGGCTTCAGCGGAGCACTGGTGGCCTGAGGTTCCCGAGTGCGATCAGTGGCGCGCGTTACGCGCATTGTCGGAGAATCTACACTGCAGCAGCCTGGCGGAGGGATCCACAGGGCTGGGCAGCGACGACGAGGGAGAAATTGTAAAGAAAGTTCAATAAATAATTGTAAATCTCCACGCCGTCTCAGTCTTTGGCGCAGCCACTGTGTCTGCTCCTAACAAGTGGTGCAGAAGTCGTAACATACTTTTACACAATTTCATAATACCTCTAATTTTCTCATTGTAGAATTGTTTGGGGTGTTCCTGTATCTGTTGGAAGTTGTAGCATTTAGGAAAACTTCCACTTTGTTAACATAGTCGCATTTTTTCATTAAGACAACAGCATTTTCTTTGTCTGATGAGGCTGCTGTAATATTATTGTGTCATTTTGTTTTTGAAATTTTTTAATACTTGTCATTCCGTAGCTAGTGGGGCACTGGGAACAAGGTTAGATATTTGCAGTTCTTGGGGTACGAGATCATTAATGGAGATGCCCTTACCTAATGCACATTCTAGGTCTATTTTTAATATTTCCAGTTGTTTTTCGGAGACATTTTGTGATGGAGCGTATCTGAAGACTTTTCCCAGTACATTCAGTACTTCGTTGGTAGTCTGTAAGTCCGAAAGATTAGTTACAGAATTTGCAAATTTTAACTTTTTAACTGGTTTTGAAAGTTGTTTACGACGGAATAATTTATTAATTTCAGCATTCTGTTTTTCGTACATGATGTCATGCTTACCATGTACAAAACACAGAAGGCTAAATATAAAATTTGTGTAAATTTTTCATACATATACAGTACTGTGTTGTTTTTCCACAAATGATCGATGAACTGGAGATGCTAGTTCCATTGCCTGCACCTGAACATGGAGTACTACGACTGGCATTTTGCTGCGCTGTTGCCAGTGGCTGTGGTGACACAGCACACACCCAGATTTCAGTGGCCAGCAGCATCTACAGAGACAAGTACTGGGCTATAGGAAGCATCAGCGCTGTCGACGTCCACATCCCCAGAACCTTGACTGTCGTGAGTAGCAGTACCATTGACGGCTGAATCACGGATGTCGCCGACACCTGGACCTACTGAATGAGGTCTTTATGGTTTTAGTGACGAACGTCTGTCAGCCATCAGTAGCCTCTCCGCCCTTTCTGACAGAGATAGCACACATGATTATGTTAAGGTATTCTGCTCATAATTACCATTTTCGGTGATTCTAGGTGCACTTGGGGATAGGATATTGCTTACCTACAACCCTAAAATGGTTTGGTACCAACATCCAATTCTTTTTCTGAATTGGGTGCTATCCAATATTTTAAATGATTTGTGGTATCCTGCCATTACGTTCAGTGCATCTATATAGTCCTAGTTCACACTTCCATCTATGAGGGTGTATCTAAGAATGTCATCACTTTTAAGTGGGATGATAGTGACGAAATATCATGGGGCACCTCAACTGCTGAGTGGTTTGAGACCTTAACTCTGATGCCAATACAGGCTCAGCTCTCTCAATTCCAAGTAAGAAATTCCAGAGAAGCTCTAAATAGAGACATGTTTTTGGATGTTGATTTACATGCCTATTATCAAGTATGTGGTGGGGAGGGGTTCCTCCTATATCCCACTTCCAAAGGATATAACGGATAAAATGGGTGTTACCAACGTCACAGACGATAATGCCTACTGCTTTGTGTGGTCACTTTCGGCTTGTGAGAAATTATAAGAAACATGCACAGTGTGTAAGTTGCTACCAAGTGGAAGATATTTGTGGGCATTATAAAAATAATGGTACTGAAATCCTCATGACCCTTCAGTTCATTAATAAATTTGAAAGGCGGCTGCACACTGTGTACGAAAATTACGTTGCTTTCTTTAAGCTATGTGTGCTAGTTATGTCATAACAGTATTTAGTTATATATGTGCATGAAGTGTTCAGTTTTACAATAGACACGTACATTTGTATTGCGCATGTCCTTGCTATAAGAAGGTATGCATCTACAAATGGTTCAAATAGCTCTGAGCACTATGGGACTTAACTGCTAAGGTCATCAGTCACTTAGAACTACTTAAACCTAACTAACCTAAGGACATCACATACATCCATGCCCGAGGCAGGATTCGAACCTGCGACCGTAGCGGTCGCGCGGTTCCAGACTGTAGCGCCTAGAACCGCTCGGTCACCTCCGCCGGCTCCATCTACACTTCACTACAAATGTTTAAGTATGAACAGCTACAGTTAACAGCAGATAGACTGCCATGGCAGCGCAGAAGCTCGATCCGACCTGGAACAGAGGACTTGGCTCAGTGCTGCGTGTGGCCAGCTGATGGCAGCAACCCTCTCTCTCTGGCACGACTTATTTCGATAAAGACACAATTCTTCTCATCCTATCTTAGAACTGGTGGCAGTTGTTCAAGTGTGGCACAAGTGGATTTAAATTTAGGGAATGAACTGTAACATCATAGGAGTAGGGGGAAACCAGTAATTTTTTTGATTTCCTACCAGGGTAGCATTCTACATTTAGATTATGCGAAAGCCAACAAGATTACAGGCTGGGCCAGTATCCACCCAGTCAACCATCTTATATTCTGATATCATAGGGCTAGGGAAACCTAACAACCATGGAGACTGGGTCAATGTCGTCATGTTCGACGTCTTGAATCGCTATCCTCAATTCTGGCATCATAGGTATGGGCCAGTCCCAAAGGATTCACCATGTTCTGACGTCATAGGGTTGCCATCTTCGATTTTCTACGAACCAGACAATGACCCTACATATTTTTTTTTAGTTTTCTACCATTTTACACAAAAGATAACTGCCATACTTCCACAGTGAAGTCAGAGGAGTGGAGAAAATCTGGATATTTTGAATTTGCTATCAGTTTTTGAATCTTAAGCCATTTTAAACAAAGGGCAGTTGGTCTATGTCAGAGGGGTGGGGTAGGGAAGTCTGGCATCATGGGGAGGGTTGAGGATGGGGTGGAGAGGGGCAGGGGAGGAGGAAATCTGGCAATAATACAGCCTGGGCCACAATGCCGTTGCTACTCTACTGATACCACACTTAATAGGGATGGCTATTGGCAGCTCAGCACAGCACGTGAGGTTGAAGCACTGAATCCAGAGCCAACATATGTCCATATATGGTGATGCCGTGATCACCAGCGACATCATAGCCAACACCCAGAACAGCGTACCAGCAACCCATCAGCAGGCATTCCATTTGACAATGGCCAAGGTGTACTTGATAGAGAGCTCGTTGTGTTTCACCATTTTACATGGACAGAAGTCTGAGGACATTTTATTTATCCCTTTTTCATTTCTTTTACATTGCATATGAAACACTGTCCACTCTGTATTCAATATGGCCACTGGATTTGGTAATTCTTGACAACGGGAGATGCGATTTAGTGTTCTAGACATAGTGTTCATCACAGTTCCATTTCTTTGAGTCATTTTTGGCAGTCTTCACTGACAGATCTATCTGTCCATATCTAAATATGAAAGGTGCTTGTTAATCGGCTCTTTTAATTCCTCACAATGTATTTTACCAATTTCATGCCTTATAATAGACATTAGTTTATAGTTTTTGAGATTCTGAAACAAGCAGCTCCAAGAGATATCGATATAGTCACTTTGACAAACTCATTGCTAACTTTTTGCTCCAGTATTAGTTCTTTGGGGAGTCGGTTGGCTTTTAGCCAACAGTGTGTGTTGACAGTCTGAAAGACATATAGGTAATTTATTCAAAGTAAGTCAGCCATTGCAGTGTAGCACTATGCTTTTTTGTTTGGTGGGGAGTCCTGTTGTCAAACTATACTTACTACGTACAAGGTGCCTGGTAATATCACTCCAATTAATATTCAGCGATATAATATGTTTTTCGTATGAGGTTAGCTGTGTTCTCATATCAATATTATCCTGGGGTCAGTACTTGGTCGCGTGCTTACACACACTAGAGTAGGTCCGAACATGTTGCGAAGTTATAGTTACTTGGAGGATTGTTTCTGTATCATTTATAACTTCATTCTATTTCATACTTGCTTAAAATCTGCAATGCTGACTGGTCAAGAAGGGTAGGGTTACTTTTGCACTGATGGTTTTGGATTAAGTGACCAACAAAACTGTCTTGGTTTGGCAACGAGATTTAGTAGATTTAGACTACAAAACGATATTGTAAACTGCGTCAGTTATTGAAAGCAAGTATTGTGAACATTTCATGCTGAGGCGCAATCTTGTCTTAGTATGAAATACAAAGATGCTCTGCCCAGTCACTTACTGTATATGAACAGTGATTCAACTAAGGAATGCGCACTGATTATTATTACAGTCAAATACTACAAGCTCTTTGCATGCTAGTTAGTTTTCAGTAACTGAATAAAGTAAGACTACGTGTGAACCTGCATCCCTCGACGCTAATATGAAACATGTGGCCGCAGTGTGTCACTGAGCTGTTAACGTAAGTTCTCCGATAACAACTTCAGTAACTGCGAAATGATCTGTCAGCTTGTTAACTACACTCCTGGAAATTGAAATTGGAACACCGTGAATTCATTGTCCCAGGAAGGGGAAACTTTATTGACACATTCCTGGGGTCAGATACATCACATGATCACACTGGCAGAACCACAGGCACATAGACACAGGCAACAGAGCATGCACAATGTCGGCACTAGTACAGTGTATATCCACCTTTCGCAGCAATGCAGGCTGCTATTCTCCCATGGAGACGATCGTAGAGATGCTGGATGTAGTCCTGTGGAACGGCTTGCCACACCATTTCCACCTGGCGCCTCAGTTGGACCAGCGTTCGTGCTGGACGTGCAGACCGCGTGAGACGACGCTTCATCCAGTCCCAAACATGCTCAATGGGGGACAGATCCGGAGATCTTGCTGGCCAGGGTAGTTGACTTACACCTTCTAGAGCACGTTGGGTGGCACGGGATACATGCGGACGTGCATTGTCCTGTTGGAACAGCAAGTTCCCTTGCCGGTCTAGGAATGGTAGAACGATAGGTTCGATGACGGTTTGGATGTACCGTGCACTATTCAGTGTCCCCTCGACGATCACCAGTGGTGTACGGCCAGTGTAGGAGATCGCTCCCCACACCATGATGCCGGGTGTTGGCCCTGTGTGCCTCGGTCGTATGCAGTCCTGATTGTGGCGCTCACCTGCACGGCGCCAAACACGCAAACGACCATCATTGGCACCAAGGCAGAAGCGACTCTCATCGCTGAAGACGACACGTCTCCATTCGTCCCTCCATTCACGCCTGTCGCGACACCACTGGAGGGGCGGGCTGCACGATGTTGGGGCGTGAGCGGAAGACGGCCTAACGGTGTGCGGGACCGTAGCCCAGCTTCATGGAGATGGTTGCGAATGGTCCTCGCCGATACCCCAGGAGCAACAGTGTCCCTAATTTGCTGGGAAGTGGCGGTGCGGTCCCCTACGGCACTGCGTAGGATCCTACCGTCTTGGTGTGCATCCGTGCGTCGCTGCGGTCCGGTCCCAGGTCGACGGGCACGTGCACCTTCCGCCGACCACTGGCGACCACATCGATGTACTGTGGAGACCTCACGCCCCACGTGTTGAGCAATTCGGCGGTACGTCCACCCGGCCTCCCGCATGCCCACTATACGCCCTCACTCAAAGTCCGTCAACTGCACATACGGTTCACGTCCACGCTGTCGCGGCATGCTACCAGTGTTAAAGACTGCGATGGAGCTCCGTATGCCACGGCAAACTGGCTGACACTGACGGCGGCGGTGCACAAATGCTGCGCAGCTAGCGCCATTCGGCGGCCAACACCGCGGTTCCTGGTGTGTCCGCTGTGCCTTGCGTGTGATCATTGCTTGTACAGCCCTCTCGCAGTGTCCGGAGCAAGTATGGTGGGTCTGACACACCGGTGTCAATGTGTTCTTTTTTCCATTTCCAGAAGTGTATTTGTTGCATAAGGCATTTAGGTGAACGTAAACGGGGAGACAGTCCCAGTGCACATCTGGATGCCATGAGCAGAAATCTTACATTCACAGCAACCTGTTGCTTTTTCTGTACTATTCGTAAACGTACTACGTACTCAGTGAGATATGCAAGGCCTTTTTCCGTTGCCCTGGATTTATGAAGGTTCGTGTTGTGTGATTACTTCACAGATATTTTTCACGTCAGATATCGTTATAAACTTATTCTTGGGGCATTATATTTTCATTTTGCATATCACTAAGAATATTATGGCATGTTTATCACTACCTAGATCAGAGAATAACCGATGCTTCTTTACAAACACACACACAGCTTTCACACAGAAGCGTTCTATTACAGCCTACACACATAATTCCTTATTTTCAGTTTTAGAGCATTTTCTGCACAGTTATACACTGGGGACTGAATTTTCACGAGGTTTCCTGGTCACCTTTTTTTATCCAGTCCCTTTGTAGTACATTTTTCTTTAATGTTACCTGACTTTTTTATTGTTTGAGCAGCGTTTCATATTTGTTATTTAAGATCGTATGTGTATCTAACCAGATTTTCTGTTTAGGGCCAGCCTTCAGACAGCCATAATGATGCACAGTTTTGCACATAAAACACATAACACCCTTCTCAACACGCTTTATACAAGAGCAAGAGTTTTTTTCTTAGTGCGTATGTATATGTGTAACACGACGAGGTTGTTCTCAAAGCGATATCAGCGGTGTATTGATCTGTTTTCGTCTCATATCTTTCGGTTTCTTTTTAATCATGGTACTCATTTATTTCCACTGTTTATGACGAACGACTGACAATTTACATGCTTTTTATCCGATTTATTAATTTTATTGTCGCACCTCCTGAATTCCTAGTTTACATTAGGCGTCATCTTGTGATGTCAACAAGTTCATACTTCTTCCCCTTGTTGGTCAAATTCTATTGACAGAAATTTCTTCCGCCAGTAGTATTCGAACCTCGCATCACCGTGGCTGATCTAAATCGTAGCGGAATGGTTTCATGTTTTTCATCATAACTGCCAAGAATATTTAAGAACGTACACATTTTAAAGATGTCTCTTTGGTAAATATCTCCACTTTAAGTTCACTGCTGTGCAAGGTGTTGCGTGCATGATTAATTCACTGGACTAGCGTCCGGGACGAGGGCATTTTCAATCTGCGTTCGGCCATATGCAAATAGCTGACCTGAGGTTTTACTTCATCGATGAAGGTGAATACCTGAATGTTTCTCTTGAAAATAACACAGCCAATTTTCTTCCCCATCTTTGTTCTATTCGAGTTTGTGTTTATGCAACGTTGTTAATGACCTCGTCATCGACGGGACGTTGCTTCTGTCTTAAGTGGTTCCACAACCCTACTCTCTTCACCCCGAAATATAGCTGAAAGCTTTCTTCTGGTTATACTATTCATTCAAGAAAACTTAATCTTCCTTCAGCTCTTGAAGATCGTATGCATTTTGCGCAAGGTTAATTCATAAACATCTGGCCGCAGAGATTTAGTACTTACTGACTCGTCCACTATAACAATGGCAAAAATTTTTGACGTACGACTTGTATTTGAAGTTCTTTCCAATTCCGAAAGTGATCTATAACTTTTTGCGTCTGCATGTAGCGGTATTACGAAGTTGAACTATGATTCTAGGTAGATAGTGCGGTAACCTAGGCGTAGATGAACCAGCATGTTTCATGTTGATTCTGTCAAATACAACACGGTAGCCAACGCACAATACTTGTTCAGTTAAATCTAATTACACTTACAGTTCTTCGTCTTTGTTTTTTTAAAACTCGATAGTTTTCTATCTCCTTACAACGAGTAGAGGAAGAAAATGTTTCACATGTCAATACTAGCAAGATCGTAACGTAACGCACTGAAATAAACATGCTCATTTCTCCTACTTTTGCTTATTTTCAGTATATACTGATGCAAAGTCTGTACAGAATTGTGAAGAAGGCTGAGCGAACTGGCAGCATACTTTGAAAGTCACGTCACCTTCCCCAGTGCGGCGTCTTCCAGATGGCCCGGGATTTCCAATATCATTACAGAATCGACTCACGTTCCCCAAATGACGGATGAGGCGCCTCGCCAGTCGTTCGCCCCTGCCCCCCGCGTGCTGCTCAGTATTCCGTGAACATCTCCCTCCATTGCCGTCAGCACCGCGCTTGCAGTTCTCGCTCGCAACAATCGCACCATAGTTGCACTCGTGGGATCTCATATATTTCTCTTCCTCTCACGGTGTGTCATGAATTCTACTGCACAGATATTTTATCTTACAATCTTCTAGGTGCATACTGTTTTAATATTTCTGGTTATCATATTAAATCTCCCACCGTAGGATCGTGAGAGGCTGAGGATGACTTCACCTAAAGAAAGAATACGGAACGACATTGGCGAAAGCTTTTCTAGACGTGTGCTTCAAGTGGTTTAAAAGTGAACGCAAGGAGATCTTAATTCCAAATGGGCGGATCAAGTGAGATCGGAAAACAAGGATTACATTCGCGTCTTACTATTCAGATGTAGGTATCCCTTGGTTTCATTAAATGATTTAAGGCAGGTGCCCAACTCATTCCTCTAAAGAGGACACAGGCGATTTTCTTTTCCGTTCTTCCGCAATCTTAGCTTGTGTTCCATCTCGAGTAACATCGTCGTCGACGCAACGCTGTGCCTGAACCTTCCTTGTTTCCTTCATGGTCGACGGACTCGAGAATGACCTCGAGTCCAGTGTATTGTAGGTGGAAAAATGGCCTCTGAAAATGCTAACGCAGTCTCGTGACCATCACCATCGCCCATTCAGTTCTTGTTGTATTAAATTTTCCAAATAATTTCCGAATGGACTGTTCCGCCCATAGATATAACTTACGGGAGATACCTTGAACATAGAAGTGTTTCCAGAGACGGGAATAAAACGCAGAATGAACCCACCATCTACACTAAAGAAAGTGTATCTGATCTACGTAACACTATTCTTTTTTACTCTGTTTATATAGGTTTACGAGTTCAAATATTGTGACAACCTGGAAAAAAAAAAAACGCGCGGGATTAGTCGAGCGGTATAAGGCGCTGCAGTCATGGACTGTGCGGCTGGTCCCGGCGGAGGTTCGAATCCTCCCTCGGGCATGGGTGTGTGTGTTCGTCCTTAGGATAATTTAGGTTAAGTAGTGTGTAAGCTTAGGGACTGATGACCTTAGCGGTTAAGTCCCGTAAGATTTCACACACATCTGAACATCATCACCTGGAAAAAAGCCTTCCCCATGGAAATCTTCATGGATTCGAAAAACGTCAGTCTTCGAAATCCTAAATCGTGCTCTTCAAACACGATATTCCCTAGCAATGGATAGTAAATATAAATTAAGTCAAATCTCTCCAGGCTTTTTATTCAGTGCTACCTTGACGCCGTGTGAGGAAAATACTGTACATTACTATGGGACTTATAGGCCAAGCTTGCGATTGGATCAAAAATTACTCAAGTGTCATGATCCATCCCTCCTGTGGATGGAGAGCCATGTCCAGACATTGAATGGCTGTGTCATAGAGCCATTACTGCTTATATTACATATTAATGACTTAACAGACAGCATTAGACACCATCTTATGCCTTTTGTAGATACTGTAGAGATCTGTGAGCTATCCTGCCGATTAAAAACTGAAGTGATATTCAATCGGATCTGGGCAAAATATCTGCCTGTTGCAAAGCCTGAAAATAGCTCTTAATGTAGATAAATCGAAACTGTTCACTTCACGAAGCGATAAAGCATGTATCCTTTGGCTACTGAGTTAATGAGTCACAACAAGAGTTAGCCGTGCAAGAAATAAATTAAGGGTAACAATGTTTACAGATAAATGAACGACCTCGTTGTGGGTCTAGCAGACAGCAGAATTCGATTAATTGGTATGATACCGAAAAACAAGTTTGTCAACAAAAAAATGGTTCAAATGGCTCTGAGCGCTATGGGACTTATCATCTGAGGTCATCAGTCCCCTAGAACTTAGAACTATTTAAACCTAACTAACCTAAGGACATCACACACATCCATGCACGAGGCAGGATTCGAACCTGCGACCGTAGCGGTCGCGCGGTTCCAGACTGTAGCGCCTAGAACCGCTCGGCCACCCCGGCCAGCAAGTTTGTCAACAGAATAGAGTGGTAGCCCACTGTATAGTACTGAAGAGTGGTGCGAATGTACAAGTATTTTTGACGGGTGAGCGAGTGTGATAGAAAGTTGCTAAAATCTTCAGTAGCAGACACTCGAAGAAAGATCGCTTCATCTCCCGGAACCTGCTCAGAAGACTCAAAGTATATGTTTGCCCAGAATTAACTATGTATATTCTTCCGTCACCGACGTACCGATCCAGTAAGTAGCATGCAGATGGAATAAGGCACATAGCTTATCCAGAGGCGGACAAAAACGCACCATTCATGAATAGAACAGAAAGTAACATTAATATATGAAACCACATCATAGTGATACATGAGAATAAATGTAGATGTAATGAAATTGTTCCGTTCCTTTTTCGAAATTATTTTGTCGTTGATAGCGAAATTATTTTAATCGTATAACTTGTCAAAATCTGAGTCAGATGAGCCGGCCGGTGTGGCCGTGCGGTTCTAAGCGCGTCAGTTTGGAGCCGCGTGACCGCTACGGTCGCAGGTTTGAATCCTGCCTCGGGCATGGATGTGTGTGATGTCCTTAGGTTAGTTAGGTTTAAGTAGTTCTAAGTTCTAGGGGACTGATGACCTCAGTAGTTAAGTCCCATAGTGCTCAGAGCCATTTGAACCATTTGAGTCAGATGACGGAAGGAAAATCCGTGGTCTTGTTCAAGAAGTCATTCCATACACTTCAGGAGCCTTATACAGAGGCACTACGAAACATTTACCTGCGTGGCTAACTCATTAATACAGCCGTGATGACCACGATTCAGTTCCACCATAGCGCAATTTTTTACAGAGGTAACAGACATCTAAGCTATTAGTAGTTCATGAGCAAAGTTTGGTTCTGAAAAAGATATCACATCCAAATCTCCCTCTTTGACGGAACACGTTTTAAAATCATTTCAGAGTCATCCAATCATCGTGAATATTGCTGCTCCGTCTCTGATTGCGCAAAATCAACGTTTTAGTAGGTCGTTGATAAGATAAACTCATGAACAACATTATTATAACCACTTTCTTACAGTAAGGAACGCCTTGGATACACTGTCCATCGAGTGCAGCAAGGTGGAGGTTCCCTGTTGTTTTGGTGTGGCATTATGTAGGGTGACATACGCTGCTGGTGGTCATAGAAGGCGCCGTAATGGTTGTACAGCCGCGCAGGATTAAGGCCGGTTGCCACTAGGGCTGCCGCGCATCAAAACCGCGCGTCAGCGGCGTGGTTGCCATGGAAACGGCGTCAGCGGCACGGCGCGGCGGGCTCTGCGTCGCGGTTTGACCATGTCGAACCGCTTCCGCTGCCGCGTGACGCGCCCCAGGTGCGCGCCGCCAATCACAGACCTCGCTGAGCGTGACGTCAGGTACGCAACCCCGGGCCACAAGAACTTTCGCCGAACCGCTGGCGCGGACGCGGCGGCAGCTATGAAATACGTATCATCCGATTCCAAGGAAACTATTCGGTAGAAAAATTTGATTCTTGGGCATGTTACAGCCTGATATCTTCTCTCGATAAAGGGCCGAATTTCTTTTCGATATTCGTCGTGGTTACTTGCTGTATCGCATTTACGTAAACGTTTACACGAAATTTTAATGAGTGTGCAGAGGTAAAAACGCATTGCGTGGACTTTGCGTACAGTTCATTTTAGGTAATACATTATTGCATATGAAATTTAGTTAACATATCGACATTGCTTTTAAAGCTGAGAGCAGAACGATAGCTATCACCGTTCTCGAGATATTGAATGATACGTCGGCGGACGGGCTGTGCGGTGACCGCGCGCGGGTCGCTCGCAACGCGACTGATACTTCGTCCTGCTCGTTGTAAACCATGTGGTTGTATCAACTGCAAATTTCGTAAACGGTTCAAGAAATCTAAAAGCATTTTTTTGCAAACGATAACTTGTAAAAAGTCATGTATTTCGTCGCATGATAAATATCCAAAATCTGTTTATCTACCGAGATATGAAAGAAACTACAGTTTTTCAGAAGGGATAGATGATTTTTTTTAAACAGCATTTAATAGCGTGTAGAATGAGAAGTTAAACAGAAACTAATTTGATGGAATGTCATAAGATGTAATTTGCTAAGTATCTACAGCTATTGATTATTTCCTTTGGTAAGTAACAAACGTTTTTTTTTCTTTATCTAGTGTACTTTATTGGTCCAAGACGCGTTTCGCCTTATACTTTGAGGCATTTTCGGTGGAATCTAGAATGATTCAGGTTTGTTTTAAATGCATAACTGATTACTTACAGTGAATCGAGTTTTTGGTGGACATATACGTTTCCCCTCACCTGGTCACATGCTGGACGTTGAACTAAAACTTAGATTATGGAACATAAGCACATTTTCATGTTCGCTCTTTTTTCTTCTGTCACTAGCTGTAGACATTTTACCGAAAACACTGATTTGAAGTCGTAACTACAGTGTGTTCACCTCATGCCCCTTCCTGTTTGGTTTGTTTATGTACATGTTGCCAACCTAAAGAATTATATGCTGAAATTGTTTGTTTATTTCTGTTCTCCTTATATCTGTATATGTGTGTGGCTAGCCAGTGATATTTCCAGAATGAGATTTTCACTCTGCAGTGGAGTGTGCGCTGATATGAAACTTCCTGGCATATTAAAAATGTGTGCCCAACCGAGACTCGAACTCGGGACCCGAGTTCGAGTCTCGGTCGGGCACACAGTTTTAATCTGCCAGGAAGTAGCCAGTGATAGTTATAGAAAGTTGAAAGTGAATGCAGTAGTTGTCAGACAGTGGTTGAAAGGTTTGGTGTTCAGCTGATTTCAGTTTTGGTTTAAATGTTTTGTGGAGGAGTGCATAGAAGACTAAATTCACTGCTTACATTAACAGATAAAATAGTAGAATAGCATTTGAACAAATGATTATCATCAGAATACTATCACCCAACCCCTTTGTCCTCACTCTTTGACGCGTCATAATATGTCCTGTCAACTTACCCCTCTTGTAGTCAAAGTTGTGCCGTAATTTCCTCTTCCTACTCTATTTAATTCCGTACCTCTTCTTTAGTTACACGATCCTCATATCTAATCTTCAGCATTCTTATTGATCACCACGTTTTGAAAGCGTCCATTGTCTTCTCGGCAGAACTGTTCATCGCCCACGTTTCGCTTACAAGGCTGCACTCCACACAAATACCTTCGTAAAATAGTACCCAATCATTACAATTTATATTCGATGTGAACAAATTTTCTTTTTCAGAACGCTTTTCTTGCTATTCACAGTCTTCATTTTATATTCTCTCTACTTCTGCCTTTCCCTTTCAAGTCATTGAAGTCTTAGAAATGCAGTTTTGTTTCTGTACAAGTTGTAGATAATCTTGTGTCCCAGTGTTTTATCGATGACATCTCCAGAGCTTCAAAGAATGTTTTAATTAAGATTGTCAAAACCTTTCTCTAAACATGCAAATGCTATAAACACAGTTTCGCTGTTCTTCAGTGTGTCTACTTAGTTAAGTGGTAGGATCAGTATTGCCTTGCGTGTTCAGACATCTCACAGGAATTGAACATTGTACTTATGTTAGTTTGTACAACCCCTCCCCCTCTCCTGTCTACATATTCCTTCCACTATCTAGCCTTCTCTTATTTGCTTAGTTCTGGCTTGCCAAATGAGTTCTTGACAGTTGCTTCTCCTTTGAGCAAAGTTTTCTTTGTTCTTTCTCATTTTCATTCCCTTATGTTTTCCAAGTGCAAAATCACGTTGCAATTTTGGACTTTCTGTCAACTTCATGTTTAGACATTTCTATTTCCAATGGCCTACTTTATTTGCTGCATTTTTATATTTTTCCCTCTTGTCAGATTTAATATTTTACGTTTTATCTAACGATTTCGACTATACCTTCTTCCCGTTCTCATACTCTGCTGCATTCACCACTTCTTCTCTCAAAGATATCCATTCGTATTCTAGCGGATTCCTTCCTCTGTTCAGTCAGTCGTTGCATTATGCTAACTTTAAGATTATCAAAAAACTGTGGGTATTGACTTATTCAAGTTCCATTTCCTTAATTTGCTACCGTTTACTGTCTCTTTCGTTGTAAACTGCAGCTCGTAACTAATAAAGAATTGTAGGTTTGCGTCTGCACCGGGAAATGTCTTATAATTTAAAATCTGGTTTCGAAAACTTTGTTCCAAATATGTATTATTCTTTCATGATTCTTAAGCAATGTGCTAGATAGTGAACAATGATGAACGGTAGTCATTAAATCTGTTTATGGTGAAATGAGAAAACATGCATAATGGAATATGTGAAAGAGTACATTGTACAGAAAATGAAAAATTGGTATGTCTTCACCCAACTTCATCTTTCCTCCATGTAGGTGTAAGATATAGTTTTTCAAACGCACCGGGAGTTTCAGTGGGTCCCGACCCGTACCTCAGTAGCTGTCCGTCATTGGCTACCGCTAGCGTCTGCCGCTTCCAGATGGGAACGCCAATTCCGCGAGCCGTCGCGTCAAAGCGGAAAACGCTTGCCGCTGCCGTTGCCGCACGACGCGCTGCCGCGCTCTAGTGGGAACCGGCCTTTAGTCGAGCGGTCTGAGGCGCTACAGTCATGGACTTTGCGGCTGGTCCCGGCGGAGGTTCGAGTCCTCCCTCGGGCATGAGTGTGTGTGTTTGTTCTTAGGATAATTTAGTATAAGTAGTGTGTAAGCTTAGGGACTGATGACCTTAGCAGTTAAGTCCCATAAGATTTCACACACATTTGAACATTTTGAATGGTTGTACAATACGTGAATGCCGTCCTCCGACCGAGAGTGCAACCATATCGGCAACATATTACCGAGGCATTCGTCTTCATGGACGGCAATTCGCGTCCCCATCATTCACATCTTGTGAATGACTTCCTTCAGGATAATGACATCGCTCGACTAGAGTGGCCAGCATGTTCTCCAAACATGAACCCTATCGAACATGCCTGGGATAGATTGAAAAGGGCTGTTTATGGACGACGTGAGCCACCAACCACTCTGAGGGATCTACGCCGAACCGCCGTTGAGGAGTGGGACAATCTTGACCAACAGTGCATTGATGAACTTGTAGATAGTGTGCCACGACGTATACAGGCATGCATCAATCCTAGAGGACGTGCTATTGGGTATTAGAGTTCCTGGTGTGTACAGCAATCTGGATCACCACCTCTGAAGATCTCGCTGTATGGTGGTACAACATGCAATGTTTGGTTTTCATGAGCAATAAAAAGGGCGGAAATGATGTTTATGTTGATCTCTATTGGAATTTTCTTTACAGGTTCCGGAACTCTCGGAACCGAGGTGATGCAAAACTTTTTTTGATGTGTGTACATTCTACGAGTACTTGGTAGTTTTCCGGAAGTATGACGTACTATAACCTATGCATAGGTCACACAATTCCCATGAATTACGGACGGTGGTTTTTGGGAGCGGAGCTGGCACTCGAGAGAGTCACATATTATATGTGTTTCGTTGGAATCACATGAAGCAAATTTAGCGGCCAAAAATCAACGCTAGTTCACTGCCATGGTCCTCAAACTGCTGTAGTTCGATTCTGGCCCTGTGACACGGACAATTATCCATCGGGTAAGGTACCAAATGTGAAAGGTTTCAGGGGGTTCGTGTCAATTTTCACGTAGTTCAGAACAGTCATGGTGCCTTCGATTACCACCACTGATCCCACGGAAGCAAAGGCGACTATCCCCCAAGCATAATACTGGCCCCATATGCCTACGCCCGGCGTGGTGCGTGTTTCGAACAGCCATTTTCCTGGATGACGGCGTATCCGGACACGTCCATCGACTTGAAAAGAAATGAGATTCATCCGATCAGGTGACATGTCACAATTTACCCTAGTTCCAATCTCGATAACACCATTCCCACTGAAATAGTAATTGACGATGTCGTTGGGTCAGCATGGGAACATGTAGGGGCCACCTTCTGCGGAGCCCCAAATTCAACATTTAGTGCTGAACGGTGTACTCGGTCATCAAATCTCTCATAGATGGCCGCCTATCCCACCTTTCATAGCGGGCAGGCCTCCGACTTGTCTGTTCTATGATGAGGAGTGAACTTCCAACACCTTATCGCCTACTGTGTTCCCCCCCCCCCCCATCTGGGAAAACAATGTTTCAAACAACAACATAGGGTCATGGGGAAGGTCTCTTCGACTTATAGCATAGTTTGTGGGTGTAAAGGATGATGGAAGGATGCATTCCCCATGTACTACCAGACAGGAGTTACAGGAGATAAAGTCTGTTGTGGGCATTGTGTTGGATCCTAAGGAGATGGGCAGTCCAACAGAGGTGACGGTCGATAGTGGGGCCAAGGTATTTCAGGGTAGGAGTGAGACGGATAGGATGACCATAAATGGCGAGGTAAAAATTGTGGACCGAAAAGGAATAGGTGGCATACAGTATTACCATAGAGATTGCCTAGTCTTGGAAGGGTTGACACAAAGGAACCAATGGTTGCACCAGGTGATGAACTGGGTGAAGTGTGTTTAAAGGGTATGTTGAGACCATTGAAGGGTACGATAAAGGGCCAGGAAGGTGATGTCATCGGCAAATTGGAAGAGGTGAACAGGAAGGGGAGGTTTGGGCATATCTGCAGTATAAAGGAGATAGAGAAGAGGGGAAAGAACGGAGCCTTGGGCATGCTGGGGGTGGGATAGAAAGTATGGGAGTTGGTATTGTGGACAGTAACAAAGGATGGACGATGGAAGAGGAACCAAGCAACGAGACGGACGAAACTGATGGGAAGATCGTAGATCCTGGAGTTTACAGCACAGCCCAGGATGCCAGACATGGTCATAGGCGTTCTGGAGTTCGAGGGAAACAAAGACAGCAGAGTGATGGGCGTTAAGCTGGAGGGAAAGAAAATCGGTAAGGTAAAGGAGCTGGTTGTCAGCTGAAAATGAAGGCCAGAAGCCACACTGGGTAAAGGGGAGGAGGTGGTGCTGGTGAAGGTGGTAATGAATAGAGTGGGAGAGGATGGAACCCTACTGAAGACAGAGATGAGGCAAATGGGACGGTAGGAAGAGGCGTCAGAGAGGAGTTTAGGGAAAAACAGGACATGGGAAGTCTTCCATGAGTCAGGGAAAGAGCCGATGGAGAGGAGGACGTTATACAGCGTAACAAGGGCAGCCAGGAAGAAGGGGAGGGATTCCTTGAGGTGATGGTAGGTGACACCATCGTAACCAGGGGCGGTGTTGCGTTTGGAGTGGAGGATGAATTGCATTCGTGTGCGGTAATGGGAGTGTTTATATCTGATGGGGGTAACTGATCCAAGTACCGGAACCTGGGGACGAATGGTGGGACAGAGGTTTTGGTGTGTTCAAGGACTGTGGGGAAGAAGGAGTAATCAGACTGGGGCTCGTCATGAATGGAGAAGACCTTGGAGAGGTGGGAACCACTTACTGAGGTTGTCAGGGAAGGGGCGTTTGCCGTGGAGAAGGGGATTATTAGGGGCAGGAAGGCTATCAGTAAGCCGGTGGAGGGCACACCAGTACTTGGAGGAGTTGACAGAGAGGGCGGATTTGAGGTGTGTGCATGTCTGGCGCCAGTCCCAGTATTTCCTTGCTGTGAGAAGGTTTCGGATGTGTCGATGTAATTGCTGGAGGCAGCAGATTGTACCCAGACACAGGTGTGGAGGAACGACTACTGAAGCCCGCAGGATTCACGAAGAAGATGGACACCCTGTGGAGGAAGCATAGGGCGGAGAGGGTGGATGAGTTTGGTAGGAATGTGGGCCTCTATGGTGCCAATGATGCTCTTCTGGAGGAAGAAATATGCATGGGTGATGTCAGCGGTATGATGTAAGGCAAGGGTGCGGCTTTTGACCCGTGAGGCAATGGATTCCTTGTAGGAATCTCAGTCGGCGTAACGGTAATCAAGGACGGACTTTGGAGGTGCAGCAGGGCGGGGGCAGGAAGGAGGCGATGGGCTGACGAGACGATAAGAGGGACTAGGAGGTGGTCGCCAATGGGGTCGAGGATGTCTGTGGCAATACGACCAGTGACGTGGCAGGAAATGGATGCCATGACCAAAGGGTGTCAGGGTCATGGCTGTGGATGTTGAGGTAGACAGCAATCACATAGGTGGAGAATGTGCGGTCAACATAGGAGATGAAGATGTTGGGGAGAGCAGCGGCGGGAGGCACAGATTATGGTGACAGAGGGGAAAAAAACGCTGAGGATACGGCGTTCGGTCGGATCATTGAGCAAGGATTGTTGCTGGACAGGGATATGCTTGAGGTGGCCAATAGGAAGGGGGAGATAGGGAGAGGTGTGGGCAATATGGTGATGTTTGAGGGAGGTTTCTTTAAGGATGAAGGAGTCGACCTGGTGTTGGGACAGCGTGTGCATAAAAAGGTATTTGTTGGTAGGGAGGGAGCGAATGTTTAGGTATAGGAGACAATACTGTTGATGTGCCAGGAGACTGGCGTGAGGGAGAGAGCACAGGGAGGAGGAGAGAGAGGCTTCAACGAGAGAATCTAGGCAGGTGAAGTTGAAGTGGACCAGGTTGTGTGAGTACATGGTGTAGGTATTCAAATGGAAGATGGAGCAGGTGGCAAGAGATATTGGCTGGGGGATGTGGGGCATTGTAAGGGGTGGATATTCTGGGGGGTGATGGTCAGGTCATAGGGGGAGGGGGCAGAGGGAATTGTTGGAGTGGATGGGCTGGTTTATGGAAAGAACAGGGACAGTGAGCTTGGGGATGGTGGGTGTTGGTTTGACTTAGAATTTCGAGGAGAAGGTGGAGTTGGGTTCGTTGCAGGTGTTGCAGGAAGATGGAGAGGCGAGTCTAGGACACTGTTTTAGGAAGTGGGAGGCATTACTGTGGGGGCAGGTTGGGATTTTTTTCAATTTTGGGTGAGGTGGACATTATAGAGAAGACAACATTGGCAGTGGTAGGATTGAGGAGGGGATTGGGAGAAGTCAATGGTGTGGTGATGGTTGAAAATCATGGCTCCCTGAGTGAGGAGGTGATCTCTTGGAGAAGGCAGACTCTGTGAACTCACACATCAGGAAGGTAGGACAGGAGCTGTTGTAGATACGCCAGACTGACTGGATTTCCATGGTGGGGTGGACAGTCAGTTACGCCAACACTTCTGCCTCCATGACCACGGGACTGATTTGATTTTATCACAGAAACAAAAATAGCATTGTTCAAGCCCACTGCTGCCCCGCACCGAAACTGAGTTTATTGTGTGGTATCATTCCCTGTGTCTCTAGTAAATCCAACCAATGCCCTTGAGCAGTGCAAGGAGATCCTTTACCAGTGCTTTGCTAGACACAATTTCTTCAGATCCGGTTGATCCAAATACTCAATGTCTTTTAATGTCCAGTGCCCCATATTCAAAGATCAAATGTGATGTGGTTTCCTCGTCCACGCCACACATCCTGCACTTGGGGTCTTCTTCTATCATTCCCATTGTATGTAGATGTTTTTTGAACTCCCCATGGCTTGTCAATGGTCCAACCATGAGTTTCTTTCTCTCATGTTCAAGCCCAGGGTTGAGAGACCTCTCTTAGAACATGGTTTCAGCATCAATACCTTGCAATGTTTTTGCTTTTGGACCTTATTAGCCCAGTATTCTACATGCTGTCTCCCTGTCCAGCCACTGGACTGAGCCTTGTGATCAAGTCAGTGAGGGTTGGCAGATGTTGAAGGGATTTGCACTGATGGGGAGAGGAGGAGCTAAGGAAACATGTGAGGGACGCATGTGGACCAAAGGTGATATGGGGAAGTTTGCAGAGGAGATCTGTGTGGAAAGAGGGAGATGGAATTTGATGAGGACTCTCTGTGGTTGATAAGTTGTGCAGTGGGGACACTGGGGATATACTTACAGGTTTCGAGAGTTAGGACATGGACATCGAGGAATTTAGGATTTTGTTTGGAATGAATGAAGTTAGAGGGTGGGAGCTTGAGTACGGGAGGGGGTGTGAAGTCCTTTGGGATTTCGAAGAAAGAGGGGCAGGCGGTGGTTTTTTGCAGGAGGGGGTGTACGTGAGATCGCCAACTTGTGGGCTAGGGGGTTTTTTTGGCCAGGGGTGGCCTGGGATGAGAGATGAGGGACTGGTTGTATTGGGAGATGGTAAGAGGTGACCCCTCCTTCGAGGTGGAGGCACTTTGATCGGAGTGTGGGCGCTCTGTGGTGGCGACTGTGTCGCGGCAGGAAGTGACTCTGGCGGGGGAAGCAGTAGCGGTTGTGGGAGGGCGAGTGAGGAGTGGGGGAAAGTCTTCCTGACGCGTGTTAGTGGCGGAATGGGGGCAAGAGCAGAAGCAGGAGCAGAAGCAGGGGCAGGAGCAGCATACAGGTGAGGACACAGGGGTGGGGAGAAGATAGAAAGAGAAGAGACTGAGAGTAGGGGAAGTGGTGTAGATGGGGGAAGCCTGGAGGAGGCACTCCAGGAGGTAACGGCGGGTACATTGTAAGGTGGGGGGGGGGGTGTATGAAGGACGTTTGGAAAGTCCGTGCAAAGTCCGAGAGATGGCACAACCGGCGCTTATCGAGGTCATATTTAGTTAGTAGCATCTTTGGAAAGAACGCATACCAAGTTTCAGCCTTATTGGTCTATTTCTTTGTGTTTGGCATTCATGTGAATCAAGGAAGTCGAGTGATTGTCAAAAAATAGACGGAAAAGAACTTCGTGTGGTGATTAAACATTACTTTATGAAAGGCAAATCGCCTCAGGAGACTAAAGAGAATCTTGATAAACATTGCGGTGACTCTGCACCTTCTATTAGAACAGTTTATAAGTGGTTTCAAAATTTTCGGAGTGGCCATATGGGCACAAGTGATGCTGAACGTTCTGGACGCCCTGTGGAGGGTACAACTCCAGAAATCATTGATAAAACCCATGATATGGTGATGGATGACAGAAGGGTTAAGGTGCGCGAGATTGCTAGTGCTGTGGGCATCTCGAATGAACTGGTACATAATATTTTGCATAAACATTTGGATGTGAGAAAGCTATCCGCAACATGGGTTCCACGAGTGCTCACGCTTGACCAAAAACGGAATCGTGTGAAGTGTTGCAAGGATGGTTTGCAGCTGTTCAGGAAGAATCCGCAGGACTTTAAGCGTCGCTTCGACATTGTGGATGAAACATGAATGCATTACTATACTTCTGAGACCAAACAACAATCTAAACAATAGGTTTCCAAGGGAGAATCTGCATCAAAAAAGGTGAAGGCCATTCCTTTGGCCGGAAAGGTTATGGCGACTGTCTTTTGGGATTCGCAAGGGATAATCCTCATCGACTATGTGGAAAAGGGTAAAACTACTACAGGTGCATATTATTCGTCGTTACTGGACCGTTTGGAAACCGAGCTGCAATAAAAACGCCGGCAATTGGACCCCAAAAAGGTCCTTTTCCATCACGACAATGCACCAGCACACACCTCAACAGTTTTGGTCGCCAAATTAATGGAAATAGGATTCCAACTCGTTTCACATCCCCCCTATTTTCAAGACTTGGCTCCCTCAGACTACTATTTGTACCCAATTTGAAGAAATGGCTGGCAGGACAAAGATTTTATTCAAACGAGGAGGTGATTGCAGTAACTAATAGCTATTTTGCAGACTTGCAGAATTCCTATTGTTCGGAAGGGATTAACAAATTAGAACAGCATTGGACGAAGTGTGTAAGTCTAATATGAGACTATGTCTAAAAATAAAAAAGGTTTACCCCAAAGACGTAAGTAGTTTTTATTTTTGCACGGACTTTTCAGACGCCCCTCGTATATGATGGTCGTAGAAAGGGTGCCCATGTTGGACTGTGCTGTCTGCTGGCGACAGGTGTCGCCGAAGTGGAGAAAAAGGGGGGCGGCTGCGAGCACCCGGTGGCGACGAGCACCGAGAGGCGGAACGACGGCGACGGACGGCGAAGGACTGCGACGGACGGCAGCAGCAGAGGACAGCTGCGTGGTGAGGGGGGGGGGACGTCTTCCAAAACTTCGGTTTCGCCCTGACAGTAGCCCAGATGGCAGGATCTCTCGATTTGTTAGGTGTGGGTCTCACAGGATTGCGAGACTGCAAGTTCCCGACGTCGGCTTTATAGCAAATATTGGCGCGGAAACGCATGCGCATTGGCGATCGTCACAGGAGCGTCCTCTATCGAAATCCACGCCCTCTGTTGTATATGTGGCATGCAGGCGCATGCATAAAGGTGAAACAACATGTCCACCCTCTCTCGGAATGTACGCTTGCGTCGCTAAAACCAGACGTCAGATGTCACCAGACATGTCATTGTGAATAAACTGTTTTCCCTCAGAAGAAATTATAGAAATCAATGGGTCCCAAGCAGTGTCCAGTTGAGATCCGCCGTCACCATTGATAAGATTTTGTGCTAGTCTTCTTTCCGCAGATTCTTTAAGTACTGAATTACAAAATGTTCTCGCTAGGCCCAAGATTTTTGGGGCAGAAAATCCATAGAGAGATCAATTTAATGGAAAAGGTTTTCGACAACATAACACAGTTGTGCTTTGGAAAGTCTTGAACTTCGCTCTAACGCCAAGAAGCCTGCCTCTAACTGATTTAATTACTGATGTTGAGAAAACTGTTAGACCTCTTCCTAGTGATGCTGTAGAAGAAATAAGACGTGCAGTCACGAAAGCTCCACCTCAGAAGAGCAACATTTCTGCCATGGAAAGGGCCACACTACGAAAGCTACGAGAAGATCTTTGCACGGGGGTCTTACCAGCGGATAAGGGAAACGCCACCGCGCTGTTGCCATGTGGCATTTATGAACAGGAGATTTATAACTTGCTGAGTGAACCAATGTGTCGGAAGATTGACAAAGACTCCACAGAGAAAATGGAAAGGAAAACATCAGCATTGCTGAATTCTTCGTCTCTTCCGCAACATGTGGCCAAAAGACTAAGACCTCATAGTTCTGTGCCACCCAGGTTATCCGGTCTTCCGAAGATTGATAAAAAAGAAGTTCCGTTACGGCTGATCGTCAGTAGTAAGGACGCCCCAATGTATGATTTGGCGATACATCTCACCTCTCTACTGAGACCTTTTGTGGGGAAGTGCGATCATTATCTTCGCAACTCGGCTGACTTCCTCAATAGACTGAAATCACTTCAACTGAGTTCAAAAATGGTTCAAATGGCTCTGAGCACTATGGGACTTAACATATATGGTCATCAGTCCCCTAGAACTTAGAACTACTTAAACCTAACTAACCTAAGGACATCACACAACACCCAGCCATCACGAGGCGGAGAAAATCCCTGACCCCGCCGGGAATCGAACCCGGGCGTGGGAAGCGAGAACGCTACCGCACGTTTAACTAAGTGAATCTCACTTACTAGTGAGCTTCGATGTCATCTCAGTTTTCACTAAGTTTCCTCTTATGGACTCTTTGGCACTCATCAGCAGTATGTTCACGGCCGATATACGAGTAACAGCACTTTTCATTATGTCGTTTCCTCAACCTACTTCTTATTTAACAATGATTATTTTGAGCAGACTGACGATATCGCCGTGGGCAGTCCTCTTTCCCCTTCGGTAGCAAACTATTTTATAAAAGACTTTGAGGAAAGGTCAGTTGATTTGGCAGAACTTAAACCGAGAGTCTTCTGGCGTTATGCAGATGACACTTTCGTAGTGTGGCACCATGGTGAAGAAGAACTGTCACATTTCTTGCAGCATCTGAATGCAATCCACAAGAACATCCAGTTCATGATGGAAATAGAGAAGGATGGTTGCTTACCGTTTTTGGACGTCTTGGTTGCTAGGAGAGTGGATGGGTCATTAGAGCATTCTGTCTATCGTAAGCCCACACAAACCTGCAAGCGTCGAGTTGCCAACATGCTTCAAAAACTACTGGCGTCCTTAGAACGTTGGTGCACCGGGCTCATGTTGATTCTAATGGCAACAGGTTTACAAAGGAGCTAGAACATCTACAGTCGGTGTTCAAAGATAATGGTTACTCTCTGCATCAGATTAGCACAGCGCTAAGGAGGAAGAAACGTGATCACCCACAACATTAAGCAGATAAGGAGCTGTTCAGGTCCAGGTCGTTCCTTCCAGCCTATTCTCTAAAGTAGGCAGTAGCCTAAGGAAACATCAAGTTAAAGTAATCTTCCAACCACCAGCAGAGATTAGTGTCCTTCTCGGCTCAGTGAAAGACGCTCAGGGTGGGATCTACAAAATTCCTAGCCAATGTGGCAAAGCTTACATAGATCAGAAAATACGCACAGAACATGAAAGGTGCATTGAACATGAGCGCCAAACTCGCCTTTCACAGTCCAGTACGTCGGCTGTAGCTGCACATTGTATTACCAAAGGACACTCCATGGATTTTCCTGACACAAAAATCTTGGCCTCAGCTGCAATTTTTTGGGATTCAGTAATTAAAGAATCTGTGAAAATAAGACTAGCTCAAAATCTTATAAATCGTTATGGCGGCTTTCAACTGGACAATGTTTGGGACCCATTCATCTCTCTAATTTCTTCTGAGATAAAACAGTTTATTCATAATGACACATCTGGCAATATCTGACAGAGGGCGTACATTTAGCTTCACCTTTACGCATGCGCTGCATGCCACAGATACAGCAACATTTGCAGAGGGCGCGGATTTCGATAGAGTACGCTCCTGTGATGGCCGCCAATGCGCTTGCGTTTCTGCCCCAATATTTGTTATAAAGCGAAGGCCAGGACCTTGCAGTGTCGTCCTGTGGGTTGGAGTTCCATAACTCCCAAATCGGAAGATTTCTGCTGCCTAAGCTACACTCAAGGGCGATATCGAAGCTTTGGAAGACACGCCCCCCCCCCCCCCCCTGTCGCCATCCGTTGCCGCCCGTCGCCCTCTGCTGCCGTCCATCACCATCTGCTGCTTCTGTCCGTCCGTCCGTCTGCCGCCTGGTGCTCGCCGTTGTCACCGCCTGCCGCCGCCCGGTGCTCGCCACACCTACCGCCGCCGCCCGTTGTTCGCCACCTAGTTTCCGTTCTCTTTCCCTAATTCGAAGACACCTGTGGCTGGTAGACCGCATAATCCACCGTGGATACCCCCACAACCACAATCATATACACCTCCCCTTCCCCTGCCACCACCATTACCTCCAGGAGTGCTTCCTCTGGGCTTCCCCCACCTACTCCATCTTCCCTTCTCACCATCTCCTCCACTTCCATCTCTGCCCCACCTCTGTATCCCCATATGTATACTGCTTCTGCTCCTGCTCCTCCTCCTCCCTCTCTCCTGCCCCCACTCTAACTGCTACACATGTGACAATGAATCTCTCCCACTCCCAACTCACCCTCCTACAACCGTCCCTGCTTCCCCAGCACGTGTCACCACCCACCACACCAAAGTCGCCACCACAGAGCACCCACCCTCCCTTCAAAATGTCTCTGCCTCACATGAGAGGCCTGCCTCCTGCCACCTCCCAATCCACCCACACCTTCACCCTTCACACCTCCTCCAAGGCCACCCCACCAAAATAACCCTCAAACTCCCCAGTGCCGACCTTGCTTCCACCTCATCCTCCAAGAAACCACCGCCCACACCCCTCCCTTCTGATCCCTCCATGGATACCACCCCTCCTCCCGCACCCCCAGCCCCCACCCTGGGTACATTCCCCTTATCCAACCCTAATCCTAAATTCCTCGATGCCCACATCCTCACCCTCAAAACTTGCAAGTATATCCCCATTGCTGAACTTACCCCCCGACATAAACTCTGTCCTTGTCAAGTCCCTGACTCCCTCTTACCACACTGACATCCTCCAGAAAGTCCCCTGCATCACCTTTGGCCCACATGCATCTCTCACACCTTTCCTGACCTCCTCCTCTCCCTGTCAACCCCAACCCACTCGTTGTCCACCAACCCTCATCGCTGTGATCACAAATCTAAGGTCTGTGGTTACAGAACTGAATGACCATTCCACCCTGGAAATCCGCTCAGCCCGACATATCTTTAACCACTTCGGCCCTGACTTCCTGATGTGTGAGTTCACAGAGTCCATCTCCTCCATAGAGCCCCTCAACACACAGGGAGCCTTGATTTCCAACTGTCGCCACCTCGTTGACCCCTCCCATTCCCCACCTCAATCCCACCATGGCCAGTGCTGTCTTCTCTACGATGACCACCTCACCCAAAATTGCAAAAAAAGAAAAAAAATACCACCTGCCCCCACTGTAAAGACTCCCACTTGGTAAAACAGTGTCGTAGACTCGCCTCTCCTCCTCCCTGTAGCACCTGCGATGAACCCCACGCTACCTACTCCTCCAGATGCAAAGCCAGGCCCCCTTCCACCAACCTCGAGCTCACTGTCCCCGTTCGCCCCATCAAACAGTCCATCCACCCCAACAATTCCCTCTGCCCCCGCCCCCCAACAGCATAAGACATCATCTGGCATTGTCCTCCAGAATATCCACCCCTTCAAACGCTCCCACACCCTCTAGCAGATCTCTTGTGCCACCTGTTCCATCTTCCATTTGAATACCTACACCATGTACTCCCACAATCAGGCTCACTTCATCATCACCCACCCCCCTAGACACCCTCGTTTAAGTCACTCTCCTCCTCCCTCCACTATCTCCCCTCCTCCCCCCCCCCTGGTGCACCAACAGTATCACCCTCTATACCTAAACATTTGCTCGCTCCCTGCCAAGAAATCCCTCTTCATGCATATCCTGTTCCTGCACCAGGTCGACTCCTTCATCCTTAACAAAACCTTCCTCCAATCTTACCATATTTTCTGCATCCCTCCCTACCTCTTTCGCCACATCGACAATCTCGTTCTCCACGCTCCATGTATGGTCGCTATTGGCCACCTCAATCATATCCCTGTCTGGCCACAACCCCTGCTCAATGATCTGGACGAACACCTTCTCCTCAGCATCTTTTTTTCCTCCCTTAATGTCACTTGTGCCACTATATATGTCCATCCCACAGCTACTCTCCCCTGCAACTTCATGTCCCATGTTGACTGTACTTCTTCCACCTATGTGCCATACTTTCGTGGTGTCATCAGTCACTCGTCACCCTCCATGGTGATCTTGTTCCCCTCCCACAGCATGCTTATACCAAAAGTAACTCCACCCCAGATGTCATCCTCACTTCCCACAACCTTCTTCTTGTATTGTTGCTGACGACCTCGACGTCATTGGTAGCGACCACCTCCCAGCCCTTCTCTCCATCTCTTCAGCCCATTGCCGCGCTCCTGCTCCCCCACCCTCCTCCCCTCTAGTCCATCCATGACTACCGCCGTGCCGACTGGGATGCCTACCGGAAATCCATTGCCTCACAGGTCTAAAGCCTACCACTTACCTTTGGCCATCCTGCTGAAGTCACCCATGCCTCATCCTTCCTCCAGAAGACCATTACTGAAGCCATGCAGGCCCACTATCCTACCAACTGTATCCACCCTCACTGCCCTACTCTTCTTCCACAGGTTATCCTTCTTCCTGTGAACCTCGCAGGCTCTACCGCTTCTTCCTCTGCCCCCGTGACTGGGATACACTCCTCTGCCACCAGCAGTCACAATGACACATCCGAAACCTCTTAACAGCAAAGAAACACTGGTACTGGCGCCAGACATGTACACACCTCAACTGTGGCCTTCATGTCAACTGCTCCAAATACTCGTCTGCCTTTTACTGCCTCACTAGTAGCCATCCTACCCCACATTATCCCCTTCTCCACGACAACCATCCGTTCCCTGACAACCTTAGTAAGGCTAACCATTTTGCTTCCCACCTCTTCAAAGTCTTCTCCATTTCTGATGACCCTCACTTCGATTACTTCCTCTTCCCCACAGTCCTTGAACGATCCAAAAAATCTGTCTTCCCACTCAGCCCCAGTTTTCAATACTTTGAACAGTTACCCCCCTCACATATAAACAGGCCATTTACAGTACACAACATCAAACTCATACTCCACTCCAAACACAACACTGCCCCTGTTCACAGCAGTGTCACCTGTTACCACCTCAGGTAATCTCCCCCTCCTTCCTGGCTGTCCTTGCTACCCTGTATACGATCTTCCTCTCCACTGGCATTTACCATGACCTGGGGAGGGCTTCCTGTGTCCTACTGTTGCCTAAACCCAACAAACCTCCATCTGACACGTCTTCCTATCAACCCATATGCATCACCTTCATCTTCAGTAAGGTCTTCCAGTTCAGCCTGTCCTGCCGTATTCATCACCCAGTGTGGCTTCTTCTCAGCCAACAACCAGCTCCTTAATCTTACCACTCCTGTCACACTCCGCCCGGCTCTCCCCATCAGATGTTCGAGTCCTCCCTTGGGCATGGGTGTCGTAGTCGTCCTTTGCATTAGTTAGCTTAAGTTAGATTAAGTTGTGTGTAAGCTTAGGGACTTATGACCTCAGCAATTTGGTCCCACAAGACCTTACCACAAATTTCCAAAATTTCAACTTAACTCCCGTCATTCAACTATCTCTGTTTGTCTCAATCTCCAGAACGCCTATGACCATGTCTGGCATCCCAGGCTCCTCTTTAAACTCGAGGCCTAGGCTCTTCACATTAATTTCGTCCATCCCGTTACTTCCTTCCTCTCCTGCTGTCCCTGCTATGTCACTATCCACAATACTGACTCCCACACTTTCTATCCCACCGCATGCCCGCATCTCGTGGTCGTGCGGTAGCGTTCTTGCTTCCCACGCCCGGGTTCCCGGGTTCGATTCCCGGTGGGGTCAGGGATTTTCTCTGCCTCGTGATGGCTGGGTGTTGTGTGCTGTCCTTAGGTTAGTTAGGTTTAAGTAGTTCTAAGTTCTAGGGGACTGATGACCATAGATGTTAAGGCCCATAGTGCTCAGAGCCATTTGAACCATTTTTTTATCCCACCGCCCGTGTGCTGCAAGACTCTGTCCCATCCCCTCTCCACTATCTCCTGTATATTTCAGACATGTTCAAACCTCCCCCACCTGTTCACCTCCTCCAATTTGCTGATGACACCGCCTTCCTGGCCCCTTATCCTACCCTTCAATGGTCCCAACATACACTTCAAACCCACCTCAACCAGTTCACTGCCTGCTGCAACCAGTGGCTCCTTCATATCAACCCCAACACCTCACTCCTACTCTGAAATAACTTGGCTTCACTCTCGACTGTCACCTCAGGTGGACTCCACATCTCCTTATGATCCAACACAAAGCCCACAATAGACTCCTCCTCCAGAAACTCCTGTCCAGCCACACTTGAGGACTGCATCCTTCCACCCTTCCACCATCCTTCACACCTACTAATCCTTGATCCACCCCATTCTTAGTTACACCAGTGTCGTCCATGTTTACGCCCTACCCAGATTCTATAAAGTCCTCCAAATCCTTGAACACCATACACTCTGCCACGCCCTCCGTATCTGCCTCCTGTCCCCCACATGGATCCTCTACCTCATCCCCTTCCCTCATTTTCTCCTTTTCCTCAAACACATTCGCAGCGTGTAGCCTGTACATCGTCTAGAGATTCGATCGTCCCCATCCCCTGGTGTCTTCTATCCTCTCTACCCCCAACCTATTGCCATACCTTTATCGTGGTGTCCCACCCTCCCTCCATCTCCACACTCTCCACCTCCAATACCAGTGCAACTTCCAGCGCCAACCCCTCCCCAATGATGAGCTTCACCCTGATATCTGCCCCTCCTACCAACTCTAACCCCACCTTCACCTTCCCCACCCTCCTCAGGGCTCCCTCTCCCCTCATCTCCCCTTCCTCTGAGTGGTTTTTTATGGTTTTTCCTCCCCCAATACGCCCCCTCCCTTTCCAGTGCACCTCTTCTGCATCTCTGTGCTCTCTCCTTACTTGCGTTCCCCCTCCATCTCCCACTCCACCCATATCCTGCCTCTTGGAGCATCCCCCGACCCTCTTGCTTTTCCTCCCACCATATCCAGCCACCCTCCTCCGCTGCCCCCCCCCCCCCGTCCCCTCTTTTACCTCCTCTCAGAACTCCCCTCCTTCAGCAGGTCCCTACCAGCAGTTTTCACTCTTTGTCGTGTGTACTCCATCTCATGCAGTGGTTTTAAAGTGTCGTCGTTCTGGTGTGTTTTAATATTGTGGCCAACCTTTAACTTGTGCATGTGGCTTCAATGTATTTTACGAGCTACGCCAATCGCCAACTGCATTTTTTATCTTTATATGGACTTTTTTAACTGTCCCGCAATGAATGTCTCTTTGTATGTGTATATTTTAACCCTCACTGTCTCCCCCTATTATGTTTTTATGTCCCCCTTATCCCCTTGTATATGTATCTGTTTCATCTGTTTATTAAATGTATCACTCGGCTGAAGAGCGGCAGATTGTGCCGCTGCCAGCCCTCTCCTGCACATAGGGGCTGCAATCCCGAAACCTCACCTACCATTGTTGTTTTATGCAATATCCGGACTTCAAAAACCAAGTGCGAGATTTTCATATTCTCTCGCTCGCTACGCGAAGTCTATTAGTTCTGCACAAAAAATTAACAGACGTTTTTGTAGGATTTTGATGTAGTTAAATTTTGTATTGGGATACTTTTACACTAGAGGTCGTAGTTTTCGAGTTGTTCAAGGGAAGCATACAAAATTAACCTTCACTCTCACACTCAGCCCTCACCGGTCAGGATTTTTAGTATGTTGCTCATGGCACTCCCTCCTACCACTGCACAAAAATTTGCGACTGCATTAATTATTTTCCACACTCAAAGTGTTTGGTCTTCATTGGCTGATCTTACTACACCACCGGCTACGTCGAACACCTACAAATTGTCAAATTGACGTTTGAGTAAATTGTACCTAACAATTATATGAATTTTAACAACATGAAATAAACAGTTACATCATTGTATTCGTCAGGCCTTCGGTCTACGAAACTACTGTGCTTATAAGGGTTAGGTTTGGATGGAATTGTCAAAGTAATTAGTTATAGCGTGACGTTTACAAAAGTCATTTTTCTATCAGTAACTTTAAGGGCACTTTTAAATCGATATTATTAACGAAATAGCCGACTTAGCTGGTGACGTAATAGCCCAATCAACAGAGACCAAGAACAGTCGGTTATTGGGAATAGTTCGTGTAGTCGGAAATTTTCGTACAGAGGTAGGAGGGAGTATCACGAACAGCATAGTAGAAATCCTGATTGGTGAGGGATGAGTACGGGAGTGGAGGTGCGTTTGAAGGTCACTTTTGTACTTTTTCTTGAATAACTCGGAAACCATGGCCTTCTGCGGAAATGTACTCCAGTAAAAAATGTAACTACATTAAATTTCCTACACAAAGGTCCTGTTCATTTTTTTCTGTTGGACTAATAGCTTGTGCGTAACGAGGGAGATAATAAGAAAATCTCGCACGTGGTTTTTCTAGGCCAGATGTAACATTGCGGGTTGTATATATATAACAGGAACGATCATCAGAAACAAAAATGTCTACTAAACATATTCTCTAAAATGCATACCTTAAGAGCTATTAACACTTCGTCTTCGATACTGTGAAACACATCTCTTCTATCTCTTCTACTGCAAATTCTTTGCTTTCGACATTATGGGAGAAGGTAGTGTGGACCAAAACAAGAAAAAACTGTTGAACAAACATGGGCCCTGAAATGCGTTTAATAAGAGCTATGTGCACTTGTTTAGTAGAAGAGATGTGTTTCACAGTATCGAAGATGAAGAAGTGATCACAGCTCTTACGGTATGCATTTTAGAGCCCACGTTTACTGAACTTTTTGCTTCGAATAATCTTTCCTGTAATATTCCTAAATACTGATCATTCCGTCTGGGCTACCCTACATATTATTCTACCCAAAACATTTGTGTCGGTCATCTAGCTAGTCTCTGACGTATCACAAATGTTTTTGTTATTCCTAAATCTTTTCTCACCTCAATTTTATCTGTGATGTTCAGGTGCAGGTCGTTGTTGTTCACGTTCCGAGTAGGAGCACCGCTTCATCAGAGGTTGTTTGTTCCCATAAAACATACTGACCAAGAAGCCCGTGTGCACCGATTTTGAATAGCCAACGAGAAGCGTGGGAGAGAGCCCGATTCATGACTAGACGCTCTCTCTGCCTCCAGTTTCCACCTAGCTATCTCCTCTGCCTCGTTATTGTTCGGAATCTGTTCCGACACCAAAATTGCATCTTCCCATGACTGCCTTGGAAGTCTAATGGTCTCGTATTCTGACTTGCGTGCGTCCAAACGTATTCCGCATGCGAACGAGAATACAGTATCGTGCTTTCATATGAATTCTCTTATTTAAAAAGAGCTCCATCCAGATGCCCACATCCGTTTCTATTTTGACCAGGGCTCATTTGCGCGTGTACAAATCCATTATTATTACATAAAAGTACTTTCTACATTTTATTATTATAATGAAAGTCGTACACATCTGCGGCATGACATATTATACACTCCTGGAAATTGAAATAAGAACACCGTGAATTCATTGTCCCAGGAAGGGGAAACTTTATTGACACATTCCTGGGGTCAGATACATCACATGATCACACTGACAGAACCACAGGCACATAGACACAGGCAACAGAGCATGCACAATGTCGGCACTAGTACAGTGTATATCCACCTTTCGCAGCAATGCAGGCTGCTATTCTCCCATGGAGACGATCGTAGAGACGCTGGATGTAGTCCTGTGGAACGGCTTGCCATGCCATTTCCACCTGGCGCCTCAGTTGGACCAGCGTTAGTGCTGGACGTGCAGACCGCGTGAGACGACGCTTCATCCAGTCCCAAACATGCTCAATGGGGGACAGATCCGGAGATCTTGCTGGCCAGGGTAGTTGACTTACACCTTCTAGAGCACGTTGGGTGGCACGGGATACATGCGGACGTGCATTGTCCTGTTGGAACAGCAAGTTCCCTTGCCGGTCTAGGAATGGTAGAACGATGGGTTCGATGACGGTTTGGATGTACCGTGCACTATTCAGTGTCCCCTCGACGATCACCAGTGGTATACGGCCAGTGTAGGAGATCGCTCCCCACACCATGATGCCGGGTGTTGGCCCTGTGTGCCTCGGTCGTATGCAGTCCTGATTGTGGCGCTCACCTGCACGGCGCCAAACACGCATACGACCATCATTGGCACCAAGGCAGAAGCGACTCTCATCGCTGAAGACGACACGTCTCCATTCGTCCCTCCATTCACGCCTGTCGCGACACCACTGGAGGCGGGCTGCGCGATGTTGGGGCGTGAGCGGAAGACGGCCTAACGGTGTGCGGGACCGTAGCCCAGCTTCATGGAGACGGTTGCGAATGGTCCTCGCCGATACCCCAGGAGCAACAGTGTCCCTAATTTGCTGGGAAGTGGCGGTGCGGTCCCCTACGGCACTGTGTAGGATCCTACGGTCTTGGCGTGCATCCGTGCGTCGCTGCGGTCCGGTCCCAGGTCGACGGGCACGTGCACCTTCCGCCGACCACTGGTGACAACATCGATGTACTGTGGAGACCTCACGCCCCACGTGTTGAGCAATTCGGCGGTACGTCCACCCGGCCTCCCGCATGCCCACTATACGCCCTCGCTCAAAGTCCGTCAACTGCACATACGGTTCACGTCCACGCTGTCGCGGCATGCTACGGCAAACTGGCTGACACTAACGGCGGCGGTGCACAAATGCTGCGCAGCTAGCGCCATTCGACGGCCAACACCGCGGTTCCTGGTGTGTCCGCTGTGCCGTGCGTGTGATCATTGCTTGTACAGCCCTCTCGCAGTGTCCGGAGCAAGTATGGTGGGTCTGTCACACCGGTGTCAATGTGTTCTTTTTTCCATTTCCAGGAGTGTATTTGAAGGGGGACTGAGGTACATAGTAACAGACTGCGACCTCCGTCAGAACCGAACTCTGGATGCGCTCTGACCTGGAGGACAAAGACACTTCCATATTGGGACCACTCAAACGGAAACGACAGATATGTGGACCCGCTCCTTATTTCCACATCTCAAAGATTGATTTTATCTCCGCTTCTCTGTTTGTTTTGTGTATCCGAGAGGTCATTCATGTGCAGCCAGTACGATTCTTCTATCGTACTGTACTTGTAATGTACAGGGTGTTACAAAACGGTACGGCCAAACTTTCAGGAAACATTCCTCACACACAAATAAAGAAAAGATGTTATGTGGACATGTGTCCGGAAACGCTTAATTTCCATGTTAGAGCTCATTTTAGCTTCCTCAGTATGTACTGTACTTCCTCGATTCACCGCCATGATTTCATACGGGATACTCTACCTGTGCTGCTAGAACATGTGTCTTTACAAGTACGACACAACATGTGGTTCATGCATGATGGAGCTCCTGCACATTTCAGTCGAAGTGTTCGTACGCCTCTCAACAACAGAGTCGGTGACCGATGGATTCGTAGAGGCGGACCAGTTCCATGGCCTCCACGCTCTCCTGACCTCAACCCTCTTGACTTTCATTTAAGGGGCATTTGAAAGCTCTTGTCTACGCAACCCCAGCACCAAATGTAGAGACTCTTAGTGCTCGTATTGTGGACGGCTGTGATACAATAAGCCATTCTCCAGGGCTGCATCAGGGATTCCATGCGACTGAGGGTGGATGCATGTATCCTCGCTAACGGAGGACATTTTGAACATTTCCTGTAACAAAGTGTTTGAAGTCACGCTGGTACGTTCTGTTGCTGTGCGTTTCCACTCCATGATTAATGTGATTTGAAGAGAAGTAATAAAATGAGCTCTAACATAGAAAGTAAGCGTTTCCGGACACATGTCCACATAACATATTTTCTTTCTTTGTGTGTGAGGAATGTTTCCTGAAAGTTTGTCCATACCTTTTTGTAACACCCTGTATATATAGAGACGTGGCTGATGCCCTGGTTGTATCAGAGACAGTACCTCAAGTGAAGTGGGGTAAGCTAACATACATGCTTCGATATAAATTCAGAAAGTTCTACTATTAATGTCGCACACATACAGTTCTCTTTAGATGCACAGCAGAATAGAACCAGGCACTGATTCCTTGAAACTCTCTTTGAGTAAATCTGGATTACCGTTACATTTTAGGATCTGACTTATGACATGAGGTAGTTATGAGTTTGAAATGAAATTATATAAATAGGATGCAAACACAATCGGTTATTCATCCAAAAAGTGGCCGTCTTTGAAACCACTGTAAAAAATTTGTAAAAAATTATACTTATCATAAGCAGCAAACAGCGTTCCACCGAACTCAAACCAATCCTTGAAGAAGTTTAGCCGGCCGAAGTGGCCGCGCGGTTCTGGCGCTGCAGTCTGGAACCGCGAGACCGCTACGGTCGCAGGTTCGAATCCTGCCTCGGGCATGGATGTGTGTGATGTCCTTAGGTTAGTTAGGTTTAACTAGTTCTAAGTTCTAGGGGACTAATGACCTCAGCAGTTGAGTCCCATAGTGCTCAGAGCCATTTTTGAAGTTTAAAATCTATACTCATCAGTATTTCCGTTACGTGCACATTGATAATTATCATTGATTATAATCACTGATTTCTAACAGATTTAACGTTTATACAAAAATTATTCCGTCTGTATTGTGTGTAGACTGAGATACGAGGGCATTTTTTCCCCCAAGCTCCGATCGGTCGCGAAATTAAAACCACAGTGAAAATCCGATGAAGCTTCAAGCAGATGTGTTGCGCGGTGTCCTGTAAACTGCACCCAGCGAAATTTTCACTCAGTTTAATTTGTACCCAGAAAAGGTATGGGAAAGGTCAACAGATCTCAGCGTCTGATCTCCGCAACTTGCCCGGCAGGTATAAGAAGTGTGAAAGCGTGTTGACACAAGCCTTATTCTACGGCAATGTGTCTCTGCAGTAATGTACTGACCTTTACATGAAGTACTGATAAAGAAGACTTGAGCTGCTCAAACGACAACTGTAATGCCAAAATTGTTGTAATCGGAAATGATCATATTTTTTTCCGTTTGACGACTTCTATTTATGATCATATCTTTAGAAAATACAACAGAAAACGTAAAAACCAAATTAGAGACACAGAATTTAAAAATCGTATTACTTCTACATGATAAGCCATGCTTTAAAGCCGGCCGGTGTAGCCGTGCGGTTCTAGGCGCTTCAGTCTGGAACCGCGTGACCTCTACGGTCGCAGGTTCGAATCGTGCCTCGGGCATGGATGTGTGTGATATCCTTAGGTTAGTTAGGTTTAAGTACATGTGGTATACGTAAGATCCGTTGTCATACTAACTGAAACTCCAGGAGTATGCACGTATATTGCTGATAAGCTGTAATAGCTTCTCCTCTCACTGCTGACGCTACGTGTGTGCGCCACTTCTATATACATAAAACAGGAAAATAGTATCATTTATATTTGTGTTTCTGTGTATCATTGTGAGTATTGCAAAATGAAAGACATATGAACGTTATAAAATTGTGTATTAAGATCTACAGTAAATGGAAAGACCATGCACCATAAAATAACTTACACAATAACAAAGAAAAAGTTTTGGTGATGGCAATGCATGACATGGTTTACCATAGTAGGGCAAAGTATACGCCATAAAAGAGAAAAAAGCAGGATTTAACAGTTAAAAGAGCTAAAAACAGTGTAATATGCGTATGTAAGAGTGCTCATCACACACTGAAGAGCCAAAGAAACCGCTACACCCGCCTAATATCGTGTAGAGCCCCCGAGAGTACGTAGAAGTGCCGCAACACGACGTGGCATGGACTCCACTAATGTCTGAAGCAGTGCTGGAGGGAACTGACACCACGAGTTCTGCACGGCTGTCCATAAATCTGTAAGAGTACGAGGGGCTGGAGATCTCTTCTGAACAACATGTAGCAAGGCATTCCAGATATGCTCAATAATGCTCATGTCTGGGCAGTTTGGTGGCCAGCGGAAGTGTTTAAGCTCAGAAGAGTGTTCCTGGAGCCACTCTGTAGCAACTCTACATCTGCATCTACATGATTACTCTGCAATTCACATTTAAGTGCTTGGCAGAGGGTTCATCGAACCACAATCATACTATCTCTCTACCATTCCACTCCCGAAAAGCGCGCGGGAAAAACGAACACCTAAACCTTTCTGTTCGAGCTCTGATTTCTCTTATTTTCTTTTGATGATCATTCCTACCTATGTAGGTTGGGCTCAACAAAATATTTTCGTATTCGGAAGAGAAAGTTGGTGACTGAAATTTCGTAAATAGGTCTTGCTGCGACGAAAAACGTCTTTGCTTTAATGACTTCCATCCCAACTCGCGTATCATATCTGCCACACTCTCTCCCCTCTTACGTGATAATACAAAACTAGCTGCCCTTTTTTGCACCCTTTCGACGTCCTCCGTCAATCCCACCTGGTAAGGATCCCACACCGCGTAGCAATATTCTAACAGAGGACGAACGAGTGTAGTGTAAGCTGTCTCTTTAGTGGACTTGTTGCATCTTCTAAGTGTCCTGCCAATGAAATGCAACCTTTGTCTCGCCTTCCCCACAATTATCTATGTGGTCTTTCCAACTGAAGTTGTTCGTAAATTTAACAGCCAGGTACTTAGTTGAATTGACAGCCTTGAGAATTGTACTATTTATCGAGTAATCGAGTTCCAACGGATTTCTTTTGGAACTCATGTGGATCACCTCACACTTTTCGTTATTTAGCGTCAACTACCACCTGCCACACCATACAGCAATCTTTTCTAAATCGCTTTGCAACTGATACTGGTCTTCGGATGATCTTACTTGACGGTAAATTACAGCATCATCTTCGAACAACCTAAGAGAGCTGCTCAGATTGTCACCCAGGTCATTTATATAGATCAGAAACAGCAGAGGTCCCAGGACGCTTCCCTGGTGAACACCTGATATCACTTCAGTTTTACTCGATGATTTGCCGTCTATTACTACGAACTACGACCTTCCTGACAGGAAATCACGAATCCAGTCGCACAACTGAGACGATACCCCATAGGCCCGCAGCTTGATTAGAAGTCGCTTGTGTGGAACAGTGTCAAAAGCTTTCCGGAAATCTAGAAATACGGAATCAACTTGAGATCCCCTGTTGATAGGGGCCATTACTTCGTGCGAATAAAGAGCTAGTTGCGTTACACAATAACGATGTTTTCTGAAACCATACTGATTACGTATCAATACATCGTTCCCTTCGAGGTGATTGATAATGTTTGAATTCTGGACGTGTGGGGTGTCGCATTGTTCTGCTCGAATTGCCCAAGTCCGTCGGACTGCACAATGGCCATGAATGGATGCAGATGATCAGACAGGATGCTTACGTATGTGTCACCTATCGGAATCGTATCTAGACTATCAGAGATCCCACATCACTCCAGCTGCACGTGCCCCACACCATTACAGAGTCTCCATCAACTTGAACAGTCCCCCTGCTGACATGCAGGGTCCATGGATTCATTAGGTGATTTCCATGCCCGCACTCGTCCATCCGCTCGATACAATTTGAACGGGGTTCGTCCGACCAGGCAACATGTTTCCAGTCATCAACAGTGCAATGTCGGTGTTGACGGACCCAGGCAAGGCGTAAAACTTTGTGTCGTGCAGTTATCAAGGCTACACGAGTGGACCTTCGGCTTCGAAAGCCTATATCGATGATGTTTCGTTGAATGGATCGTGCGCTGACACTTGTTGATGACCCAACACTGAAATCTGCAGCAGCCCGCATCTCGTGGTCGTGTGGTAGCGTTCTCGCTTCCCACGCCCGGGTTCCCGGGTTCGATTCCCGGCGGGGTCAGGGATTTTCTCTGCCTCGTGATGGCTGGGTGTTGTGTGCTGTCCTTAGGTTAGTTAGGTTTAAGTAGTTCTAAGTTCTAGGGGACTGAAGAGAATAGATGTTAAGTCCCATAGTACTCAGAGCCATTTGAACCATTTTTGAAATCTGCAGCAGTTTGTGGAAGAGTTGCACTTCTGTTACACTGAACGATTCTCTTCAGTCGTCGTTGGTCCAGATCTTGCAGGACCTTTTCCGGCCGCAGCAATGTCGGAGATTTGATGTTTTACCGGATTCCTGATACTCTCAGCACACGCGTGAAATTGTCGTACTGGAAAATCCCCATTTCATAGCTACCTCGGAGATTCTGTGTCCCATCGCTAGTACGCCGACTATAACACCACCTTCAAACTCACTTAAATCTTGGTAACCTGCCACTGTAGTAGCAGTAACCGATCTAACAACTGCGCCAGGCACTTGTGTTATATAGGAACTGCCGACCGCAGCGCCGTACTCTGCCTGTTTACATATCTCTGTATTTGAATACGCATGCCTATACCAGTTTCTTTGGCGCTTCAGTGTAGAACGTTACGTCGACCATTGGTACCACAGCGCTCTTCTTGCATCAGCAGGATGTTTACATTGCTGGTCATTTGCGCGGCGGCGTCAACGCTGCTCGGACACGATGGCCAGTACCCTTCTGGGGGAACCAGAAAAATGCGGCATACATAAACCACAGCACCTTGCTCAACCGAAAAGATCATCATAAATCTTAACGTAGGCTTCGACAGTAAAGTAATTTTGCTCCTTTCTGTTTGAAAAGCAGATCTCCAATGTGGAGTTGCCTGCTTTTTTCTGTTTTGTGCATTGTTTCCATTTCCTTTTCAATGTTATCTATGCTAAATTTCTCCGTGTCAAAATGCAAACCAAATGCACATTTGTTGTTACTGTAAGTGCTTTCTTTAAACCGACTGTTGAAGAACCTTTCTGTCTGGCCAATGTAGGTTCTGTCACAATCACTACAGGATATTTTATAAACACCAGGATTTGCATAGTCGTCTTCCTTTCGTGATAAATTGTGACGCATTCGCACTTTGTGTTGTTCTAAATGCAATTTTAACTCAGCTCTTCCAAAATATATTTTCTAGTTGTTGTGACTGCTTGCCAATTGTTATTCTGTTTCGAAGTCCCGTAGGGAGTATGCTCAGATGTAATGACAGCAGTGGGAGAAGAAGCTATGTGTTGCTTATGTCACCTATATATGTGCATAAAGCTGAGTAGATAGGGTGTGAAAGTCGACCGGAGTGGCCATGCGGTTCTAGGCGCTACAGTCTGGAACCCCGTGACTGCTACGGTCGCAGGTTCGAATCCTGCCTCGGGCATGGATGTGAGTGATGTCCTTAGGTTAGTTAGGTTTAAGTAGTTCTAAGTTCTAGGGGACTGATGACCACAGATGTTAAGTCCCATAGCGCTCAGAGCCATTTTTGAGCTCAGAGCCATTTGAACCATTTTAACAAATATTCCCCGAACTACACTCCTGGAAATTGAAATAAGAACACCGTGAATTCATTGTCCCAGGAAGGGGAAACTTTATTGACACATTCCTGGGGTCAGATACATCACATGATCACACTGACAGAACCACAGGCACATAGACACAGGCAACAGAGCATGCACAATGTCGGCACTAGTACAGTTTATATCTACCTTTCGCAGCAATGCAGGCTGCTATTCTCCCATGGAGACGATCGTAGAGATGCTGGATGTAGTCCTGTGGAACGGCTTGCCATGCCATTTCCACCTGGCGCCTCAGTTGGACCAGCGTTCGTGCTGGACGTGCAGACCGCGTGAGACGACGCTTCATCCAGTCCCAAACATGCTCAATGGGGGACAGATCCGGAGATCTTGCTGGCCAGGGTAGTTGACTTACACCTTCTAGAGCACGTTGGGTGGCACGGGATACATGCGGACGTGCATTGTCCTGTTGGAACAGCAAGTTCCCTTGCCGGTCTAGGAATGGTAGAACGATGGGTTCGATGACGGTTTGGATGTACCGTGCACTATTCAGTGTCCCCTCGACGATCACCAGTGGTGTACGACCAGTGTAGGAGATCGCCCCCCACACCATGATGCCGGGTGTTGGCCCTGTGTGCCTCGGCCGTATGCAGTCCCGATTGTGGCGCTCACCTGCACGGCGCCAAACACGCATACGACCATCATTGGCAACAAGGCAGAAGCGACTCTCATCGCTGAAGACGACACGTCTCCATTCGTCCCTCCATTCACGCCTGTCGCGACACCACTGGAGGCGGGCTGCACGATGTTGGGGCGTGAGCGGAACACGGCCTAACTGTGTGCGGGACCGTAGCCCAGCTTCATGGAGACGGTTGCGAATGGTCCTCGCCGACACCCCAGGAGCAACAGTGTCCCTAATTTGCTGGGAAGTGGCGGTGCGGTCCCCTACGGCACTGCGTAGGATCCTACGGTCTTGGCGTGCATCCGTGCGTCGCTGCGGTCCGGTCCCAGGTCGACGGGCACGTGCACCTTCCGCCGACCACTGGCGACAACATCGATGTACTGTGGAGACCTCACGCCCCACGTGTTGAGCAATTCGACGGTACGTCCACCCGGTCTCCCGCATGCCCACTATACGCCCTCGCTCAAAGTCCGTCAACTGCATATACGGTTCACGTCCACGCTGTCGCGGCATGCTACCAGTGTTAAAGACTGCGATGGAGCTCCGTATGCCACGGCAAACTGGCTGACACTGACGGCGGCGGTGCACAAATGCTGCGCAGCTAGCGCCATTCGACGGCCAACACCGCGGTTCCTGGTGTGTCCGCTGTGCCGTGCGTGTGATCATTGCTTGTACAGCCCTCTCGCAGTGTCCGGAGCAAGTATGGTGGGTCTGACACACCGGTGTCAATGTGTTCTTTTTTCCATTTCCAGGAGTGTATTATTCGCTCTAACGTGTTACCCTATTTTGCAGTCATTTCCAAGGTTTTCCACTCTGATGTCTCTATTTAAAAAGTTGTCACCGAAAGTTTAGGTTTGGTGGAAATCTCAAAATGGCTAGCACAGCATCGTGTTATTTCAATTCCCGAACTGTAAGCCCACTTTTCTCTCCTTAGTTTAAGCAACTACCCTTCTGACGTTATAGTTTAAACAAATTGGTTTGAAGCTTACTTTAAAACTGTAAGTTTATCACTATCACATGTACTAACTTGTCTTAAGTCCAGTAGTACCCCACTGACATTAGAGTTTAAACAATTTCTCCCTCACCAGTCTGACATGACAGTTTACACAATTTATTCCCCCCCAGCTATTATAACTTTCAAACCCAAGAGCTCACTTCTCCTCAGTGTAAAATGGCGGAAAAATTCACAAAATTCACTGCGCCTAGATTAAAAATGACGAGAATTTCAAAATCTGCTAACACGAAGTTTAAAATAATGAGAAACTCACTGACTGTCAGAGCCATTGATCAGCACTTGCTGGAATACTACTGAGGCTTAGAATTATAGAGCACTTGTCCTAACTTTAAAATGTTGTAACTCACTGATACAGCCTGCATGGTCGTAAAACACTCGTGACTGTTGTGTGCAGAGGGGGAAAGAATAGGGGGGCTATTTACTTGCGTCCTTATTTAAACACCACAATCCCAATGCCAAGCGATGCTGTCCGCAGCTAGTGGTCTAGTGGCTGGCGTTTCTGCCTTTGAATCACGGGGTCCCGGGTTCGATTCCCGGCCGCATTGGGTATTTTCTCTGCCCGGGGACTGGGTGTTTGTGTTGTTCACATCATTTCATCATCATCATCATCATTCGGAACAGTGGCTAGATAGGATTGTGTAACAATTGGACTGTGTAGAAATTGGGACTTTGTATGGGCGCTGGTGAACGCGCAGTTGAGCGCCTCAAAAAGCAAACATCGTCTTCACCAAGCGATGCTGTGACGGCGACTTGCGAACTGCATCCCTTACTGTCACTACCGCGCGCCGCGACTGCAGTTCCCTAGACCGTGCTGCTGTTCACATGCCAGGGACCTCAGCTTCGGGAGGCTGCCTGCATGTAAGTCGGACCTCAGCGTGCTCCGCATGACGCCGCGGGGTCCCATGTAGGTCCCAGGCCAGAGGCTTTGTACCGTAAGGAAGAAGCCGACTCCATGTCATCCGTTCAGAATCTGGGTCAATGTATGTCTGTCTCCTATTGCTCAACACGGATACTTAGACGCAGTCAGCTACATTATTTCGCACTTAAGAACTGCATGGCGTCCTGTGGTGCATCACGAGCCGGACGTTACCACCACCACGTCTGTCTTCAGTGCTCCGCACACCTGTCTCTGCCTGTTTACAGCAAGAACAGTAGCATTACGTTGTATTTATCCCGTATTTCCGACAGAGGTCGTCGCTTAGGCTCTTACAAAGAGACGTTCCTAAGGTCTTAATCACGTCTCGATTTTGAAACTGCGCACCGGCTTACTATGTCGACCACTTCCAGACCGAGAACTGAGTCAGGAGCCAATACCATCGCACACACTGCTCCAGACAACATCGATGTTGGAAGCTGTAATAACACTACACAAAGTAGTGCACGTAACTACTTTTTAAGCGCAAACGTCTCTCTACGTGAAGAAGGACACACTATTTGCTCTCCAATCCAATCACTATTATAGTTTAATATTCCGAATTTTATTCATATGACGGCAGCACTGAACTGTACTGAATACAGTATCAATATAGACACATGTATCTAACGCCACCCAAGGTCGTGAATGAACAGAGGGTTTCCCAATCGTTAAGAACAACATGCTATTTGCTAGGAATTCTTCAATTCAGTCCTAAATCCCGCGTGATAGTCCGTATTTTGTTCATAGGGTGACATTCCGTAAGTTTGTTGAACCCTGACCATAAGTCAGAGACACGGTATCTTCCGCCTTCTGTATCTCGTGAACGAACAGAGCGAGATGAGTCCCACAAAATCAGTGTTTGTGGAATGCTTGCTGTTATTCTGTCTTCAGAAAGAGCATAAGACGTGTTCCAGAACTGTCCAGCCGACTGGCACTAGCGATATAGACTACAGTGATGTGCATCAACTGGGTGATAGTTCGCACAGTATTCTCGAAATGTCAGAGAATGGGTCGGCAGTGAAATGTGTTTCCTGGTTTTTGATGGTCGCACTGAACAAGTGTCAGAACTCAGACTGTGAACCTGGTAATGATTTAACGCCACCTAACATTCCTTAGGTCTATATATTATAGGGATTGGACAAGCTCTTGATAGGTTGAAAGGGGCTGAAACGTGCTATTTTTGAATCAGTAGACTATTTTTCGTCTTTCGTGAGTGAAATCTACTGAGATGAAAACGCTTCCTACTGAATCCAACGTACGCATACAAAGTGAGAGTGCATAATACACAACGCCAACTTTCTGATGGTGATTTAACGCTATCCAACATTCCTGAGGTCCATATGTTAAAGCAAAATTAATAGAGCAATACTGCATTGGTCTGCAGAACACACAAAACTCCAGCCGTACTTCCTATATAGGAGTTTGATACAGCTTTCCACACTAAGGCATTCCGTGCAATTCACAGGACACAGTTCGTTATACACGGCTGCGAATGTCCCACACCTCAGTACACATAAACATGAGACACAGACATCAAAATTTTTCGAGAGATTTCTGATTCATAGCTGATGAACACCATCTAAGATCACAGTTTTTTTAACTTGACAGAAGAAGAGTAAAAATCTTGTTCACACATACAAGTGCTGCCGGTAGCACTTGATTCGTTCATGATGTATCTTTCAAGTCTCTGTAAGTCTCGAGGATGGTACTTCATCTCAACTACATAGGTTTTCCAAACATGCTTTTGGTTTTAACCATTGCCTACTGCAAACTGGCTGCTTTTCACAGTTTATCACACATCTCACTAGCCGACGCGATGAAAGAGAAACAAATGCAAGGCATTAGCATTTGAAGTCTGAACTTAAACAATATGCTGCACTAACGTTGTGAACAAGAACGGAACAGAACATTAAATCACCACAGTCTCGCTCTCACACGAAAACAATCAAGCAAATGGCGAGAGAAATGTATGGATAGAGTTTACAGAACCCTACCACTTCCTGTCAATGTCTAAGAGTTGCTACAGATATGATACTGAACGACTCGATTGATATCCAAGAGGTGGCAGGGAAATGGTGTACCTCACATCATCCCACGTTCATCTTCGTTTGATGGGCTCTAATGTCTAGAGGGGATGCAGCTTGAATTTTGAATTTTGAGTCAGAAACAAGGAAATTTACCTCGAAGTACGTTTTCCAGCGGTTTTATCTACTACAAAGCAATCGCAGTCAGCATAGTCGCTTTTCTAAAGTTTCACTTTGTAGCTTAGCAGAAGAAGCGTCAACGCCTTGTACTTAAAGTGTTGCAAATAGTTGTAGACATTACAGAGTAGACATTTTGATTTGTACTGCAAATGTACTGCACTTCAATTTCCAGGGCGAAGAAAATCTGCCATAATTGGCGATCGGCAGGTGACTCTTCATCCCATTTCTAGACAAGAGTGTATCTAACAAAACCTAGTCTCACCATTAGTTTTATTAGAAATGCGATATAAAAAACGAGGCACTGGAAATGCTATAATTGCGCGCAGCGTAGCCAAGAACAGGTAGCATGAACTCTGGCGCCGGCCCATTAACTCAGTGAGACCATTCCCGCTTTGCCCGCAAAGTCGTCGGCGTACGGCACGAGTTACGTAACATTAACGTGACGTAACTTCCTGCCGTTTCTCGTTGAGAAGCCATTTCATCGCGTGAAACACAAAGTAAGTTGTGCGATATTTCGGCGACGTGCCAAGTAGAGTAAAACCAATACGAAACAAGAGAACTCCCTACGTTACAAGCAGAAACCAAGACGCCAAAACAGTATTTGTCGTGTTCAGCTGAAGCCCATATTCGATGTTTTGTGTTGTACGTTACACCCTAAGAATATACGCTGTTTCTGAGCACCAGCACGTTGAATGTCTCGAGAACGAATTGTTATTGGTATGATTTGTCGTAATAAAGTGGCGGGAAACGTCATATTAGCGGTTAACGAATTTTCGTATTTATTTATTTTCGCGTTATATCTCGCGTGCAATGAGAGTAAGCCCTTTTAAGGCAGCGATTCATTTAAGATGAATGAAAACCTGTCGTCCATATTAGGATTAGCTGTACAATTAAATATGATTGACATTTCGGCGATGAAAGTATAGAAAACGAACCTACAAACAGCCGAGTTACAACAGGGCTTAGTTGAGGCATTGTGACAGGGGATTGATAGTGGATCGTGTGACGGTTCGTGTTCCACTACATGCATTTTTCTTTTTTACCTTTGAGTTTTGTAAAAGGTTGTGGGAGTTTTGTATTAAACTAATACAAATACACAATTTCTGTAATATTTAATGTTATGTAAGTATATATGTGCTCTCTATTCTATTCTATCGCTTGCACCTTGTCCCGCGGTTACGCGGGGTCGACCATGTTTTGTTGTAGTTGGCATGTTAATTGTAACGGATGGCCGGATGCCCTTCCTGCCGCCACCCCATACCCCCCAGGACGGAACTAGTGTACACCAGGTGACTGCGTCTAGTGTAAACCGTGAAACAGTGGAATGTGTTTCAAATGTCTGTGAGTCTTGTAACTGAGGCGGAACGTGGAGACCAGCACGGTATTCACCTAGGAGGATGTGGAAAACCGCCTAAAAACCACATCCAGGCTGGCCGTCACACCAGCCGTCGTCGTTAATCCGCCGGGCGGATTCGATCCGGGGCCGGCGCGCATACCCGAGTCCAGGAAGCAGCGCGTTAGCGCTCTCGGCTATCCTGGTGGCTATATGTGTGCTGCCGGCCGGAGTGGCCGAGCGGTTCTAGGTGCTACAGTCTGGAACCGCGCGATAGCTACGGTCGCAGGTTCGAATCCTGCCTCGGGCATGAATGTGTGTGATGTCCTTAGGTTAGTTGGATTTAAGTAGTTCGAAGTTCTAGGGGACTGATGACCAAAGTAGTTAAGACCCATGGTGCTCAGAGCCATTTGAACCATTTTTATATGTGTGCTCTCTATCAGGAGTGAATTTCATTTTGTGAACTTTTATAAGCTAATGTCTTTTCTGGGTAGACATGTATCTTTCATTTTCGTCTTATTACACGTTCACGGATATTAAGGTTTTTATTTATGTATACCTCAGACAGAATAAAGGAATTGTTCGTTTTAAAGAGCTAACGTAGGAATTCTACACACTTACATTTTTGTGAACAAACTGTATGATTTGCGAGCCAAATAAATCCGACAAACACCGCTGGAGACCGCTGAGCGCTGAGAACGTAAAATCACGTCAACTAGCTCGTCCCGTGGGATATACCGTCTGCGTGCACGTCAACGTTAGCTGCGCGTCCCGTGTGCCGACTTTACTGTTAGCGGTGGGTGTCTTACTTGTTTTTCTTTCAGTGGCGTGTGAGTTCTAGTGCGGATCTCATTCCTGTTTGTCATCTGAGTCTGGTGTTTGTGCAGATCTTCCTGACGCAGTGTTGTCTCGTGCTGTAATGTCCAACGTGCTTTACACGTCTATTCCACGTACAGGTACTGTCAGCTTCAGTTTTGATAAATCCACGCGGTATGTTCAGCCCAGTTCTTTAGACATACACGACTGGTTGGTGGACAAGATCGAGGTTGCTACAGCTCAGGTTCGTACTGCGTACTTAGCTTCGGAATTATGTGGTTTTTGTTAAATTTCTTGACCTGTGTCAGTTTGATAGGATATTATCGTGTCACCGTACTTAGATAACCTTTACTCATTGTGATTGTTCCACTAGCACAGTTCTTTACGCGATTGAAAAACTTATCTATGCAAATGTTCAGGCTTTAAATCTTCCGCCGGAGTGAGATGACAGTTTTCTGACGTCCATCCTGTTTACTTATGGGTATATACAATACGACATATTCGAAGGGAACGCTGGGGTCCTCAGCCCCGCTTACGGGTCTATAGTGGTGTTAGGTCAGTAGAAATGGTGAATTAAAAGAATATTCCCTCTCTCTTGAAGGCATGTGGTTATTGGGTTCATATAACTTATACCGGCCGGGAAGGAACGTGCTTTATTTACAGTCAAAGCGGCCACCTCCGTACCAATTTTCTGCGTCGTGTGGTGGGCCGTCTGGCGATTCTCGCGTCATCCAGGCCGCCCTCGTCGGCGGCGCCTGTTAAAGAATCTGTTTCAGGACCCCACTTGTCTCTGTTGGATATCTCTCCGGTTGTCGCAGCTTCTCGAAGTACTACTGCTATGCCTTCTGTCGCGACCTCCACGTCACAACCTTTTCATGAGCATAACTTGATTGATCCCCAATGATAGGAGAACACCGTCGTTACTATACAAATCTCCATGCGCGATCCCCTGTCCGTCGACGAGTGGAGTACGGAGGTGTCTGCCTCTGTCTGAAACTAATTTTCTGCATCACCCCACTTCCCCCCCCCCTCCCACACACACACACACACGCAACCGCATGAGGTAGTGGCAATTCCGAGGAGCCGCAGTAAACAACGTATCCAGCCTGAGAGAGTCGCATCATGTAAGAAGAAAGCAGTTGGAAGATCAGGGAGATGTCACACTTCTTCTCCCTCCGCTTCGTCCATTGATTCGTCCATGGATAATGGTACGTAGCTCTGTTTGACGATGGTTTTGTAATTTTGTAATCTTTGTTCCAGTTCAGTTGCCTATGCAAGCATATACCTTCCTCGCTTTGAATATTAACAGGATTGGTTCTGAACTCCAGCTCGCCATTTTGCGCCAGTTTATACAGGGTGTATCACTAACTACTGCCATCTAGAATAACTCCGAAAGTATGATAGTAGCTGAAACGTTTGTGGGACAAATGTTGCATGGGACAACGGGTGCCATAATACGACGTTGGTCAGAGATATGAAGATCAACTTTGTTTTTTTAAATGGGGTGCTATAGTTTTGTACTTATTTTCTGATAGCAGCTTTCGAGACGAATCCAATGATGTGTAACAGTAAGGTCTTTGAAGGTCAACGAAGGTCACAAAGGTGGCACGAACATCCATTTACAGAAGGTGTTCGAAGTGATGACCATTGGTATCAGTGCAGTGCTGCAATCTTCTCATCATAGATTGGGGGGAGGAGATTAGTGTTTAACGTCCCGTCGACAACGAGGTCATTAGAGACGGAGCGCAAGCTTGGGTTAGGGAAGGACGGGGAAGGAAATCGGCCGTGCCCTTTCAAAGGAACCATCCCGGCATTTGCCTGAAAGGATTTAGGGAAATCACGGAAAACCTAAATCAGGATGGCCGGAGACGGGATTGAACCGTCGTCCTCCCGAATACGAGTCCAGTGTGCTAACCACTGCGCCACCCCGCTCGGTCATCTCATCATAGATTGAGTGGTATTTCCTTATCACTTCGGCGCTCATCGAAGCACATGCTCTGACAATTCTGGAAGTGGCTGCGGTTCCCACGTTATCGAGTGCCTCTTTGCAAATATGCTTTTTTTTATTTTTAGTTGTTAGGGTATTGGTTAAATTCCCCTGTGGTCTTTAATTCCTCCCTGCTTCTGGTGACCAGTCACGTGAAGCCTCGTTCTTTTCACTTCCTTATACACATAAAAAATAAAAAATATGAAAAATACATAAATAAAATGAAAAATATAGACAATATGTTGTGAATTAATTTTCACGTTACTAAGAATATTTCTCTTTTCTTTTCTTAGTAATAATTATTCGTTTTCTCAATTTGCAGCTCATATTAAATGATTATCTTGACTGGTCATCTGAATGTTCATGAACGTACCAAGTCAATCTGATAATAAAAAGAAAAAAAGTGCCGCGGGGAACTGATACGCAGATTCATCGATGTTCGAATCTTTTTCGCGAGAAACATTTTTTTCCAGTTAAAACATCAAATTGTATCCAGTTCACACCTCCCTGGTGCGGTATCTTGTGTATTTCTTTCTATTACTGTTACCTTTATTTTACTATTGAGACATAACTTAAACTTCTTACATACGTAAACGATCGCTTTGTGTTGTCCATGACACTAATAAAGCCAGTAGAAAATAATAGTGGATTCAGTAACATCGTCTGTATCTAATGAAGCACAAAAAACACAGTTGGTAGGTTACACTAGATTAAACATTACACGATGCACAATAGTTTAGTTTTGTACCTTTAACGTCCAGGCTTATCTTACCAGAGCCGGTTTGAATTCGTAAGAGCATCATTCACTTCAGAAAGGTGTTCAGGGCGACCACCTTGCATCTGTAAACACTTCGCCACTCGCTGGATTATACTTTGCTGCACACTACGCATCGCACCTGCACCCACATTGCCGAAGCAGCACGCACGTGAGCTGTTATGTCGTATACCTCCACGGGTGGAGTAGTATAAAGTTGTTCCTTTACATGTCCCCAAAAATAAAACTCCTTGCTAATGCGTCAGGAAAAGTACTGCAAAGAAATCTACAATACAGGGGCGGATTCAACTTCTTCGGCAATAGGCAAGGGCCCATAGCCACTCATCCCACGATTCCAGCCTACAGGCTTGTGCCAAAGTGTGCCAGAAAGCCACGTTCATGGGTGACATGTGGCTTGTGTTCCGACTGATATTTGTTGTTACGGAGATTTAAAATACCTTCACGATTGAAGCCAGATTCATCAGTCTATATCGAGTTATTTATAAAATGCTAGTTATCTTCCAGTTGGACAAAAACAGTTCACAAAACTGTACTCGTCGAATGCGGTCTTCTGGCTGCCGGTATTGAGTGTAATGATATGGATGCAGTTCTTCATTGTTCAACACTGTAACAACCAGTCTTTGAGGTATCTAGAACTGTATTGCAATATCACGGCTAATTCGCCGAGGTGACTGGTGAACGGTTTCAAGAAATGCGCCCTCTGTTTGTGGAGTATGTCTAGTCCTCGGACGGCCACACTTGTGGACGAAGATTACCAGCTTCCCGAAGGCGTTGCTCTAGGCAGCGAAAAACATACTTATCGCGATGTCACCTTTAATGGTACCACATAGCGTACACAAGAGCATCTTCAGTAACTTGGTTACCGGATGCATCCAGCACCAAAAGCACATCGATGTAGTCATCGTTTGTGTAATCCATTGGGAAGCCGCCCTACGTGAACTTGATAGGAGCAGTTCTGGTTGTCCACTGCGCAATTAGTAGATACATGCATGCAGTTTAATGGATACCACTGTCCTGTAATAGGCCATTGTCATATACCAAATGATGTCCTGCTTGTATGCGAAGTGAACTTGAGAACAGACGTCACAAAAATCAAAAAGTAACCTGACGAGGATTCGAACCACAGCTCCATGGTGGATGTGGGTCTGATGTTCCAGCAGTCTACGCAGTGACCTATGACAGCTGGTACAGTAGTGCAAGGTGGTACACGTTCCTCTGTGCAGTACGATGCACTGCACAATGTGACAGCGTTGCCAGCTCCTCGTTTTCATACATGTGTTTTCAAAATGCAGCCTATCTCATTTTGCTAGATAAACTTTCGTCTTGAACCTGGATGAGGAATCGCATGTTGACTTCCCAGTGTGGCTATTTTCTTCAACTTGTACATAAAAAATGATACATTCATCAAAGGTTTCGAAGGGATTTCTAAATCATTTCTGATTAACTGTAAAGATTCTTGTACAGGAAAATGTGCTATAATATTGCATACCGATATGCAGTCGATGCGGCTTAGTTGGTATAATACTGGTGGTTGTAATAGTGGTGATAGTAGTAGTACTAGTAGTAGATTCAATAGCATTAAATAGTAAGCCCCATGGCAAATTCAGTAAGGTGGTAGCAGCAGATTCATACTGCAGATTGCAAGAGGTTCCCAACTAGATGTAGCAGTAGTAGATCCATAACTCAGCCATCTGTACCACAGTGGCCACACCTTCTTTTAATTGGTGACAGTCTTAATTTTTTACTAACACTGATTTTCGCTGTAAGTATGTCCTGTCTGGCGGAAATTTGATATCGATGTTGACGAAAGTTAAACTCCGACAATCCTTCCTATAAACAGAACTCAGTCTATTGTCCAGACTATAAAACATTTTAAGTGATTTCTCACACACATTATAAACATTTTATATTGTTCATGGAACATCTAACATTTCCAGCAGATTTACATCCACCACTCACTCATAGTGTAAAGGCTCACTAGCCATCAATAATATAATGGAGCAGCAAACAGGAATGTTTGAAAACAGGCCCCATATTACATTTGGAGCAGGACACACACTATTGTTAGAATGCACATGTCTAAAGCCTAAGCACATTCCATTAACTATTTATAGCTGCTCTACTTCCCTCCCATACTATTTCCAGTCGACAAACACGTTATTCTCACGCCTGGGATGTAACACAATAAACCTCTTAACAGGGTAACGGTATTTTTATGACGTCACCCTACAGGTATTAACATGCATGTTTCTAAGTTAAGAATTAATTATGGCGATCCAGGATGGCGATGGAAGGCGTCGTCGATAATGCCAGGACTCCCTCCCTGCTACAGACCTTGTATAGTTGACCGTTTCGTGCAATAACTTTTCTTGAGCATGCACATATTTGATACAACTTTTCTACATTGTTTGTACTGAGAATTCACATATTTGATACAATTTTATGCATTGTTTATATAAGTTATATCAGTATCATTAATACGATTTTGAGTTTCCCGCCATTTTTAAACTTAAGAAAAGTGAGATCTTGGGCTTGAAACTTACGGTTTCTAGTAGGGGATTACATTGTTTAAACTGTCATGTCAGAGTGGTGAGGCGGAAATATTTAAACTTTATTGTCAGAAGGCTATTGATTAAACGTAGCACTAGTGAAGTTCAGACACGTTAGTACACATGATAGTGACAACCATACAGTTTTAAAGTAAGCTGCAAAACAGTTTTTTTAAACTGTAATGTCAGAAGAGTAGTTATTTAAACTTGAGAAGTGGGCTTACGGCTTGAGCATGATGCTGTATGACTTGTGTCTTAGCCATTTTGAATTTTTAGCCGAACTCAAATGTTGGGCAACACCTGTTTAAATGGTGATGTCACAACGGGAAACCGTGGAATTCTATAAGTGACCTGACTACCACAAATAGCCATAGACGTCAGTGCTAAACAGGTCAGCAGACTGGTTATTTTCCTTCGTCCTAGCATCTTGGATCCTGATATCATAGAGACAGTGCCGGAATCCCAGGTCGACCATATTTGATTCTATACTTATCACAAGTGACCTACACTGGTGTCCAAAATTACAGAAACAAACTGCTATTTCCTCGTTCTTTGTCTGATCACGATATAATCATACAGACTGACAACAGATGTCATTACGATCGTGTTCTGCACGGAAGATGGCATTCCAATCAACGGCCAACCAAGCCAGCAATGACGTTAGGGCACATCAAGCGGGGTAGCCTTTGCAGGATAGTCCCACATACACAGTCGCTGTATACACAGTCACAGACGGTGCAGTATGGCATAGAGAAGACACTTACAATGTCTCTGTTGTGAAGGGCCAAAGGAAGAATGGAAGCAGGTGAGTCGCAAATTGATGTGGTCCGATGGCTTAATGTGAATCGTTCTGTTGTTTCTTGGATGAGGCTACAGTTTATAGAGACCGAAACTGTATTCCGGATACCAGGACAGAGCCGATCACGTGTGGCATCAGAAAGAGTGGACCGTTGTTTGGCTGGGAGGGCACGACGTTATCGCTTTAGTAATGTGCTGCAGCTAGCATCTGATCTCGCACTATCCTCTGGACGTGTTGTATCGAGGCAAACGGTGTACAGATGGCTCCAGCACGGGCCTTTAGTGTTGGAGACTTGCTGTCTGTTTACCTCTGGCCTGTCTTCACAGAAGGGAACGTCTAGTGTGGAGCCATCAATATGCCACCTGGACGGTCAAACTGTGAGCCAATGTTCATTTCACAGATGAGTCCCGATTTGATCTGAAGAGTGACTATTGACGGTTTGACATCTGGACTGCAGATGAAACACGACTTCTGGACCCAAAGATTGTGGAAAAAGACCGATATCGAGGAAGATCCCTAACGGTGTGGGCAGGAATTATGTTGATCACTCGAACTCCTCTTCATGAAATTGTACAGGTGAATTAGAAAGATTTAACTGCTATCTTGTACCGTGAAGAGATCTTGGGATCTTATGTGTGGTTGTTGGGAGGTGCTATGGACCCAGCCTTTGTACTGATAGACGGCAAACATCATAGAAAACGGCTGGTTAATGTTTTCTTTGAAACGGAAGAAATTGCACGCATGGTGTGGCCTGCTTACCCTCCCTATTTGAATCTCATAGAGCATGTCTGGGATGCACTAGTGAGACGGGTTGATCACATCAGCATCCACCAACCAGTCTCCAAGACTTGTGAGCAGCTCTTCAGGGGGAATGGACGTTATTGCCTCAACGTGAGATTGATGACATCACTCACAGCATGTCCCATAGCTGTCAGGTCTGTATTGGCGCCAGAGGTGGTCACACACCATACTGAGCACATTAACCAGTTGTCAGAATGTGTGTGCAAATCCGTTAAGTTGTAAAAAAAACGAAGAACATTTTTGCCTGCCGTTATACATGCTGTAATTGATTACGTTCTGTATTCTTTACATTGTTCTGCTTTACTATCACCTGTTTATACAGTTTTGTGGCAAAATAAACGCAACCTTCCAAAATTTTCGTTTGTTGCTTTAATTTTGGACATCAGTGTACTTTCACAGTGACATCAGGGGGAAACCTAATGACCATCTTGAATTCTATATTTAGCGCAAGTGACCTACTTCCACAAACATGACAACGTGTGGTCTTGGATTTTTTGAATTTTCCGCCAATTTATACACAGGATAACAACCCAACTTATACAGTGACATCATAGAAGGAGGAGGAGGGAGAACTGACTGGCACAACTGTGCAGTTTTGAATTTCCCATAGGGCAGTTGGCCTGTGTCAGAGAAGGTGGGGGATCTGGCAACGGTTCATGATGTAATTGATTATGTGGTCGGAAGTCTGGGAACAATGTACTCTGTGTCCGAACTGTCCTCGCCTATGTACTATTCTGACCTTTTAGTTAGTACGACAATGCGTATTATGTATTCCACACTAGATATACCATCCACAGGTGTGAGCCATATTTTCATTTATGTATATTTTAAACTATCTTTTGTCATGTAGAAGAAAGATGATTTTTAAATTAAGTATTTATTTTTAACTTTGCCATCGTTTCTGCAAATGGTCGACGTTGGTCGAAACTGCTCATAGGTAAAAGTTATGATTGTGTTAGAGAGAAATTAAAATAAACCATCAAACAGAAAATAAAATAAATTATAAAGCAGTCAGTCACCGTGATCCGTGTGTGAAATGTTTTTTCCAGGAAGTGATCAAGTTCTGTCTACGGATTTTTCGTAAAAAGCGACTCCCATTACACTTTATCCAGACTTCGGACTGGCTAAATGGCCAAAGTAAATTGTCATTTAGGCATATTTAAAATCGTATCAATGTTTCAGTTGTTAATTTTACGGGTAGCTATTTCAATTTTTATATAAATCGTCGAACACCAGGCCGTTGAATTAATTCAAATTTTTGGAGGCTGGAAATTGCTTTTTTCCAGCCTTATATCAAGTTCCAAGTAGGTTATTTTCTGTCGTTTGCCTTCCATACTTGACTCTGACGTCATTAATGCACACGCCGAGTTCTCTGCTTCTGTCTTCACACACTCGACCATGTCTTTAATTTTAGGATTAGTTTTTCCAAGGAGATTAATAATTATGTTGTGCCACCATTCTACAGCGTTGGTGGGACGATAGCGCCTTCTACAGCAACTCCAAAGACTAATCTGGACTTCGTCATTTTCCAACCAAATAGTCTAGAAACTGAGAAATCTTGGCAATATACGGTGCTTATGAATGTATCTCGACACAGCCATCGCAGACATCTTCAAGTCGAAGGAACGCCCAGCACACATGCGAATGCACAGGCTTACTTCTTCATTTCCTCTATATTCGCAAGTAAGTCCTTAATCCTGCTCTTTCCTCGAGAGAGAATTCTTCATGTGGGAATGTCACGTACTTAAACCAATGGGAATATAACTGTTAGCGCAGAAGTCGCACCTTATTCGAAATCAGTGGATACATTTTTAGGATTTCATTCAGGGATATTATCGTTAACATTGCTGAAAAGACGGATATATCTCGCTCTTCTTTTCTCTGGTAAGAATGCAAAAGCCACCGGCTAGAGCTTGTTTTATTTTTGAACTTTCGAAGTCTGCGTGAATAGTATATATTTGAGAAAAGTGTTCTTGCAGCATTTGATGGTTCCATCCATAAAAAAAGTCTTGTTTACTCTTTACAGCTTCTCTTCCTGCTTCTGCACTAAAAACTGTGGATCTACATCCAAAGTTATTGTCATTTAAAAGAACGTTGTCACCGTCATTTGTAGTTAGTACCCCTATTTGAAATTTTTGGAAATTTGTGGTAAGTTCCTGTGGGACCAAACTGCAGAGATCATCGGTCCCTAGGCTTACACACTACTTAATCTAACTTAAACTAAGGACAACACACACACCCATGTCCGAGGGAGGACTCGAACCTCCGACGAGAGGAACCGCGCGAAACATGGCAAGGAGCCCCAGACCGCGCGACTACCCCGCGCGACCCCTATTTGAAGGTCAACTTCGCTTCGTCTTGATTAAAAAACAGTCTTAGTTGCAATTTTATTTTTTTTTATTTTTCAACTACGCGTTTCGCCTTATGTAGGCATCTTCAGGTTGATCTACGTAGAAAACAGGACAAATACATCTATTTAAGAATAGTGATCGCGTTGTTTAGACTTGGATAACCTAAAAGCATGTATAAACAGATCAAATACTGAAAGATCAAATACCTTAATCTGATATATCTTAGAACGATCCTTTGGACAGTGTAGCCAAAGGGCATCGTCAGTACATTGCCTTCGTTAATCTCAGTAAAAACCACAAATATAAAATAGTAAAAACAAATAAGAAAATTAACCAGTGATCGGACACTCAGAAATGTAATCATTTTGCCGAAGCCTTATGATAAGGCCTTACCTTTTCTAGATGGACGCGAGTGACTCCAAGACCTGCATAACGCCTTCCCGTTCACAGGGGCGAGTAACAGAATAAGATGGGGCTCAGGTAGTAAGCATAATGCACCACAGCGTCGTGTGCTAGTACTGACGCCTAATACAGAATCACCTCAATAGGTGGCGCTACCACGCAGCTGCTGGTAAGAATGAGAGATCGTAAACTGGATATACATACCCACTAAAACATTATAAATGTAATGCACGTAAAACATTAATAAGATGGAATTATTAGGAGCAACACCTGTGCAATAACTTATCATAAAATTTTCACGAAGTAAAATATAAATGAAGGCGGTAAATTTAAAATGAGAAAACAGGGTGTATAATACAACATACAGATGCAGTACATAACCCTTTTTTTACAAAATACAAGTAAAATTATTACGCTTAAAAATAAACACCAACGTGGAAGACGGACGTAATGCGGGTAAACTTTCCCCATTTCCATTTTATAGCTACATTCAAATGTGTAAAATGCGTCGACATTTAAAGCGACAAACTCGCAAGTATCTTATTTGAGTCAAAAACCTCTAATGGCTTGGCTAACAAGACGCCATAAGGCCAGAGAGAAACAGGGCTCATATTTAGGCAGAATTACGAGAGCCCCAGGATTCCATTAATAATACCGATTTCATAACTTCTAAAAAGGCCTGATTGGCGCCAAATATTTGGCCATTAAGGAGCAACAAATCTTTGTCCTCCATATGCCTAAATATTTCAATTTCTCCCAAAATGTTTAACTCCTTACCCTTTTGCGCAAAATGCAAAACTTAAGATTTTGTACTTGCGGAGGACTATGGCCACTGGCTTTAAGGTGTTGGTCAAAGGCAGAGCTCTGTTTTACCTGTCCCCATCTACAGAGGAGATGTTCTTGCAATCTAATTCTGAAGGTTCTGCCTGTTTGTCCAACATATCCTACATTATAATAGCGACACTCCAGCAGATATACCCCCGATGCCAAAAGGTTGTTCTTTTTAGGTGATTCATTATGTATGTACATAAAATGGAGATTGGTAGCCGCGGAAAATACTATACGAGAGCCCACTCCCCGAAAAAGTTGTGCCAGTTCATAACTAAAATTGCCTATAAATGGCAAAGAAATGTAATTGTGCTCCGCGACAGAAGCTGCATTGGGTGTACTCCGAAGGGACATCGTTGTTTTGTCTTGGTATAACTTATCATCTATTTAAGAATCGCGATCGCGTTGTGCAGACTTGGATAACCTAAAAGCATGTATAAACACATCAAATACTAAAAGAGCAAAGAGATGTATTTGTTCTGTTGTCTGTGTAGACCAACCTGAAGATGCCTAAATAAGGTGAAACGCGTAGATGAAAAACAAAAAACTAAAATTGCAACCAAGACTGTTTTTTAACCAATACTGTTAAGCACTGATTTGCTGTATGCCATATGTGGATTGGAAGAATTTCGTGTCGTCTTTCTGGTTGTTTCTGGTTTCCGTGTGATTTGGCCTGATGGCTGTATAATGACCTCCATGCTTGTTGTTCTGACATTTCAATAACAAAATCATATCCTCGCACGTGCAGATCACCTAAGTCTTTGGCATGAATTTTAGAAATTGAAGCCTCTTCTTCTCGTGATCTCTCCTTCGCCTGATTGTCTCGTACACTTCTAAGAAGGCGTCATGTGGTGTTCCACACTGATGCTCGTTTGAAATAAACACCTCACGGTTTTTTTTTTATCTTAAGCATTCTTCGACGATACGTTGATCTGTGTTTTGAACTCCACCAAACCACAGTCCTGTCTGCTTTGGTTCTCCTCATTATATACCAGTAACCTATATGGTAGCCACATGGTTTACTGCGGATGGTCGTTGACTCTTCGGTATCGAACTTGTAAGCAAACACACACACACGCACGCACGCACACACACACACACACACACACACACACACACACACACACACACACAAGGTACACGAACTGAAAACTTCGAAATGTAGTCGTACTGAAAGTGATTGTGTGAGTGGTCATCCACTAGGGTGGACGATGACTTTCGGAGTGCAAGTAGACCCTGTCTCGTAGGGAGCGTTTCGGGTGGACGAGGAAGTCTCTGGGTATAGGTAGACTGTGGCCTTGAGCAGGTAGCCTCCAGGTATATTGAGTGCCACCTTCACAGATTTCTTTTTGGGTGCAAATTTGCCTGGTTTCAGTTTTCATATATATTTGTAGCTCAGTGTCTCTAGTATGCCCGTCGATCGTCTTACGTCCCACTTTTCAGTTCTGAGAGCACAGTGAGCAAGCAAAGATGCCTAGAACAATGGAGTTCCCCGCCAAGTGTGAAATACGTACTGTCATTTGCCGAGTGTTTACGCCGGAGTCTATGCAGGTCACATAACGTAACTGTCACAGCGTTTGCGTGACAGCAAGGTGCGGCATTGTTACTGGAACTCATTGCAGTCACAACAATGACACTTCTGCAGCATCGTCGACTGGAAATGTTTGATCACACACCATACAGCCAGTACATGGATCCTCCCGCTGATTTTCATGTCTTTGCTCATATGAAACGCTGGTTATGAGGACAGCATTTTGGCACAAACAGCGAGCTGCAGACCAGCGTAGAGACTTGGCGGAAAGCACAGGCAGATGCCTTCTACGACGAAGGAATTGGGAAGTTAATTCAGTAGCTTATGACGCGGTGCTCCAGTACCAACCTGAAAATGAAGACCCAAAGAAACTGGTACAACTGCCTAATATCGTGTAGGGCCCCCGCGACCACGCAGAAGTGCCGTAACACGATGTGGCATAGATTCTACTAATGTCTGAAGTAGTGCTGGAGGGAATCGACACCATGATTCCTGGAGGATTGTCCATAAATCTGTAAGAGTACGAGGGGTGGAGATCTCTTCTGAACAGCATGCTGCAAGGCATTCTAGATATGCTCAATATAGTTCATGTCTAGGGAGCTTGATGGCCAGCGGAAGTGTTTAAACTCAGAAGAGTGTCCCTGGAGCCATTCTATAGCAATTCTGAACGTATGGGGAGTCGCATTGTTCTGCTGGAATTGCAAAATGGACATGAATGGATGCAGGTGATCAGACAAGATGCTTACGTACGTGTCACTTGTCAGAGTGATGTATCAGGGGTCCCAATCACTCCAACTGTACACGCCTCACACCATTACAGAGCCTCCATCAGCTTGAACAGTCCCCTACTGACATGCAGGGTTCATGGATTCATGAGGTTGTGTTGTGCAGTCATCGATGATGTTTCGTTGAATGGTTCGCACGCTGAAACTTGTTGATGACCCAGCATTGAAATCTGCTGCAGTTTACGGAAGAGTTGCACTTCTGGCACGTTGAATGATTTTCTTCGGTCGTCGTTGGTTCCGTTCTGGCAGGACCATTTTCCGGCCGCAGCGATGTAGGAGATTTGATGTTTTACCGCATTCCTGATATTCAGGGTACACTCGTTAAATGGTCGTACGGGTAAAGCCTCACTTCATCGCTACCTCAGAGATTCTACGTCCCATCGCTCGTGCGTCCACTATAACACAACGTTCAAACTCACTTAAGTCTTGATAACCTGCCATTGTAGTAGCCGTAACCGATCTAACAATTGCGCCAGGCACTTCTTGTCTTATATAGGCGTTGCCGACCGCAGCGCCGTATTCTGACTGTTTATATATCTCTGTATTTGAATAGGCATGATTATACCAGTTTCTTTGGCGCTTCAGTGTATGATATTGGCGATTATTTGCTAAAAGAGTTTCTTCGCGTTTTTGTGCTTTCAGTAATCACTTTCTTATTAAATTTATAATAATATTGTAGATGCAGATTCACGTCAAACTGTCAATTAAACCAACAGCAGTGCAGCTGTGTGGTTTTGGCGCGTTACTGGGTACCATCTGCCGTCCTACGTCATCGGCAGCTTGCTATACTGACGCCTAAGTAACGCGTCACTGGTGCATGCGCTGTCTTCATAAAGTCTCGAAACCTTAATGAATAAATAAAATCTTGCATGCATAATGTAAGTAATATGTATGATTAAATTAGCCAAAAATACTATACCGGGACGCAACGATTCAACACACACAGCCCTGGCATTCGCATAAGAGATACTGCGACCCTAGCAAGCACTTCTGTACCTTCATATTATATGTGTCCTGAGTCACTATAGGTTTGTAAAGTGTCTCAGGCTGACTGTAGATCAGTTACAGTCGTGAATCACATTGTAGAGTAAACAGCAGTTTGTCTGTAAAGAGAAAGGGTATTCACTGCGGCAACTGTGATGTGCAACTGTGTTGTATCATTAACAGCTTAGTCCTCACGCAAGAGAGATATAATGTCTTGAGCTCCCACATTCGGCAGTGATATGTGTTTGCGATCTGACCATGCAGTTTTACATTTGTTCTGAGAATTTTCTATTCTCTAGGTGTAATACGTTGTTGTAACCTACCTGATGATATTCCTCGGCATTTTGCATCATTGTCTATAGTAAAATTCCGTTACTGGGCTCTGAGTGTCCTTCGTATTATAACAAGCTCCTATTTCCTCCTACTTGATATTCTAATACCAAATAGGTTGCACATTAGTACTAGATATGTGCTTGCACTTTTTTAATGGGAAGAACTATGAAAGAAAGTGGTAAACGTATGAAGAAATTTATTATATTTGTCGTTGCAGTTGTCTATATTGTAGCCTTCTTGCCAGGTTATACCATCGTGATTGGCTTTAAATGTTTGCATTCCAAATGGACTTATAATTCTACATCTTTTGTTTACTGATTTAAAATATGTCTCTGCCTTGATGCCTTTCGGTATCCATTGCAAGATTCAAGCAAATCCATTAACAATCTTTTCTCTGGAGAATTGGTCAGAGTCTTTATAGTGAAATCGTCATAAAAAAAGATCAACCGCATGTTTTTCTTAAGAACAGAACCAAGCAGAGCGTAAAGTCTGGAGAGGAAAGCCCTGTAGTCTAAATTGGGGGATATGTAGAGGCGTATACTGAAAAATTAATCGCTGAAAATTCAAAACTCTCCCGTATAGTTTCCAGCTATTTGGTCTTTATAACGTTTTGATATGTCCGCTCTTTTCAAGGAGACATTGCACTTGTCAAAAACGTCCAGTTCTCCTTTTTGCAACGAACTCCTTGCCTAGAAATCAGAAAAGGATACACCCCTCCAAAGAATGGTTCAAATGGCTCTGAGCACTATGGGACTCAACATCTTAGGTCATAAGTCCCCTAGAACTTAGAACTACTTAAACCTAACTAACCTAAGGACATCACACACACCCATACCCGAGGCAGGATTCGAACCTGCGACCGTAGCAGTCCCGCGGTTCAGGACTGCAGCGCCAGAACCGCTAGACCACCGCGGCCGGCCAAAGAATGCCTCAATATTTGTTTATTACGTAAATGAGGCTCTGAGACACAATTAATGGCAGTGTCAAGATCTACTACCAATTCGTCTACTTTGGCTTTAATTCCCTAATCTTTTGATAGAACAGGCTTACCGCAGCTCCCGATCCGGCGGATGAAAAACAATATACAGTGTCACATGCTCTCACTACATGAGAGGTTTGGTATTTAATCCAGGGCATTGGTGCATATCTCGTGGTCAGGAAATGTTTGCCCTCATCCCTCCTCCCCCTGCCGGGGAAGTAATGGAGGTGAAATTGCCTCTGCGTCGAGCGCGACCGCAGAGCGACTTTCGCTATAGAAGCGAGTAAAATAAAAACAAAAGTGTTGTAGCTGGGGATTTATTTCAGCCAGGTATTTCATGCTTCAAATAATCTGACGCAATATTTAGCCATCAACTCAATACATCTTTTGGGATAACTTATACCGGCATGGCTCACATGGTTAATAAATACTGACACAATCTTTTTGTTCACGTAGACACGTAATCTTTTCGACGTACATTCTCGGTTACACAACGTGCCAGATTTAATACTAACGGTGACCAAGATGCACCCAAATATTTTAAGCCTCGCATAGTTGTAAACTTAATGGACTTGATAAAAGGAAGCAATAAGCCACGTTCCTAAGAAACGTTTCTAGGTGATACTAAATACATAAGACTGGCCTCAGACGTGTATTGATGGTTTACAGAGAAAATGCCACCGTGTAGTGTACTGAGCAACGAAAGTTATATACTTGTAAATCATTTCGCTGACTGCCAATTGCTTGACAACAGCTATATTACGTACACATTTACTACTCAACAGCGAGACATGAAAATTTGTGCCGGACCGTGACTAGAACCCGTATTTCCCTCTTATCGCGAGCAACTGCCTTAACCACTTTGACCACAGTTGCGCGCTCCCCACACCGACCCAAACCTTTGTCTGTCATATTGTCTACATCCTTGTACCATAATCCACGAAATTCATCACAATATAAGGATGCCGATAGTGTGACATATGAAGGTTTGGATCACTTCGAGATACGCGCGCTGACAGCCACGCTGTCAGCGAATTACTTTCGAAGTATTTTATACAGCTGTGAGTCGTCAACAATCTCTGTTGTTTCAGACATGCACATAAAAGTTGAATATAAAGACGCACTGTTGCCAATCAGAGCATACTAGTAAGTACTATGCGCAAAAATATGCAATGAAATAAATTTCGTACCGAATGGTTTCCATGCATATAACGTAAATTTCTCGTGGGACCTCGGACCACTTGGCGATACCATCGTATGACTGCACAGAATTGTTATTACGAGAGACCACCAGGAAACTCTGATCCATATGGAATTCGACCTAGATACGAATACTACAGAATTACATAAATCATAAAATGCACACCATCAGAAACGAGAGACTCGTCAACTCAAACCAAACTTTTCTTACAATCCGTGACATTTGAGACATGTGGGACTCGGATTACGATCAGCGGAAGTAACTGCCGCAGCTGGTAACTCTGACTTCGTCACATGACACGTTGAGTAGCCAGAGTTGCCTTGGTATACATTTTGTGGTGGTATCAGACGCCAAATGTGTCGTGAAGACACCAAATGTAGTGGGTGCATGCCAGGAGGTGCCGTATTAAAACTCGGTGAGAACTTTCTGAATGATTTATTTGCTTCCACTACAGTGCTCTGTTCACCTCTGTCTGCGTCACAAGCTGAGGAAGCACCCCAGCGGACTGTGCAACGCAACGCTGTTTCGTGCCGGCCTTGTACGCCAGTTGCAGATCTCTGATTACGTCAGGATGGCTGCGCCAGCAGCCGAATCAGCAGCCACCGACCTCATTGTTTCCGTGCTGCTCCGCCAGGAGCCGTATGCCGGCAACGCTGCGGCTTCTTCGCTCGCTGGCGTAGCTGAGAACGCTGCGGCAACGACCGCCCGCGATCCGGTGTCCGAATCTGCGGCCCTCGCCTCGGAAGTCTTCGACGTGTGTCGGGAGCCGAGACGTCTGCTCGCGGTAGCGCGCCAAAGAGTGCCCCCCCCCCCCCCCCCCACCCCTGGCTGGTTGCGGACTCCGCGTCGGCCTCAGAGGGTCGAACCAACGACCCGCCGTGAACTGGGACGCTGTCGCCCCATCTGTTGCTGTGTGTAGCCCAGCGGTGTGACTCGCCTCGCCGTCCAGGAGAGCTGCCTTGCACCTATGGCATATTTCCTTACTATTAGAAAACTTAAATGTGGTCTAGTGCTCTTTAAAACCATGACATGAAACCAAACGTAAAAATTCCTTACTGGACGACCACTGCTCGATCAACCCCTTACCTACTCGTCTCACGCCCTCGTTATCCAATCCACTGGGACTTGGACTACCCTCAGATCCCTTTGGGAATTGTCTCTCCGCCTGATCAGAAAGAAAGCAGCGCATAACAAAGTTAAGGCTGCGATGACACTTGGCACAGAGGTGCTCAAAATGATCGTTATTTTCCGTTGCCTTTCCCTGTACTGAGCGACATTTTGAACAAGCTGTTCGGCTGATATGTGCCCCTCTTGCTCTAAAATTAACTGGTTTACGGATCTCAACAGACCTGGCTCTAGAGTTTGATTTAACAAGGTCAGATCCTGCCTTAGCGAAAACTCTAGAGTGGTTTCTGGCCAGTACGGCTTTGGCTGCATAACATTCAATAGCGTGACTCCTGAAATTGACGCTGGCAGTTGAAGGTTGGTCCTATTATGTTACATTTAGTTCCATTGATTAGAGCTCCGCTCCCTTCGAGCTCTACACGTTTCGCTTCCGTAAACACTCCTCAATACTACTACCAAATTCTCGTAGGTGGAGAAGATCCAATGCATCCCAACCCGTTAAAGCTCAATTTTGGCTCCACGATGTCCCTTCGACAGTCTGTTCCCTTCCTTACTGGCTAAAAATAACTGCACTGTGCACGTGCCCCATATTTGTAGCTTCACAGATTTTCCTCAAACGTTCACAATTTTTGATCCAAACCCAACACCGATTGTGTGACTACTTTCATCCTTAAATTTACGTTACATGAACTGGTGCAATAAACACGACTTCCCGACCCAATACTGTCGATAACTAAATATTTAAACAAGAAATCGTACGACTCTGACATCGTTCGACACATATTTATTACGGCTTTGCCGCAAAATTTACCCCGACGCATTTATTTCTCCATAAATGCGTTCGATTTCTCCTCCAACAACACTCCACATACGTCAGACGCTACACTTCCCTTTTCAGTGACCTGAGGACAGGGATCACCATCACCCTTCCTCCCTCTTTTAAAAAAAGACTGTTGTCCCTAGCAGGCCCACAATACTCGAAAACACATATAAAATACAATGACTGATTACTCTATGCAAACTCAATGATATATGACACGAAATCAAAAAAAGAAAAAAAAACTACAAATACTCTACTACTTTCTGGATCGCAAAGCATATGGTATCTCATGCTGTACTCTATCTTCCTGGTTTTCTCTGTGCTTAGCACCTCTCTTCACTCTCTCGTTCTTCCTCTTTCCTTCGTGTGGCACGCCTGGAATCACATCCGGGCAACTCTGAAATGGCCGCAACCACCCAATGTGTACTGTCGTCGTTCTAGTTGGCAGCTGAAGCTTAACATTAGCGGGAGATGTGGTTTCCACAACTTGGTATGGCCCTTGATACTTCGTGAGGACCTTCTCCTTTTTCCCTTTTTGCGAATAGGGGCTGGATAGCATTACCTATTGCCACACTTTATACTGTGGTAAACTTCCTTTCCGCTTTACTGCACCTCCTGCCTTTCCAAAGCCTTTGTATTCGCCTTTTGTACCCGTTTTGAAACACCCCAAATTGTTCTCTCGAACCGACGTACAGATTCACCAGTCCTTTCTTTCTGTAGCTTTACTCAATCAAATGGTGATGGCATTTTTCGCCCGTACACTATCTCATATGGAGACAAAGCGGTATTTGTATGGACTTTTCCATTGTATGCGCATACAATATGCCTCAAATACTCGTCCCACTGTTGGTGATGAGAATCCACATAAAAACTCAGCATCTACCCGATTGTTCTGTGTACCCGTTTTGTCCTTCCGTTGGAATGTGGATGCAAGCGCTCGTCCTCAACTTCTTTACGTTCAACAATTTACAAGCTCCTTCATTATATCCGACATGAAGTTGGTCCCTTGGTCAATAATTATTGTCTCTGGTACACCAAACTTCAAAATCCAGTTGTTCACTAACGCTTGCGCAACCATTGCTGCCTGTTGATTTGGCATAGTCACCATCTCCACATACCTTGACAAATGGTCTATTATTGTCAGAACGAATCTCTTCCTCGATGACTTTCGCCTAAAATGTCCTAAGACATCAATCCCCAGAAAAGAAAATGTCGCTTCCGGTAATCGTTGCAGCTGTATCTGTTTCCGACTCAAATCTGCTCTCTGCGCACATGGTATACAATTCTTGACATACTGATCCACATCCACTTTCCTACCTCTCCACCAATACCTCTCCGTCACTCTCCTATTCGTCGCTCTACACCCTCCATGACCGGATAACATGTGATCGTGTGCTTCCTTTAAAACCTCATCCCTCAACTTCGCTGGCACTACTGCCCTTGGCCCTAACTTCGTTTCCCTGCACAGAAGACCGTTGTACACATTAAACTGTGGCTGTGTCTGATATAATTTACAATCGTTGTCCGCGTCCGGTAATTCTTGCCATACCGCTAGGTCATAACCTATGACTTCCACTTTTGCCACCTTCCATCTCTGCATACGTATTCGTAGCACTGAAATTAAACGGTAGTTCCCTTAGGTGGGCCTTGGGCCCCCTCTGCGGATTAACGATTGTCCACCTCTCCTATCTCCACTTCTCCATCCTCCACGCTGCTGATTTCCATCCCTTCATCTATTCCTTGGTGACTACGCACATTGCCTCTGCACATGTCCTGTACGACCACACTTATAACATTTTATACCCACTGTAAATACTATTTGCCTCTCGCGTACCCCTGTTGCCACGTCTATTTCCTCACATTGAATTGCCAGCTGAATGGCCGAATACAAATCTTTCGGAGTTCCTTTACGCACTTTCCGTGACATATGCACCGGTAACCCTCTCACAAATACATAAAGTGCCCTTTGCTCGGCCTCCTGCAACAGAACACTACTCGCTTCATCGCTCTGACCCAACTCGCAAGTGTACTCATTAATTTCCCTTATCCTGTCCACAAATTTCTCCACCGTCTCTCCCTGTCTCTTTGTCATTGTACTTAACCTCTCCCTAAAGTACCGAGCGCTATTCTGTTTCTTGTACCTTTGTAAAAGCCCTTCCTTTAACTGCTTAAACTGTCCTGCCTTTCTTAAGGCCTCAGAACACCTTACATATGTTGTCGCTTCACCCGTTAATCTAATCTTGGCTATATGTAACAACTATTCATGAGACCAATCATTCATCATCGCTGAAGTCTCCAAGTCCTCCACAAACAAACACACATCCTCAGATTCTTTGCCAGAAAACGGAATAATCAGACTCACGGCAGCTGCACCCTAGGAAACAAAGACCGATCAGATGTAGTTTCCCGCTCACTTGTAGATGTTAATTCATTTCTCAACTGCGTATTGTCCACTGTCAATTGTGCTATCTTTTCCATCAAAATCCGCACCGTTTCTGGTTCCGACACACCTTGCTTCCTTGATTCTGCCATTGTGTTGCTTTTGTTCCCAGTTAGTCATTTTGTTTTGGGATTAAGTACAAGAATAATCTGACTTCCTACAGGTCCATATCGTCATACTCAGCATCATCATAAACCAATACAAAAGTAATCAAATGCCACGAAAGAAAATAAAATAAATCTTACTGCCCCAAATACACTAACACTTACTCTGAGAACAAAAAAATACTATGCCCATGCAAAGCATCTACAATGTGGCTTGCCAGGAGCCATACTCGAAAAAACAAAAAATATAGAAAACCACCAACACTCAAAAAGAACAATTTTGTCAGCACTCACCACATCTTGTGACTGTACTGCAGGTGGTGGGATTGAACGTCGTACTGGTCAGACGACATCTGCTGTTCTGACACCAAATGTTGTGGAATCAGACGCTAAATGTGGCTTGAAGACACCAAATGTAATGGGGGGGGGGGTGCCAGGAGGTGCCATATTAAAACTCGGCGAGAAGTTTCCAAATGATTTATTTGCTTCCACTACAGTGCTCCGTTCACCTCAGTCTGCATCATAGGCCCCACAATGCTGAGGAAGCACCCCAGCGAAAGCACCCCAACTGTGCAATGCAACGCTATGTTGTACCGGCCTTGTACGCCAGCTGCAGGGTTCCGCTTATGTCAGGATGGCTGCGCCAGTAGCTGACTCAGTGGCCAGCGCCCTCGTTGTTTCCGCACTGCTCAGTCGGGAGCCGTAGGCCGGCCCCACGGCTGCTTCTTTGCTCACTGCCCGCCATAGCGAGCCGAAGAGTGGCCCTCCCTGGCTGGCTGCAGACCCCGCGTTGGCCTCAGAGGGTCGAACCTACGACCCGCTGTGGACTAGGATACTGTCCCCCTATCTCTTGCTGCATGTAGCCAGGCGGTGTGACTCGCCTCACCGTCCAGGAGAGCTGCCTCACTTGAATGCCTCTCATTAGAAAACAACACCTATTTATACTTGGCTGCATACCTCTGTTTCGATAACACACCGCTTCACGTCACATACGCATAACACTTAGGTTGGCCAGTGGCCCCGTTCTGACTGCAACTTGCACCATGGAAACTGCTGTGTGCGCCCTCTCCGGAAGTTCTACGCCCCTGTGGCCTCTATTTCCCTTCGCAACTGCTGGTATGCATAACTTACTGCAATCTGGCCTGCACCTGGCTGTAACTCATGCTCCGAATATAGCACAAAACTAACTTTCCCTATCGTAAACGGTGGTGCTGCTACGAATTACTCCACTCTTGTATCAGAATATCATCTCCTTCCTCCCCAGGGGGCTCACCACTCTTTTGTAAGCACGTGCTTGGATACCACAGGGCCCCAGCCTTTGAAGCATTGCTTTCTCTTCCTGAGATGAAAACCTACACTTGGACTATCTCTTACCTCCTCTGAATTTCCGTCCGATGGTTCTTTTGGTGCAGACCGTGCTTGCACTTGATTTCTGATTTTGGGTTTAATTTTTAGTTTCACTCCCAGCGCTATCTTCATCTTCCATTAACGATTATGTGGTTCCTATTACTGGGTTTGACCTGCCATCTTTTCAAAATTTTACATAACTGTGTGTCATGCAGGGAAGATCACCCACTGTGGTGTACGCCCTGCCTTTATACCCTTCCACCCTGGCACCCTTCCTTCCTTTTGTCATAGTACTCCCAAAACCCAGAACAGTAGCCATCCAATTGTGGGGGCATCATCAAGTACCTGCACGATGGTAGCCACCTGACCATGCAGGGATTACACTTTTGGTGCCTGTGCTGCACACTTACCATGTATGCCATGGAGTATGTGCCCGTCGTGACTGGAGCGTGGGTCTCCCGGCAACAGATCACTGGAATAATGGGATACCTTGAACAGCATGACCTCCTCAATGCCATCGAGCGTGGATACCGAAAACATCGATCATGTGAAACCCAAATTGAAATTTTCTCATATGAAATACTAAAAGCTTTCGATCAAGGCAGTCAGGTAAATGCAGTATTTCTTGATTTCCGAAAAGTATTTCACTCAGTACTACATCTACGCTTATTGTCAAAAGTTCGGTCACATGGGATATTAAGGGAAATTTATGATTACATTTAGGACATTTTGCTAGGGAGAATGCAGCATGTTATCTTGAATGTAGAGTCACCGTCAGATGTAGAAGTAACTTTGGGTGTACCCCATGGAAGTGTGTTCCGATCCTTGCTGTTCATGTTGTATATTAATGACCTTGCATACAATATTGATAGTAACATCAGGCTTTTTGCAGATGATGCAGATATCTATAAGAAAGTACTATCTGAAACAAGCTGCATAAACACTCAGTCAGACCTTGATAAGAGTTCAAAGTGGTGCAAAGATTGGTAACTTGCTTTAAATGTTCAAAAACGTGAAATTGTGCACTTCACAAAACTAAAAAACGTAGTATCCTATGACTATAATATCAATGAGTCACTGTTGGAATCGACCAACTCATACAAATACCTGGGTGTAACACTGTGCAGATATATGAAATGGAATGATCACATAGCCTCAGTCATGGGTAAAGCAGGTGGCTGACTATGGTTGGTTTGTAGAATACTGGGGAAGTGCAATGAGTCTGTAAAGGAGACTGCTTACAAATCAGTCGTGTGACCCATCCGAGAATACTACTCAAGTGTGTGGAACCTGTACCAAATAGGACTAGGAGGGGATATTGAACATATACAGAGAAGGACAGCTTGAATGGTCACAGGTTTGTTTAATCCGTGTGTCGTAGAAATATTTAAAGGGCTGATCTGGAAGACTCTTGAAGACAGACGTAAACTATCGCAAGAAAGTCTATTAACAAAGTTTTAAGAACCGGATTTAAATGGTGACTCTAGGAATATACTACAGTTCTCTACATATCGCTCACATGCTCACATAAAGAGCATGGGAATAAGATTCGAATAATTACTGTATGCACAGAGGCATTGAGACAATAATTCTTGCTGTGCTCCATACGTGAATGAAACAGGAAGAAACCCTAATATTGCAGAGTATAGATGTAGAAGTATATGTAGATGTAACCGTTGCTGTGGTTGGGTGGCACCCACAGATAGAGCCCTCATTCGGAGTGGGTGCTACCATAGCGGATAATTCGCACAAAAAGTGTCTTAAGCTTTCTCCCACTGGTGGTCACACGGCCCCATCAGTCTCTTCAAAGGGAAAGGCCTCGTATGATGCAACAAAGTATGATCCCAACGCGTTCCCTTCCCTTGCCACGTCATGGGAGGAATGCAGGAGTAAACGACAAGGAGCAAAATCCTTCCCCCCAAATACCTGGACTGTCCCAGGAAGATGGGGACACCTTTTTAGACACAAAACCTTTATTTTTTGTGGCAAACATTAAGATAAATAAAGGGAAGCTGCAGCCATCTCGAAGATGAAGAGCAGTTGCCTCCTCATTAAAACGTCATCTCCTGCCCAGCCACAGGTGCTGCTCTCTTGTGAGAACTTGGGTGACATCCCCATGACTGTCAGCCCCCATAAGAGTCTCAGTATGGTCAAGGGCGTCATCTTCCACGGTGAACTTGTTCTGCAATCTGACGATAAGCTGTAGGCCAACTTAGAGCGACGGGGTGTACACTTCATTCGTTGTGTCCCTAGGGGTCCAAGAAAAACAGAGTTGCTACTGGGGCCTTCATCTTGGCTTTTAAGGGTGATACGTTGCTTAAGAAGATCAAAGTGATGGTCTTTTGATGTGACGTGAAACCCTATGTTCCTCCTCCTCTGTATGAAGTTCAGATATATGTCTTCCCGTTGCCCTGCTGCCACTGTCTGCAGGGATTGTGGACGTCTGCTGCACGCGAACGTTCCTTGTGCCCTTCCCCTATCTGTGTAAACTGCAGCCCTGCAGACCAGAATGCCACGTGTTTAAGCGTGAGAAAAACATGCAAGTGTGTGAGACTCTGGACAGAGGTCAGACAAAAGTATCAACGTCTTAATTCCAGACAACTAACACAATCTTTCACTACATTTCCAAAGTCGTCGTCTTATCTGTCGACGTTGCTTTCCTCTGTTGCGATTCTTTCAGTGGGCTCTCAGAGCTGCCCGTTGATACCCCCCCCCCCCCCCTAGACGTTTGAGGCCCTTCTGCCCTTCTGTTGCGCGTACTTCAGGAGCATTGGCTCCCCAGCTGCCAGGAACACCAGCCTCATCCCCCAACTGGAAGCATCTCATCCTTCCCCGGCTTCTCTAGCTAGGAAGAGGTCCCTTTGGAGTCTTCTTTTGATGGTTCCTGCTGATCCACAGCCAGACGACAGCCAGTGGCTGAGGGGACCACAGGTTGCTGGCCATCAGACTTCTCATTCTTCCTCTGTCCCTGAAACCAGCTCAGGGAAAGCTTCTCAGTACTTTTCTTTTATGGAGAAGAAGGACAAAAAAATCCTATAAGATGAAGTAAACATTGGTGGCTCCCACACCACTGAACTCTGCATGTACTCCTTTTGTGCCCAAGGTGGAGATCCCAGTGGCCCCTGAGGCACCAGATCTTCCCAGGCAGTGTGCCACAGAACCTATGTCAGTGAATCCTCTGACATCTCAACTGGCGGCAGTGCGTGATCCTGGGTCATAACTTACCCCTCCTCATCGCTTCATGCTCCCACAGTATTTAGACAGTCTTATCTTCCACTGAAATTGTAACGGATTATTCCACAACCTGGCAGAGCTACATACCCTGAATTCTGTGTTGCCATCCAGGAAACATTCGATACAGAGGTTATTTTAAGAGTCATACTGACTACAAGAGGGTGTTGGGTGGAGTTTGTACGTATGTGCTGGATTCTGTATACAGTGACCTTGTGCCTCTTGATACACCATTGTAGGCTGTGGCTGTTTGGGTACAGGCACATCAGGATATTACCATCTGTTATGTTTATCTCTCTCTTGACGATGTCATGTCCCAGGCTGTACTATCTGCATTACTCTCTCAGCTTCCCCCACCATTGGGCGACTTTAACGCCAATAACTCTTTGTGGTGTGGAACGATGATCACTAACCATGGTAAAGATATCGAAACTTTACTGGCACATCTCGATCTTTGCCTCTTGAACTCTGGTTCCCCCACATGCTTCAATATAACACACGGAACTTATTTCACCACTGATCTCTCCTTTTTCAGTGCTGGTCTTTTACCATCTATCCACTGGAGATTCCACAATGATGTGTGTGGTAGTGACCACTTCCCAATCATCCTGTCCCTCCCTCAGCGTAGTTCCCCTGGATGGCTGCCCAGATGAGTTCTCTGTAATGCTGACTGGGATGAGTTCACCTCTGTGTCATGATTAGCTACCCATCGCAAGGCAGTATCGATGCAGCTGCTCAGCATATGATGGGAGCCATTCTTTAGGCAGCCAACCAAGCCATCCCCTCTTCCTTGGCATTCTCCCATTGGAAGATGGTACCCTGGGGGATCCCAGAAATCGCTGTGGCCATTAGAGATTGTGGGCAGACTCTACATTGCCATAAGCGGCACCCTTCACTGGAGCACCTCATTGTCTTTAAATTGCTCTGTGCCAAAGTCTGCTGCCTCATCAAACGCCGAAAGCAAGAACCCTCACAATGATATATTTCCACCACTGGATCACATACCTCTCCATCACAGATATGGGCAAAGATCACATGACTCTACAGCTTCCAGTCGCCTGCAGGTGTACCAAATATTACCTTAGATGGTGCCATTTAGATTGATCCAGACGCTGTCGCCGAGCATTTAGCCGAGAATCACAATCACGTATCTGTGTCTGAGAACTATGACCCCACCTTTCAGCTTATAAAACAGCGGGAGAAGCGGATGCACTTATCTTTTGGTACTCACCAGCTGGAGCCATATAAAAGTCCATTGAGTGAATGGGAACTCTCCAGTGCCCTAGGCCATTGTCTTAATATGCCCCAGAGCCTGACTGCATCCAAAACCAAATGCTGAAACATCTCTCAGAGGTTTGTCAACGTCACATCCTTGCCCACTTTAAATGGATCTGAAACGAGGTTTAGTTTCCGTCCCAGTGGCGAGAAAGCGCTGAGGTGGGAAAACCCCTGTGAGTCAACCTCTTCCTTCCCACTACCTCCTTGTCAACGCCCCTAAGTCCATCTTCTCTTTTCCCCTCTATTTGTCCATCCACCTCCTCCTTATCTTCTCTCATTCCATCTCCTCCTCCTCCTCTTCCTCCCCCTCGTCCTCCTCTTGCAGCCCAAATCCTCCTCTTTCCTTTCTCTGTCTCTCTGCTATTGCCCTCTCTGACAATCTACTCCTTTCCCTTCTGTCCCTCACCTCCCCCACCCCCCTCTAAGTCCATCGCTCCCTCCCTCTCCCTCTCGGTCTGTTTCCCCCCCCCCCTCTAGTTGTCCATCACATCCTCCTCTTCTCTCTGTAAATCACCTTATGTGTCCTTGTCTGCCCCTCTCTTTCTTCCCCTCACTGTGTCCATATTCTCCTCTTTCCTTTGTCTTCCCACCTATTTCTTTTATCTGTCAATCTCGTCCCCTCCCCTCTCTCTGTCCAGTTCCTCCTGTTCTCTTTCTATCCATTTGCCCCTCTCCCTCCCACTGTCCATTTCCTCCTCCCCCCTATCTGTGACCATCTAATCCTCGCCAATGTCTGTCCATGTCTTCCTACCCTCTTCTCTATTCACATTATCACTCCCTCACCAATAGGAGGTTGCTGATTCATACCCTCATAATATTCTTTTCCAGACGGTAACGAGTATGTGTAGCAAGTTTGGCTGAAATCGATCCATGGATTTAGGTGGTGCTTTTTTCCCACAGCTTTGGCCGCATATGCAGATGTTACATGTATTTCACATACATTTTACGTATATCAAATATATTTCTACATATACACTCCTGGAAATGGAAAAAAGAACACATTGACACCGGTGTGTCAGACCCACCATACTTGCTCCGGACACTGCGAGAGGGCTGTACAAGCAATGATCACACGCACGGCACAGCGGACTCACCAGGAACCGCGGTGTTGGCCGTCGAATGGCGCTAGCTGCGCAGCATTTGTGCACCGCCGCCGTCAGTGTCAGCCAGTTTGCCGTGGCATACGGAGCTCCATCGCAGTCTTTAACACTGGTAGCATGCCGCGACAGCGTGGACGTGAACCGTATGTGCAGTTGACGGACTTTGAGCGAGGGCGTATAGTGGGCATGCGGGAGGCCGGGTGGACGTACCGCCGAATTGCTCAACACGTGGGGCGTGAGGTCTCCACAGTACATCGATGTTGTCGCCAGTGGTCGGCGGAAGGTGCACGTGCCCGTCGACCTGGGACCGGACCGCAGCGACGCACGGATGCACGCCAAGACCGTAGGATCCTACGCAGTGCCGTAGGGGACCGCACCGCCACTTCCCAGCAAATTAGGGACACTGTTGCTCCTGGGGTATCGGCGAGGACCATTCGCAACCGTCTCCATGAAGCTGGGCTACGGTCCCGCACACCGTTAGGCCGTCTTCCGCTCACGCCCCAACATCGTGCAGCCCGCCTCCAGTGGTGTCGCGACAGGCGTGAATGGAGGGACGAATGGAGACGTGTCGTCTTCAGCGATGAGAGTCGCTTCTGCCTTGGTGCCAATGATGGTCGTATGCGTGCTTGGCGCCGTGCAGGTGAGCGCCACAATCAGGACTGCATACGACCGAGGCACACAGGGCCAACACCCGGCATCATGGTGTGGGGAGCGATCTCCTACACTGGCGGTACACCACTGGTGATCGTCGAGGGGACACTGAATAGTGCACGGTACATCCAAATCGTCATCGAACCCATCGTTCTACCATTCCTAGACCGGCAAGGGAACTTGCTGTTCCAACAGGACAATGCACGTCCGCATGTATCCCATGCCACCCAACGTGCTCTAGAAGGTGTAAGTCAACTACCCTGGCCAGCAAGATCTCCGGATCTGTCCCCCATTGAGCATGTTTGGGACTGGATGAAGCGTCGTCTCACGCGGTCTGCACGTCCAGCACGAACGCTGGTCCAACTGAGGCGCCAGGTGGAAACGGCATGGCAAGCCGTTCCACAGGACTACATCCAGCATCTCTACGATCGTCTCCATGGGAGAATAGCTGCCTGCATTGCTGCGAAAGGTGGATATACACTGTACTAGTGCCGACATTGTGCATGCTCTGTTGCCTGTGTCTATGTGCCTGTGGTTCTGTCAGTGTGATCATGTGATGTATCTGACCCCAGGAATGTGTCAATAAAGTTTCCCCTTCCTGGGACAATGAATTCACGGTGTTCTTACTTCAATTTCCAGGAGTGTAGTTCACCTGCTTCCCTGATGAATTTCGCACTGCAAATTCGTTATCATGCACCTCAATGTTTATCACGACATATCTCTTGAACTAAGCGTCACAGACTGATATAATTTTGTAGGTTCATTCAGCAGCATGAGTGGATACTGTCTGCTGTATGTATTGCGAATAGAATTAGTACCGGATTAGTAATACGACGCGGCAGTTTTTCCGGCATCTCAGTGTTTATGACTTCGTACAGTACTGATCAAAAGTTTTCTATCAACTACCACAACTATGGATTTTTGGATAAAAGAGGAATTTCGTTTTGAATATTCCATCGTATCCCCATTTTGATAATAAAACAAGTATTATAATGTATAGACTACATGCCGCAGTTGTGAATTTGACTGGCTGTTCGCATAGAGGGAAGCTGATCACTGCAACACATACGTGCCTTTGCCTAAGACAATTATTTTCGAACAGGTCTCATTCCTTCTGCTGTCTGTGTGGCAACCAGTTCGCTTTAGTTTACAGTACACTGAGTGCATCTATCAGTGCGTATGTATACCCAATCAGGTTGATACCCTGTTATCTCTTAACGCGACAGAAGCGGGAGATTGGAATTCAAAATCGTGCTCTAATTGTAGCTCTTCATCACGAAAGTTATTCTCGTAAGTCAACATCAACAAAAATTGGCGTAGCACAATCTTCAGTGTTTTATATGTTGCAGCAGTTGAAGAAAACTGGTCTCAATGTAAGTGTTTCGCAATCTGGAAGATCCCGAGTAACATAATACGGGGAAGATCAGTTCATATATGTACAGAGTAGATGTCGCTGAAATCATACTGCACCTGAAATTCGCGAGGAAGTAAATAGTATGTGGGTAGCTCAAACTTCTGTCTCAAAAGTGCAACGCCTTCCCCATGCACAAGGCTTAAAGGGGCGCATAGTGTCCAAAAAACCACCATTACGCGCACAAAATAAGGTGAAACGATTGTAATGGGCACAACAACATAAACACTGGAGCGTGCAGCAATGGTCCAAGGTATTATTCACGGACGAATCTTAGTCTGAAGTATATGCAAGCCACCGTCGAGTGTTTATTCGCCGATGTTGAAAATGTATGAATACTCAGTGAGAGTGACGTCAACAGTGAAGTATTGTGAAGGAGCCTCTCAAGTTGTGGGGATGATTTGCGGGTGATAAAGTCGGTGATGTAGAGAGAATAAATGGAACATCAAAGTAGGATGGATGTGAGAGATCCATTTGGAAAGAGACTTACTAGTCGTGGGTTTCTTCTGCAGCAGGATAATGATCCTAAACATACTTCTAAATTGTGATGAGGGTATGTCTGTAGGAATGAGAAATGTGGGGGACTGAAGAATATAATTTGACCAAGTTAGTCACCTGACTTAAACCCCATTGAACTCTTTTGGGACAGAATTAACTGGGAGGTCAATAAACTGAGGTCATGTGATGTTTAAGATCTATAGAATAATTTACAGACATGCTGGACAGGAATATCTTCAAAAACAGTACAAAATCTTATCTCCAGAATGGCAAGACTTAGTGCAGTTGTCCTGAGGGCAAAGGGTGGCTACTTTGCAGAAGCTGATATCTAAATCATATTGTATTTTACTTAATCATATATATATGCAGAGAAAGAGAGAGAGAAAATATTTATTTTTTTTGACCTATTTACTTTGCGCGATGTGTTCGTACGTTGAAATAAAGTAGATAACTTTTACGATGGGTAACTTTTGACTTGTAGTGTAGCTCCTGAGCTATACATCCTAAAGTGATATAATTTGCAGTTATATTCAGTGGTATATGTGAATAATTTCTGTAAGATGTATCATGAATACAATTATTAGTAAAGAAGTAATAAATTAAAACGTATTCCTGACGGGGAACTTTTACTGCGTGAACAGCAAAAATGTAATAAGCGATAGATTTTTTCCCGTTCATCATTTTGCGGGGGTGACCAGTGAGAAAAAATTTCGTAATGATTTGTAATTATGTGTAAAGTTGGTTGCAAGTCCATAAGTGCTCTCACTCTCAAATACGGGAATAATCAAGTGTAGGTATTCGAACTCTGTGGGCTACAATTCTTTTTCACTCCACCCCACTGCTTTGATTGGTATATGGTTTTTACTCCTCAACGATTCTTTCCAAACCGTGACTGTGTAATAAGTTTCGTTGAAACCGGTTCACTGGAGGAGATATGAAACATACATACATCCATTTTTATAATACGTATGGATGTATGGGTTCGTTCAGAACACATAGTAAAAACTTTTTCTTTTTTGTATGCATATATTTCCACGAATATCTGTACTTGTGGATTTGTACAATGATTGAAAGTATTCTTGCTCTATAAAGAGTTTTCTTGCCGCCTATTAGTCAGCAATCGCTTGTCGAACTGTAATGCACGAACCAGTTAATGACTTTACTCTTTAGAAAAACCACGATTAACTGCGTCGAGCGTTCTGTGTAAACAGCAACACCAATTGTTTATTAGTAGATTTTTAAGAGGAGTTTTTGATATCAGTTTCTTTATAATTTAGGGAAGACCCAATGGAGAAGTCGAGACTGAATTGGAATTAGTCATGAATTACCTGCATGGGATCGGAACAGACCCGAGTTTGTCATAACAAGATGCCGCGCCAGTGGCGGCGGGCTTACCAAGAACACGTTCTCCGAAGAGCACTTACGTATGGCGTCTCGCTTCAGACCATAAGCTGCTCTCGGAAATTTCTATGTGCTGACGGGAAACGGCGTGAAAGTAATGAGAACCACCGCCGAATTCCGACACATACAGATGATGGAAACGACAATCAGTCGCTGGCGATGTTAAAAAGCATTAACAAATACGGAATTCCTCCCTTTCCACATAAAAAAAACTGTCTTCGCCAACTGGAAGATGAATTCCGACAGATCGCCTTTATTGGAAGCCAAGCGAAGAGAGAGGGGGACGACGCTATCTTGTGATCTGATCGGGGAAGACTTGAGCATTCCATTGCGTTATGTCGAGGTGAGATGTGGAGATTCCAACATGAGACATTTGGCGTCATATATTATGAGCAGCATATATTATTATGTAATATAACAAGACAGACGCAGTCAAGCTGGGGCGTGCGAAAGATGCGCGAAGCACTTATAGAAGCGGAGGACTAGTCTATGGTTTTCCCTGACCCAGTGAATGTATACCTCAGCCATATCGCCCATAAAGCACCATGGAGTCACATTTTATTCAAAATACAGGAGAATTGTAGTTTATTGTTGTTTTATGTGTGATTTATGTGAATAAATTCCTTCAGAGTAAATTGTTCTTTTTGCTTAGTCAATGAAAACCCTCAAACTCAAGCGGCCTTTTCACATTTTCCATCCAGAATATGCATGTCGCTGCTGTCACCACAGTTTATCTTTCATTATTGTTTGAATATATGTATGATCGTTTCAGGGAAGGATCAAATTATTGATGCTAGCTGCAAGGTATGTGGTGCCCAGCACTTACTCTGCAGACAACTGGCAAATGCTTAGAAATATGTGTACTCAATCAGAAGTACACTTAAATTTGTCATGTGTGGAGTCATACGAACTAAATCCTTCATCAAACTTCAGTAATGTCCAGAGAGCGACCTAACTAAACCAATCACTTATTTCAAAGGCGCCCCATTGTTGTGGGCCCGTTTGACCAGTTTGCAGCGCAAATTGAATTAATTCTACTGCTTGCACACTTCCTAACTCTCTGGTAACACTTTGAGATAGTCGATGTGTGTTAGTTATACTGGAAAACGAAGGAGCCATGTGGACAGAATGTCTGATTATGAACCTGTTAATGTTTTATGTTAATTTGCTTTAATGATTTGATACTAATACGCAGGTTGGAACTTAAATAGTGGCAACTATTTATTCACAACCAATACAAAAGAGTTACTTGTTTGTGTCTATTACTGTCCTTCAAAGTAGTCACCAGTCATAAATTTTTAAAAATGTGACACATGAAAAAATTTAGATTCTGACATTTAAGTTTAAAAATATAAACATATTCTTCATTTTTTATTTCTTCAAATACTTTTTTTCTATATAAATGGTAACAGTTAAATATAAGATTTATAAAAAGTGTAAGGCTGAAAAATCAATTGACAATTTTACTTCACAGGAATATACAAAAGGTGGTTACAGAACATTGTGTATGCCTTGTTTAAATCAATATCATAAAAATATTAAAAATCAAATTCTTTGTGTATATGGAAAACTTGATTCTAATTATTATTAAAAATCACATTTGGAAATAATTCCAGCATTACCTCTTTGAGTAATTAGTGAATTCTAAACCAGAAAACTTATTATTCTTGATTCCCTTACATTGTAGTTTAACAAACCTTTCTTCAAGAAACTGAAACATGTATTCATCAATTGGTTTATTATATCTTTTTGGCAAACACCTTTAAATTCATTATATAGTTCTAAACAGGTTTTTTACATGATTGATATTTATATATTCACAGACAATAACATTACATGAAAATTTTATTCCATATCACAATTTTTTAAATAAATTAGAATCCCTTTTCTGCACACTCATTTCTAAGAAAGAAATTATCATCTTTTTAAAGTAAAGATTCATCTACAAATTGAAAAAACATATTTGTTAGAACTAATAACTGAGAAACAGAAATATTAGACTTTAACGAATTAAGATTTTATTACGGTTTTGAATGAATTCTCTAGTAGAAAAATACAAAAACGGAAATTTATATTTTTTCATTCCTTTATGTTTTTAGTTTACTATTTCCAACATCAATATAAATAAAATTGTATCCATTAATTGTCATATTTATCAGTAATGAATCTTGAGTTATTTTCACGCAAATAGAGTAAATAAAAGGTTTTTGGCAATAAATTGAAGGGAACACCCATTCTAAATTTGGTTTAAAAGAAGTAATAACACTAGTTTCTTGATTAAAAAAGTTATCGTTTTTCTAGAAAAATGCTATAAGCTAAATTAAAGTTCATTTTTATTAATTCAAAAAGTATAATTTTATATAAATTACATGCAACATTATTTTGATTAGCTTCAGTAATTTGATCACTAAAGCCTAGTATTTTTCCAGTACTATCTTTTATATCAATCAATATTTTAGCATCACTCTCAATGATGACTTTATTTAAAATCTTCCTTTGAAGGGAATACTTAGTTTCTTTTGTGTGAATAAAAGTTTACAAACTTGTAGTTTCTCCATAATAATAATATTTATTGTTCTTAAAGTAATTTTCCGAGTTAAATACGTTGCAGAAACATCAAAAATTGCGACTTTTATTGAAAATATTAATGAAATTTTACCATTACCTGAATGATGTAACTGAGATGTTTATATGATGATTTAATTCTTGAATATCATTATATTGTTAAAGAAGAGATAAAGGAATAGAGAGATTTTACTGTCACAAACATGTTCAAATATACCAAAACAATTTGTTAGAGAAGCTGATAAGAACCACAAATATCATGAAGCTGGCAGTGGTGATTTAAAATTTGATTTTTAAGAAATATGCACTAGATGTTAGTATAATGATAAATTTGAATTTATTGCAACACATATGATTAGAAAACCTAATGATGGAAAATGCACATATAGAATAAAAGATTTTTAGCAAGAAAGTTAAAACAAATAAAATAAAGATTTTTAGCATCCTAAACATTAAACATACTTAAAAAACATAAACAAAAGGAAACCTTAAATATTTCTAACAACATAATTGTTAAACAAAGTTTTTTATGAACCTATACAACACATACCATATTACAAAATTTTAACAACATTATCATTAAATTTAAATGTTTAAACATAAGTGATTTATGTTTTACATTCTTATTGATTGTTTCAAAAATATGAACCAGAGACTGATAAAAAAGCGAATCCAAACTGAAAAATAAAAGATCAATTAATATAAGGATTTAATAATCTGGAACAGAAACCTAGAACTGAAATGAAAAAATGAAATGAAGAAAACCCTGCGTTGATATAACCGAAAAATTCTGATAATGTGTTAAATGCAACTCAAGAAAATGGAGAAGTTGAAAAACAAATTATTCCTTATAATAAGCAACAACACTATTTAGAAGACTGTAATGATACACAAACAATGATTTACAAACAATAAAATAGGGATTATACTTTAAGTGAATCAAAAATACAATATTTATTGTATGAATAGGATGAAGAGGTAATAAATAAAGTTAAATGCTGATGAACAGTCACCAAATATTAAAAAAATTAATCTAACTGGACGAATCATAGAATATAACTACTATAGTGAAGACTTTTCATGTATTAAGACCCATCAGTTCCTTTATATTTGTTAGTAAATCACCAGTAAAATTTGAGTGTGATAATTTACCATTGATGATAAAACATATGAAGGTTCAAATCAATTAATAAGTCATTTTACTAAACGAACAGATTGCTATAAATGAAATAATAAAAAAATTTGATGGGTTAATCTATCAGACTGTGCAGATATAATATATCATTCAGGTGCTTTATATCCCGGAAATAATGCGATTAAAATGTCAAGAAATACTATTAAATATAAATATCTGATAAAGGAAATCGTCAATGTTTATTTTTCAAAAAATATTAACATTGGATTTAGGTTCAGATTCAAGTTTAGAAAGACAATTGGACAGGGTTTTATTAAAAAAACTTTCAGAAACACCAATCGAATATAATTGGGTGAATTATATCAGTAAATTAATTAATAGATTAGCAGTAAACAGAATTACCTGGAGATAAAAATCATTATGTCTGAAATAACAAATTATCAACAAATAAATTTAATGGTTTTATCATTAGTAATTCAAAAGCCCCAACTTATTTAGTTACATTTTACCTCATAGAGTTTGAAAATCAGAAAAATATGGAATAGTACAGTTGATATTTTATCTAATAACTTACTGTTTGAAATGCATCTCCCTGGTTACCCAGAAAAGAGATAGTGCCGACAGAGAAACTAATCTATTAGGTGATAATTTATAAGAAATACATGAAGCAAGAGAAAAATTTCAATTAATTGCAAAAGGAAGAATGTAAGCTGAGGATGATTCATTTTGCGAAAAATTAGCAGCAACAGCAGTTAGAAGAATAATGCATAGAGTTTGCCATAATGATAACGTTTGGTGATTATAAATTTTTCAATTATATCAAATAATTTTTTTTTATGTATTGTTTTAATAAAATTTAAAATATTTCAACAATGTTCAGTGAAATGTTCTTAGAAATTTTATAATCAAAACATGGAAATCTGAATGATATTCAATAATGTCCTTCAGTAAAATGTCATTATATTAATTCTTATAAAAATTTTATACTTTTAAATAAATGAATATTTTTACAATTGAATATATTTCGCTGCTGAGTGATAAAAGAAAATCTAAAGGAAGGGAAATTAAAATAATAATCAATAATTAAATAGTGCTACAATTTTCCCTGATGCACAAAAGAAAGAAAGAACAATATTAAAGAAACTAGTGGAAATTTACTTACAGCATTAAGTTTTCTGATTGCAAGAAAACTTATTGAACATCTTAGAAAAAAACGAGAGAACAGTTCTCAATTAACAAACCATGTAGGTGAATTTTTACCATTACTACATGGCTGCATTACCATATTAGCTCCTTTTGGTACAATTGAAAGTACAATTGTTGTTGTAGTTGTTGTCTTCAGTCCTGAGACTGGTTTGATGCAGCTCTCCATGCTACTCTATCCTGTGCAAGCTTCTTCATCTCCCAGTACTTACTGCAACCTACATCCTTCTGAATCTGCTTAGTAATTTCATCTCTTGGTCTCCCTCTACGATTTTTACCCTCCACGCTGCCCTCCAATGCTAAATTAGTGATTCCTTGAGGCCTCAGAACATGTCCTACCAACAGGTCCCTTCTTCTTGTCAAGTTGTGCCACAAACTCCTCTTCTCCCCAATTCTATTCAATACCACGTCATTAGTTATGTGATTTACCCATCTAATCTTCAGCATTCTTCTGTAGCACCACATTTCGAAAGCTTCTATTCTCTTCTTGTCTAAACTATTTATTGTCCATGTTTCACTTCCATACATGGCTACACTCCATACAAATACTTTCAGAAACTGCTTCCTGACACTTAAATCAATACTCGATGTTAACAAATTTCTCTTCCCCAGAAACGCTTTCCTTGCCATGGCCGGTCTACATTTTATATCCTCTCTACTTCGACCATCATCAGTTATTTTGCTTCCCAAATAGCAAAACTCCTTTTCTACTTTAAGCATCTCATTTCCTAATCTAATTCCCTCAGCATCACCCGACTTAATTTGACTACATTCCATTATCCTCGTTTTGCTTTTGCTGATGTTCATCTTATATCCTCCTTTCAAGACACTGTCCATTCCATTCAACTGCTCTTCGAAGTCCTTCGCTGTCTCTGACATAATTACAATGTCATTGGCGAACCTCAAAGTTTTTATTTCTTCTCCATGGACTTTAATACAGACTCCGAATTTTTCTTTCCTTTCCTTTACTGCTTGCTCAATATACAGATTGAATAACATCGGGGACAGGCTAAAACCCTGTCTCACTCCCTTCCCAACTGCTGCTTCCCTATCATGCCCCTCGACTCTTATAACTGCCATCTGGTTTCTGTACAAATTGTAAATAGCCTTTTGCTCCCTGTATTTTACCCCTGCCACTTATAGAATTTGAAAGAGAGTATTCCAGTCAACTTCGTCAAAAGCTTTCTCTAAGTCTACAAATGCTAGAAATGTAGGTTTGCCTTTCCTTAATCTATTTTCTAAAATAAGTCGTAGGGTCAGTATTGCCTCACGTGTTCCAACATTTCTGCGGAATCCAAACTGATCTTCCCCGAGGTCGGCTTCTACCAGTTTTTCCATCCGTCTCTAAAGAATTCGCGTTAGTATTTTGCTGCTGTAACTTATTAAACTGATAGTTCTGTAATTTTCACATCTGTCAACACCTGCTTTCTTTAGGATTGGAATTATTATATTCTTCTTGAAGTCTGAGGGTATTTCGCCTGTCTCATACATCTTGCTCACCAGATGGTAGAGTTTTGTCAGGACTCGCTCTCCCAAGGCCGTCAGTAGTTCTAATGGAATGTTGTCTACTCCTGGGGCCTTGTTTCGACTCAGGTCTTTCAGTGCTCTGTCAAACTCTTCACGCAGTATCGTATCTCCCATTTCATCATCTTCTACATCCTCTTCCATTTCCATGATACTGTCCTCAAGTACATTGCCCTTGTATAGACCCTCTATATACTCCTTCCGCCTTTCTGGTTTCCCTTCTTTGCTTAGAACTGGGCTTCCATCTCAGCTCTTGATATTCATACAAGTGGCTCTCTTTTCTCCAAAGGTCTCTTTAATTTTCCTGTAGGCAGTATCTATCTTACCCCTAGTGAGATAAGCCTCTACATTCTTACATTCGTTCTCTAGCCATCCCTGCTTAGCCCTTTTGCACTTCCTGTCGATCTCATTTTTGAGACGCTTGTATTCCCCTTTGCCTGCTTCATTTACTGCGTTTTTATATTTTCTACTTTAATCAATTAAATTCAATATTTCTTCTGTTACCCAAGGATTTCTACTAGCCCTCGTCTTTTTACCTACTGGATCCTCTGCTGCCTTCACTACTTCATCCCTCAGAGCTACCCATTCTTCTTCTACTGTATTACTTTCCCCCATTTGTGACAACTGTTCCCTTATTCTCTCCCTGAAACTCTGTACAACCTCTGGTTTAGTCAGTTTATCCAGGTCCATCTCCTTAAATTCCCACCTTTTAGCAGTTTCATCAGTTTTAATCTACAGTTCATAACCAATAGATTGTGGTCAGAGTCCACATCTGCCCCTGGAAATGTCTTACAATTTAAAACCTGCTTCCTAAATCTCGATCTTACCGTTATACAATCTATCTGATACCTTTTAGTATCTCCAGGGTTCTTCCATGTATACAACCTTCTTTCATGATTCTTGAACCAAGTGTTAGCTATGATTAAGTTATGCTCTGCGCAAAATTCTACCAGGCGGCTTCCTCTTTCATTTCTTAGCCCCAATCCCTATTCACCTACTATGTTTCCTTCTCTCCCTTTTCCTACTCTCGAATTCCAGTCACCCATGACTATTAAATTTTCGTCTCTCTTCACTACCTGAATAATTTCTTTTATCTCATCATACATTACATCAATTTCTTCATCATCTGCAGAGCTAGTTGGCATATAAACTTGTACTACTGTAGTAAGCATGGGCTTCGTGTCTATCTTGGCCACAATAATGCGTTCACTATGCTGTCGGTAGTAGCTTATCCGCACTCCAATTTTTTTATTCATTATTAAACCAACTCCTGCATTACCCCTATTTGATTTTGTATTTATAACCCTGTATTCACCTGACCAAAAGTCTTGTTCCTCCTGCCACCGAACTTCACTAATTCCCACTACATCTAACTTCAACCTATCCATTCCCCTTTTTAAATTTTCTAACCCACCTGCCCGATTAAGGGATCTGACATTCCACGCTCTGATCCATAAAACTCCACTTTTCTTTCTCCTGATAACGACGTGGTCCTGAGTAGTCCCCGCCCGGAGATCCAAATGGTGGACTATTTTACCTCCGGAATATTTTACCCAAGAGGACGCCATCATCATTTAACCATACAGATAAGCTGCATGCCCTCAGGAAAAATTACGGCTGTAGTTTCCCCTTGCTTTCAGCCGTTCGCAGTACCAGCACAGCAAGGCTGTTTTGATTATTGTTGCAAGGCCAGATCAGTGAATCATCCAGATTGTTGCCCCTGCAACTACTGAAAAGGCTGCTGCCCCTCTTCAGAAACCACATGTTTGTCTGGCCTCTCAACAGATACCCCTCTGTTGTGGTTGCACCTACGGTAAGGCCATCTGTATCGCTGAGGCACAAAAGCCTCCCCACCAACAGTAAGGTCCATGGTTCATGGGGGTTGGAAAAGTACAATAACAAACAAAATAATGTATAGAAAACAAAGACATAGAGAATTCAAGGAAAAAAAACCTAATTAGCAAAGGAAAAGAATGGACCTGCTTAAAAATTTTAAAAAAATGAAAAATTTTTATAAAACTTTACATAGAATTTCTTGCTATTGAATTAAAAATTTAACGTTTTGACCCATTGTTATGATGATGAAAAACACTTGCATGTGGCATAGTTAAGACATGTTTCTTGTAGAGTTCTTAATCACTCGATTTTTTATAACAAAAAAAAAAATGATACAAATATGTTCTCTAATCATTTGATAGAAATATAATAAAACCGTTTATTGATTATTTGAGAAGAAATGATATACAATATGATATTGAATGAGTACATAATTTTAATTTGTTCATTTGGGGTAATTTGCATTTATTGGGTTAAAATTATTATTAGAAGAAGATATTTCTAGTTATTTTAAATTTATAAAATGTACATTTTTTAAATTAAAGTAAAAAAAAAGAATTAGATAAACTGTAGAGTATAAAATTAATGCTAAATATAGCAAACATTAATTAGAAAAAATGCAATCATAAATTAATAAAGAATTATCATGTAAAATTCATAAAAATATTAATAAACACAAATGCAGAGAAATATAAAAAAATTAATAAAGTATTTTAATCAAATTTAGTAGACATAAATTCGAAAAATCTAAAAATGAAATGCATACAAATATAGAAAATTTAATTAACCATGAATTTAAAAATTCAGAAATTGATAAATATGAATTAGAAATGGATCTGAAATTAATCCAAGAATTAATAAACATAAATCAGAAAAAATAAGAAGTGTAATTGATCAGAAATATTATACTTAATTAAACAGTTTGGGAGCATTATTACTCTTACAAACAGAAAATTAATACATTTGAGTGATCCAAGTAGTGGTTACAATACTGCTACCAAAGAATATTTAGAAAAAAAGAATTTAAAAATGTTGTAACTGAAGTTGAGTATATGACTATTCTAATATAATTTAATAACTGCATTAGTAAACAAGAATTACAAAAAGAATAACAAATATGTCAACAGATTTTAACTAAGGAAATATAGTGCTGTATAAGATTATCATAAAAAGGTAACTAACATAAATTCAGAGCTTAATTATAATTTATATGAATTTAGATTGGAAAATATGTCAAAGATAAAACAAATAATTAAATTTTCATTTTTACACATTATTTTGAGGAAGTATTTACATTTAAAATTATAGAAAGGCAAAGGTCCTGAGTTCAAGTCTCGGTCTGGCACACAGTTTTAATCTCCCAGGAAGTTTCATATCAGCACTCACTCCGCACTGCAGAGTGAAAATCTCATTCTGGAAACATCCCCCAGGCTGTGGCTACGCTATGTCTCCGCAATATCCTTTCTTTCAGGAGTGCTAGTCCTGCAAGTTTCGTGGGAGAGCTTCTGTAAAGTTTGGAAGATAGGAGACGCGGTACTGGCGGAAGTAAAGCTGTGAGGACGGGGCGTGAGTCATGCTTGGGTAGCTCAGTTGGTAGAGCACTTGCCCGCGAAAAGCAAAGGTCCCGAGTTCGAGTCTCGGTCTGGGACACAGTTTTAATCTGACAGGTAGTTTCATATCAGTGCACACTCCGCTGCAGAGTGAAAATCTTGTTCTGGAAACATCCCCAGGCTGTTGCTAGGCCATGTCTCCGCAATATCCTTTCTTTCAGGAGTGCTAGTCCTGCAAGGTTCGGAGGAGAACTTCTATAAAGTTTGGAAGGTAAGAAACGAGGTACTGGCGGAAGTAAAGCTGTGAGGATGGGGCGTGAGTAGTGCTTGGGTAGCTCAGTTGGTAGAGCACTTGCCCGCAATAGGCAAAGGTCCCGAGTTTGAGTCTCGGCCCAGCACACAGTTTTAATCTGCCAGGTAGTTTCATATCAGCGCACACTCCACTGCAGAGTGAAAATCTCATTCTTGTTTCTGACTGTTTGTGCAACTAATTTTGAAGATACTAAGCCTAACCATCAAATAGGTGATAAAGTTAGAATATTTTAATTAAAAGGAATATTTGAGAAAGATTACACAGCTAATCAGTCAACAAAAATTTTAGAAACTGAGAGCTCATCTATTTTAAACCAATCACATGTAAAGTTAATTTTTATGAACTAGAACAACAAAAGAATTCATTTCTATATATTGTCAAAAAGTTATAGAAAAGAAAGATGATGAAGTTTTTGTTAAATGAGTTAATGTCAATAATTCTCATAATGGTTACGTATCTGAAAATAATGTACAGTATAGTTTTTAATAAATTTTAATCTTTATAAATCATCAATATTGATAGCTATCAATTTTAGCTTTACCACTGAATGAGAAAAGTAATAATATTTGAAATATTTCTAATAAAGATGTAGATATTAATAAAAGTATTGGTGATGGTTGTTTTCATCCTAATAGTGCTCGATTATGTATGAATTTTTAAGCTGTTCAAACTGATGGTTCAAATTAGCCTACATATGATGGAAAATCTAATAAAAATTATTTGTTTATTATGTTGTAATTTTTTGTTTTTTAACTATAAAAAAGGAAATAATATTTTATCAAAAATACGATATCATTTTTTTTTCCTTGTCGGATTAAATAAATTTAGCCTAATATCTTTCCGATAAACTTTTCATGGAAGGATGTATACTTAATGGTGGTAAATTAAATGTAAAGAAAATGAAGAACTTTCTCCATTAGAAATATTAATTGGATTTTTTGAAGATTATAAAGAAGTAACATGGGAAGGAGGTATAACCATTTCACTTGTAGTTCAACTTCAAGTGATGCTAGTCTGAGACAGGCTGATAAGAATGATACTGTAATCGAAGTAAAAGATACATTACCAAATGGAGGACAGATTGTTAACGAAAATATGAAAATTAAAGTACTTATTGTTAAATATAATGCTGATTATCAACCTGAATTAGAAAAGGAAATTTTCAAAAAATCCTAAAATAGCAGTATCTTTCTTTGAATTACATACTACAAAAATAGTTAGATTGAGTAATAAAAACAAATAAATTTAATGTTTAAGCAGATCTTTATACCTTATTTTATTTTTGTTGTTTCCTTAACAAAAATAAAAAATAAACAAGTAGTTGATTCTTCCTTATTTGGTAATGTTGAGTTACAGAATATTTACTTAAAAAATGGGAGGAATGAAATTTTTCCTCCAGAAATGTGGAATTTAGATCTACGAAATTATTTTGTAAAAGCCTATAAGTCATTTTTTGATTTTAAGCAAGTAATATAATTATAAGGAGCTAACCCATAAAATGTCATCACAAATTATTTTATTTATGTTATAAGCATGACTCCTGAAAAAAATATTAGGGTAACACAAAATACAACTTCAAAATTATGTGCTAGTTTTAATGATAAAATGCATAATGATGCTTGATTTTACGGAAAACAGAGTGTAATTTATGATATTCAAAGTAGAATATTAATTGAAAATTTTAATTTTCATATTTTTCAAAAGAATATTTACCAGCAAAAGTAAAAAATGAAAAATACAATTGTATTTTTAATATTTAATCTGAAAAAATTTTGTTTAGTTTTCACTTAAAAGGTTTTTAATTTATTTAACAATTTATGGTTAACTGATTTTCAGTCATTTACATATTCAGTAAAAATTTATTATTTTACTGAGATTTTGTTTATTTTATATTTGTTAAAATTTGTGTTTTTATACTCTTTTCATTTTTTGTTAATTAAATTCTCTATCTTATTTGTTTTTGTTAAAATAAAAATGGTGTGCTTGAAAGTGATTTGGAATTCAGCTGATTGTAAATAGAACATGGTTCCACACACAAAATGTGTCCTGGTAGTCCCATTCTCGGTCTACTCATATTCCTTCCCTCTGTACACCTTTTCAGGGCTGTATTTGATACTCACTTCACTTTTATGGATGAGAGTGTGTGACCATATTGAACAGCACAGGTGGATGAGCTCTTGGAATGAGGGTATATTTGGCCAATAGACTGACCTACTTGTTGTCACGACATATATCCTATCGAGCACGTGTGGGATGTGGGATATGGTGGGGAGATGTACTGCAGCATATCCACATGCACCAACGGTCATCCAGCAATTGTCAGCTGCACCGCTGGAAGAATGGAATTCACTCCTAAGTTCCAGAGCAAACAGTGCCATCTGTGGTCATCATACACCCTATTACAAACCATGCTCTGCCTTTTGTTGTGCCAAGGGGTCCATCATAAATCGGGAAGATTTCAGTGTAATTACTGTCATTAATAAAGGTATCATGTTTCTTGGCAGTGACGAATCGTGTGAAAGTTACTGTCGTTCTTAAGTTTTGTAAACCAGTATGTAATGTAGTGTGGAGCTTTTGAAGCACGGTTGACCACTCAAGAAGGTTTCATTTACAATTCTGGCTATGGGAAGATTTAAAGCCATCCCAAGCTGCATTTATACCAACATTTGTTTCAGGACTCTAGTTAACATTTTACTATGTCCACCCTCCACGAAATTACCAGCTGTGTTCTGATGCCAACACAACCTGGCCACACTTCATTTCGAGTTTTTGATGTAGTAGGAGACAGTTATGATTGCTTTGTGTGATAACATCTTAGATTCAAAAACGTTAGTACAGAGACAAACACAAACAAAAAAGAGCAAGCAAAATGAACAGGAAGACATGCTTACTTGACAGAGGAATGGCCATCATCAATACAAATAAAATGTTATACATGTATTTCTAGAAATATTCTTAGGAATGTTTCTCTGTGTTTGACTAGAACTACCATCTGTAAGATAATGGCATACCTTTTCAAAACAAAATGCTGTACATGGGACGAATCAGGAATTATGTTTACGCCAAACAGTCCACAAACCGCTTCAGATATAAAAAGGTGAGTCCCATACTGACATTGCTGTAACGTCTGGTGCACATTAGGACATGCATCGCTGCATGAGAAATGTGGCTAAATATCGCAATATCTTGTAACACGTTGAAGACCACGACGCTGCTGGTGACGCATCAGAGCTACCTACACTGGTCGCCCCTGGCTACATGGCACTCAACATGTGAAAGCTGAAAGCATAGTCGCATCAATTTCCAATGTACACGAAACTGAGTTCAAATAATGAAAGTATGCGACACCGAGATATGCTTCAAGCTGCAGACACAGACTATCATTACTTACTGTTGCATATTTATCTGTGTGACAGGTATTATATCTTATTTGCAGCGTGAAAGCTTTATTCACAATGCAACATCTATAGTGGTGTGCATGTAAGGAAACGAACGAAGGTGGATTAGAGTTTAAAATCCCGCCACTGGTATGGTCCATTGGCTGTTCCCTGTTCAAACAAACCATGTCGGAGTCTGTGTGGAGGATTTAGAGAAATCACGGGAAATCTATCTCTGGAAGTTCGGATGGGGATCTGAACCGCCATCCCGCTGAAAATGTGCCCAGTGTGTAACCACTGAGCCAGTTCTCTCGGTGCGTATGTTAGATTGCGGCAACGTCATGCATTCTACGCAGAAAGAGATAGAAATTACATTGCAGCGTCGCCATTTTCCCCTGTATCTCTGTCCCATACCATATCCTACAGCCGTTGACTATCCTGGTAACTGGAAAGGCTGGGGTAAGCACTACACTGGGTCGTGGTTTGATGCTTCGGACATCCCTTAGAGGATGTGAAATTTAAAATTTTCACGGCGAAATGATTGTTGAGAGAAATTTAGGGCTTGCAGCCGGTCTTCTTGAACTACCCTCCACAATATTTCGGGTGAGAGCCTGTCGGTCTGCATCAGGTTAGCTATCGAAGACTGAGGAAGACGTCTTCTGTTCCTTAATGTACTGGTGTGCAAAACTTAAGGACGAAATTAACATTCGCATGATGTGTCACTGCTAAGTGACATAGCTTTATGAAACTTGGACCACACATAGAAATAACTGCTGCATTATAATACAGCAGACAACTGAAAGATGTAGGCAATGAAACGAACAGAAATGGCAGGTTTATTCAAAGACAGTAATTACGCTGACGACACCTCGATTTATGATGGCCGCCTGGGCATTAAAAAAGACGGGATGTGGTTCTTAAAGGGGTGTACGATCACCACGGTGGACAACGCATTCTTCGCAAAGTGCTCCGACGCCGGCCACAAAATTGGTAAGAAGTACTTTTGGTAGGGTTCTCCATTTCTCCAACAGCACAGATGGTCGTTGGTGAATATGGACGTGATGCAATACGTTTCCCCACCGCATTCCATACCCACTTCATAATATTTAAGTTGGGGCAACAGGAAGATCAGACAGTATGCCGAAAATTCTCGCTTTTCAAGAGCTCCTCCGATTGTGCTGCTCGATGCGGTCGTGCATTGTCATCCTTAAAATTGAAGTCAACGCCAAACCTAACCCTTAAAAGACGCACATGGAGAAGGAATACAGTGTCCCACTAAGCTGATCGGTGAGTGTACTGTGTTCAAACATTTGTAAGTCAGTAAGCCCATCCAACAATACGCACACCATAACACCTGGGCCACCAAAACGATCATGTTCGACAGTATTCATGTGTGCATTATGGGTGCCCACCTCTCGCCAATTGAGGGTACATCCAAAATCACTACTCAGACTGAATCCGCGCTCATCCCGGAAGAGCACGCGACTGCACTCCGTGTTGTTCCAATTCTTATGCTCTTAACACCATCACAATTCGTGTCGCTGATGTGTGAGTGTCAACGAAACACAATGTACTGGTCATTAGGCAAAGAGGCCACCCGTATGCAGTCACCACGGCACTATGGAGCATGAGATTTCGTTTCTTTCAGTCCTATTAAAAATGTTTTCAACTGCGTGTTCTACAATGTAGCAGTCACTTGATGCTATGGTTGATCGTGGTCGGCCACCTCCTCTCCTATGGGCAGCAGTGTCTATGCTTCGGAACGCTTCCAATGCACATGAAACAGCGCTGTAAGCGATGCCGAAATCCCGAGCTACAATCATCACACTTCGTGCTTCTTCCAGTTCTCCATGATCCTACCCCGTGTGAACTCATCCAAATGTGTCTCCGGGTTATGTTGCAATGAAGAACACCACCACAGCAAACCGTAACTGATCTCTGTCTGGCACACACTGTCTTTCAACGATCCTTCAACTGCCTCACGATGCGGGGCCAGCCCCATTTGGTGCTATAATCACGTTGACCTTTCGCCATGTGACGTCCAGCTGTCTATGCAAGACCGAGAGACCTCTGGCAACATTCTACAGCACTTTCACTCATTTACATGGAATTGAGAATGTGCTATGTTACTTCATGCACTCATCCTTAAGTTTTACAGAGCAGTGTAGTTCTGCTAAAGAATTCTAAGCTGGATCACTGGATATGCGCAGTTTGCAATTAATTAAAGGCTGAGATGGGTGTCACAACGAATGGAATAATAAATTACAACAATAACAACTCATGGACAAATGCAAATCCTCGAGCTGTCATGAAAGCAAAGCATCAAATCGCTGAAATATCAGTGTCTGGACAGGAACTGTTGTTGAAAGTTGGCAGACTGATTGGGTCATACAGTTGTTAGGTGTAACCTGCCTCCATGCGCCATATTACATGCACTATTGGGGAACGTTACTCTTTTGTAAAGACTACAGACGTGGTTTATCCACAAAGCGGTGCTACCACAGTTTCCACGCCTCGTACAACAGTATCTAACAGAAACGTTTAATATGTGTCAAATTGGTTCAGGCAGTCCTGTAGCATGACCTCCCCACTGGACTGATTTGTATCACTCAGATTTCTTGTTTCGGGGTATATAGCGTTCGGCCCTCCAGCCTATTTTATTAATAAATATAGTCATTTTTATATTTTCATTTCCTTACTCTCTCTTTTACCAAATTCAGTTTAGAAGGATTTCTACACGGATTGTTCATAGCGAAAACAAGGAACGAATTGTTTATCACATTTTCATTTATTCAAAAACTATGAAATGAACAATATATTATTTACAGTTCAGCAAACAAGGATTACAAGAGCGTTAAAACTTAAATTACGAAGTTCAGTGTGAGTGATGAGATTGCTTTTGAGAAGAAAGTTTCCCAATACGTGATATAATAACAGAAAAAGCCAATCGAATTTCTTTGCGTTCATTTAGCTTTCAACGGTAGTTAGGCTTCATAACTGCCAAAGCTGAAAAGCGAATCCCGTACAAGTATGTTGTTGCAAAATAAATCTGGATCTGGATTGCATTTTGGCTTGCTAATATGTTTCCAAAACTCCAACAAAGACACTTCATTAAATTTACTCTTCAGTAAGGTGTCGGGAGTGAGACCAACAAGTTGTTCCTACGCTTTCATACTTAGACATAATGGTGCAGGATTACTTTTTAATGGGTTTTTAATGTAATTAAATTTGTCAAAATCGTCGCTGAAATACTTTCTGAAGTGAACTTTTATTGTTACAAGATGATGATAAAAGCAGGATTTTAGCTCCATTGGACGTATCGGATAATCATGCCATTTGACACTTGGTTTTGCCGCAACTCTAGTTTCTTTATCAACGCCTTCACCTTTTCATTCCACAATACTACAGTTGCCTGATTATCTTGAAGTGAAGTGTTAAGAATGTTAAGATTAGGAAAATGTCTGATAAGTAATTTGTTTTCAATAGAAAATCTCCTCTGATACAGTGTGCCAGAGAGTCACTCTCCTCCTTTAAGAAACAGAATACCTCATTCATCACTTCAAACATTCTCTCCAGTACTTTACCCCATGACAGTCGTCGAGCATTACTAAAAAAGAAGAGCAGTTGAGTGCGTTTAGCACCCATCTCTTCTCACAGCAACTTTAAAAATCCTTGGATTTATAGATTTTGTCTTCATAATGTTAACTGTTTCTGTAAGCATTTGCAGCACATCATGAAGGGGTGGGCTAAGTTTTTTAACAGCCAGAGCCTCCCGCTATATCATGCAGTGAGTCCATACTGCATCAGGAACTACAACTTCAACCTTCACTTGCGATCCACTATGAATTCCACACATCGAGTGAGCTCAGTCTGTGAATACTCAATGAACCTATTCCATGATATCCAGCTCTGACTGAAAATATAAGAGGTGTAAAAAAGAAACGAGCTGGAGGCAAAATTACAGAAACCAGTACCTGTATATTAGAACTATTGACCCTGGCTGTTGAGACGCTTGTCCCCCTGTGATACAAGGCGGTGAATGGCTTTCTCATAAAATTCCTGGGGCTGCGATGTTAACCAGTTCCGCACATACAGCTAGACGTCGTCGTCCGAGGTGAATCGTTTGCCCCTCAGAGCCTTTTTAAAGCGACCAAAAATTGCGTAATCACAGTGAGAGAGGTCCGGACTGTATGGAGGGTGGTCGAGAACCTCCCATTTGAATTTCTGCAGGAGTATCGCGACTGTGTTGGTCGTATGAAGCTTTGCATTGTCGTAGAGCAGAATGACCCCACAGGTGAGATTGCCTGGTCGTTTTGATTTGATCGCTTGGCAAAAGGTGGTCAAGGTTTGCGCTGGGCATTCACTGTTTTCCCATGCTGCAGGAAGTGAATCAGAAGGAGGCCATCTTGGTCAAAGAAGAACGTCAGCATAACCTTTCCTGCACTCGCGTGGATGGCGTGGGCTGTTTTTTTGGTGGTGATCACCCTGGATGCTTCCACTGGAGACTTTGTCGTTTTGACTCTGATCCGAAGCTTTTGTATCCCGCCTGGAAGGCGGCGCGTGGGTCTGCACCTGTAAATTGAAGGGTAGGCCGAATATAGGAAGTGAGTAGGAGCAGGAAAAGGTGAAATGCTTCGGTACTGCAATTAAAAGTGGTTTTACTATATCACAACACAATACTTGAGTACATATATGGTAACTTAACTTTGTCTGAGAGGAGCATGTAGGTGCAAAGCTGTACATCAATCAACATCGGCTAGAATGTACAAAGGCAAAATCGGTAGTGGCATGCCCACTATGAAATAGAAACAATGCTGCTTGATCGTCTGCTCGGAATCAAATGGGCTGAATCCGGAGCGGCGCTCGTAGAGCTGCTCAGCGCCGGTTAGAGGGCGCTGTCCTCAGTGTCGTAGTGCTAACCTAGCAGAGCGCACCTACATTGTAGCATCGTAGCTATTGATACTACAGAAGTGATGACACCATGACTCATCTCCAGACACCACTCGTCCCTTCCTGAGCATACCGTTGCAGAGGAGTAAGACAATGAGCCATTCAACATGCTTCCTGGTGTGGTTGAAGACTGTGGGGCACCAACTGGGCACAAACTTTGTGCATGTGTAGTCGTTCCTTCATGATAGTGTGAACACTTCCGACGCTCAAGCCGGCCAGTGTGGCCGAGCGGTTCTACGCGCTTCAGTCTGGAACCGCGCGACCGCTACGGTCGCAGGTTCGAATCCTCCCTCGGGCATGGATGTGTGTGATGTCCTTAGGTTAGTTAGGTTTAAGTAGTTCTAAGTCTAGAGGACTGATGACCTCAGACGTTAAGCCCCATAGTGCTGAGAGCCATTTGAACCATGTTCTTTGTTCGAAGGAAAAGATAAAACGTAATTGTTTGTTACTAAGATTTTTTGATTTTTTTTAATATTATGCGCCTCCCTAGCATGCCATTCACTCCCTGCATGAGGGTCGCGCCCCACAGTTTGATAATCACTGCTCTAGAAAAATACCATGGAGCTAACGTCATCAGATATGGAGCGGAAGATCGGGCTGGACAAGGGTGAGGTATGGAATCAACCACAGATTTTTCATGGGAAGTATTCCAGATTCTCTTAATTGATGCACGCGGCCGGCCAATGTGGCAGAGCTATTCTAGGCGCTTCAGTCTGGAACCGCGCGACCGCTACGGTCGCAGGTTCGAATCCTGCCTCGGGCATGGATGTGTGTGATGTCCTTAGGTTAGTTAGGTCTAAGTAGTTCTAAGTTCTAGGGGACTGATGACCTCAGATGTTAAGTCCCATAGTGCTCAGAGCCATTTGAACCACTTTTGATGCACGCGAAATCCTAACTCTAGGATGAGGAAAGCAAGTCTATTGCTGTTTTATCAACTGCGTCACCTCGGCCGTTCGCGATAGCCAGTTCACCGTAAACAGTCAAATACCGTCGCACAATAAGGCACTGTCAAGGGAATGGGAAGGAAACGCTACTGACGGTGCATGGTCTGGCGATTATGACCTTTATTCCACAACCTGTAGTGCAATTCCAGGTAGTTTGCATAAGTACACATGCAGTGCAGGCAAGGTCTCTTGCCCTTTCACTTCCATATTTGTGGCATTCCCGAAAAGGTCACCGGTGGTCGTTCTTGTTTAACGCACGATATCGTGCATGACTGTATGGTTTCATAAATTCGCAGAAGTCTACGACAAGTAAACCAGCCGTCTCCTCTAAGAATGCCTTAACGTAGCCTATTAAAAAGATTTCAAGTAAAAAACTTTTAATGCCTAGACAGCAATTTTCCTATTACAGTTAAATGTACGATAAATAGTTTGGATTGCTATCTACAACCACCTTCAGATCGCTGAAAATGTAAAATAGCAATGAACGTGCATTGGAAAGCACCATGAACTGTAGTCGTGCAATTACATGCCTTCGTGAATACTAAGACAACTGCAGTACGCCGTTTAAAAACATCATCCTGAGCAAGCCAGGTTGTGGACCGTAATTTCGCAGGATGATGGTTATAGTGAAGAAAAAGGGCCAGCTGTGTGAGTAAAAGTTGCATCAGAAGCTCATTATCTGAAATTGTATAGCAGGTATTATAGGGAAAACAATTTTTGGAATCGTTGCATATACTGCTCTCACTATAATACCTGCTATACAGTTGCAAATAATGAGCTTTCAATGCAACTTTTACTCACGCAACTGGCCCTTTTCCTTCACTGTAACCACCATACTACGATATTACGGTCTACAGCCTGGGTTGCTCATGGTGATGCTTTTAAACTACGTACTGTCATTGACTTCATGTTTAAAAAAGAATTTCATTCCATGACTACAGTTAATAATGCTTTTTAACAGATGTTCACAGCTTTTTTTACATTTTGAACGATCTAAAGATGGTTGTAAATATCAACCGAAACTAGTTATCTTACTTTCATTCTAATTGGAAAATTGCTCTCTACGCATTAAAAGCTTTTACTCTTAAAAATTATTATTTAATAAGTAATAAATATTGATAGAGCAGTTTCACAATTGCTCTTTTTTTCATTTGATTGCTTGTACAAAATTGTTGTGCTAATACAGCCATACATACAGTGATCCGATTTCACGGTGTTTCTCTAGAGCACTGCATTCCCTTGAAAGGACTTCCGCATGCCGCTGCGGCTGTGTTAGGAAGCAATTTACGTCCAAGGTGACCTACAAGTAAGCCACAGGGTTAACGGCCTACAACACAGCACGTTCGTTTTACTTTCGCTGGGACGGCGTAGACGCGATCGATAAGCCAGTGGCCCCCTGGAATAAAGCCAGCCGCCGGGGCAGATTTACAATGTATCCCCCGGCCGCGCTGCAGCGTCCGCGGCACAAACAACCCGCACCCGCTGCACGCTGCAGCACTGACTCCACACTGTCAATGAATTATTACTGCTACAAGGCTAAATTCGTCCTACGTTAATACTTTTTCTTTAATGGCTTCAACGAACTCGGAAGAACAGGATGATCGTAGCCAGTGGGCCATTCAGCTGTGTTAAGGCCAGTCTGTTTAGAACGGCGGCAGGAATCTTCCTATGTACCTAAAATAAATCACACGATAATTCGAAGGCCCACCGACAGCAAAAATTTAGGAACGAAGTGATTTAGGGTATAACGTCCCGTCGACGGAAAGATCATAAGAGACGGAACTTAACCTCGGATTTGGGGAAGGATGCCGTAAGCAAATCAGCTGTGTCCTTATGAAAGGAACCATTCCGGCATTTACCATGAGCGATTTAGATAAACCATAACCTGCACGGACAGTTGCAGTTGTGAGTGTTTAAGTGCGGCTTACGCGACGGGAATATGTTCCGAACCTGGAGCGAATCCGTCCGGCAGCAGAACGCCGAGGGTCGGTGTGCTGGCCAGCCAGGATGTGATTTTTACACAATTGCCCACATCCCACTAGGTGAATACCGGGTTGGTACCCAAGTCTCGCCGCAGTTACACGATTCGCAAATATTTAGAAAACTTTCGCTCACTTTCCTATAATAATTTCCTTGTTTGTCAATGATGTATCATCAATGTTGTCCTACTGCAAATATGACATATTCACTGATCATCTCTATTTGTATCTACGTGCAAAACCAATAAGCCCGAAGACAGTTATCGAGAATTGCACTACCGACGTGTGTGCACTATCAAAATGGGCAAAGAAGGTAAGATTAAAGCTCTACCTATCCAAAACCCAAGCCTTACTGGTTGGCCACTCAGGGCTTTTTAACCCGAAATAGCGGGGCTTCCTACCGTATTTGATCCTAAATGGCCGGACAGAGTGGCCGAGCGGTTCTAGGCGCTTCAGTCTGGAACCGCGTGACCGCTACGGTCGCAGGTTCGAATCCTGCCTTAGGCATGGATGTGTGTGATGTCCTTAGGTTACTAAGGTTTAAGTAGTTCGAAGTTCTAGGGGACTGGTGACCACAGATGTTAAGTCCCATAGTGCTCAGAGCCATTTGAACCATTTGATCCTAAATCTTTTCTCGCTCAGCAAAGAGTCTAGAGGTAATAACAGATGAAAATCTAAAATGGACTGAGCACGTAACTGCAATGTTGAAGAAAGCATAAGCATCTCTACATGCTCTACAAAAATATAAAAAGCCCTTCCCTCTTGAGCTGAGAAGGAAACTTGTACAGACACTTATGCTTCTAGTTACTGATTACAGCGATGCTATATGGCAAGTTATTTCTCAGGAAAGCTTACGATGCATGGAACTGGTTATGAATGTCTGTGTTCGTTGTATCTGTGATCATATTTCAGCATCATATGCACAGGTATCCTGGATGCATGCAGACAAGCTCAGACATTTTCGTACCCTCTGCCTTCTCCACATTCTTATAAACGAACACTAGCCCTCATCTCTCTCTTCGACCTTAACACTTCTCTGAACAAAATGGCAGGAACACCCGTTTCCATCAGAGCAAAATCACTTCTGGTCCCACTCCATCGTTCAGCTACTTTCTCGGAGTCTTTCTCAGTAGTAGGAACCTGACTCTTAGAGTGGCCTTCCGCATTGTATTAGATGGCTATAAGGCAAGCACTGTGAGACTTAACATCTGAGATCATCAGTCCCCTAGACTTAGAACTACTTAAACCGAACTAACCTAAGGACATCACACACAGCCATGCCCATGGCAAGATTCGAACCTGCGACCGTAGCAGCCGCGTGGTTCCGGACTAAAGCGCCTAGAACCGCTCGGCCACATGGGCCGGCCGCATTGTATTAGATAAGTGAATAAAATCTCCAGCTTCAGAAGACAGTTAATGACGTATCTACTGAAGCAATGATAATGACTACCATTGTCCGTCGGCCGGGGTGCCCGAGCGGTTCTAGGCGCTACAGTCTGGAACCGCGCGACCGCTACGGTCGCAGGTTCGAATCCTGCCTCGGGAATTGATGTGTGTGATGTCCATAGGTTATTTAGGTTTAAGTAGTTCTACGTTCTAGGGGACTGATGACTTCAGAAGTTAAGTCCCTTAGTGCTCATAGCCATTTGAACCATTTTTTACCATTGTCCCTGCACACATTCGTTACCCTGTTCATTCTTCTTTGCAACCAGATCCTCCTCAGTTTGCAATATTTGCAGTATTTTTGGATGGTGCAGTATCCTTCAATATCCTCTCCTCAGGACTAGCTACATCAGAAACATTTATTTTATACACCTATAAATTCTTTCTATCTCTGCCACAATCGTTGTTATTATTATTTTCATTATTATTATTATTATGAATGGCAGCAGCAGCAGTACTGCCAGTAATAACTTTATTAGTTCGTAGACAGTGTTATTTACTCACATGGTCTCTATAGACAGTCATATTATTTTAATGGTATTTGTCATTTTAAAATTGTTATTTTGTAGGTAACTATAACGTAAAAAAGATGAAAAAGTGCTGTATGTGTAAAACTCTGATTTGAGGTAAGAGGAACTATTGTGCCTAATAAAATTAGGTTAAATAAATAAATAACATAATTTAAGAACGCTGCAAACAGACAGTTTGTAAGAGGTCCGAGCAGATGTAATTTTATGTAAGAGGTCCGAGCAGATGTAATGCAGATGTAATTTTATTTAAGAGGTCCGAGCAGATGCAATTTCGATGTATTGCTCATGCGCTGCCTGAGATATGCAAAGTATAAGAGAATCGCTGACCAGAGAGCAGTGTTGACTGCAGTAGGTACTGTGTAGCTGTAGCAGTAAGTTGTTGCTAGTCTGGAGTCTGCTCTGGTCTGGTATGGTGTATCGTGTTGGCTGGTCGGTCGCGGTGCAGCGATGCAGGAGCCTGAGTATTATTGTATAAGGTAAAAAGCAGCCTCGCGCATATCTAGTAATGTTATCTGAACTCCCATGTAAATCTTTTAAAAATGTCCTAACAATAATCTTTGTCATATAAAGTAATTTCTAACAAGCATTCATTTCAATTTAAAGAATTTACTAATTTCTCCAATCAATGATCATTCCGATTGTTGCAAAAGAAAAATCAGTTGCTTCCTTTCATAAATGACCAATCTATCGGCCAGCATTGCACAGAGCTGTGCCGCAAAAGAGCAGATATATTCGACAATTTTATTGAGGTAAGAATTTTTCCTTTTTTTATTCAGAATGATCTTACAGGGCCATGAAGCAGCACTGCTGTCGTCCAAAATTTACCAGGTTACTGAATTTATTTTTTATTATGAGGTTTA